>NC_083103.1:34710098-35027651 GCF_949774975.1 Lagenorhynchus albirostris
GATATTTTTATTCCCAAAATGAAATAAGAGAAACTAGTAAAAGCTTCCACGATCCAGCAGGATATAAGTTATCTGTGTAGCATGGAAGACTCATAGGGAGTGAATACAACCAGTCAAATTATACATCTGCAATTACCCCAGAGACACTGGGGTATTCCTGGCTTATACTGAAAATTAGAAAAGTAGTGGAGGTGTTCCTTGCCTGGGAGCTGCACTGCACACAGCAGATTCTGGGGCTTCACTGGGAATAACCAGGGCTCATCACACAATAGCACCTGCAAACAAGGCTGCACATTTCTATTTCGTGAGCCAGGTCTATAACTGAAGCCAACAGTTTCATTTTATAGGAGACCAGGAGACCAGTACTTGAGAGGTGCTTATATTTTCATCGTGTTCGTAAAACTGGCTATTTCTTCTGTATAGTCGCAGTAGTATTAAAAGCAACAACCACATACCCAAATACAGAAAACACGTGGAGGCTTTTCAGTGATACTTTGGGGACTTTAAAAACTGTTAAATGGCTTGTGGCTACCTTTGTCCTAAGAGATATGTTTCTCCCAGTCAGCACTTGCTACGGGCAAACAAACAAAACAGATGCTCCAGGAACGGGGTCTCTGTGAGTTCACCATGGAATCCGGCCCCCTTTCTCAAGGAATTCTGATAAATCACAGTGAGCCTGGGTGCATCACATGGTGTCAGACATTGCAAAGGAAACAGACAAATAAAAAAATCATTTTTCCTTCCTATAACAAATCCTAGGATTTTGTTTAAATCTCAGTTTAAATCTCAGCACAGACCTGAAAATGTAGCAGAGGAAACAAGAGATGTTGGAGGATTCTTGACAGTGGAACCTATAGTATTCACTTTTGTATCCAAGTGTCTGCTACATAATGAATCACATGATAGCCCAGGTCAAATAGCTAACATATGGTGAAACCAGGTTCAGAATGAGCTAGAACCCGTACTTGTCACTCTTCTATCACATCATGTCATTGATGAATGGAGAAAGGAAGATTTACACCAAGATAATGTATTTATTCAATTCTCTAAATACATGTCAAGGATGCTATTTGTATTGTGGCAGTTGCAAAACAGATGCAAAAGTGAAGAAGATGTGATTCCTGAAACCCAGGAGCTCTCAAACAAGAGGAAGAGGTATATAACACACACTCATCCTTCAAACCCTAACTGATATCACCTACTCCAACTCCTCCAGACATACAGGCCCTCCCTCCCTAATGCCTCACTATGGACACACACATCTATTTAAGCACAGCAGTATCTCCCTATTGTGTCCATCCCTCAAATGCAGACTTTCCAAGAATAGAGACAACAATCTTAGGTTTACATTTCTTGGAATAATAAGTGAATGTCAAGCAATATGAAAGTACCCAATACAAGTCTGTGGGAATGAATGAATGAAAAAATAAATGACAATGGACCGAACATAAGGAACAATGAAAAAGTGCTGTAATAGAGACTCAAAGTACCACAAGAGTTCCTGCTATTTGCAAATCACAAAGATACAATGTCAATTCGCAAAATTAAATATTATGGGGTTAGTTTAATCTTTATATCTTATTTACCTAAAAGACACTTTATAGTGTCTAAAAGACACTATATAGTTTTTAAGACTTTGCTTCTGAGTCTAATCTTTAGAGATTTTAAGGCAACAAAAGACACACAGTTAAAGTTGCCTTCAATCAAGAATCCCACTTGTACTTTGAGTTTTTTATTCAGCATGAAAAACAGAGGACAACCCAAGGTTTTTCCATAGGATGTGTCCTAAACAACACGTTTAACCCTATTTGGAATGTAAGTGAATTTGCTATCAAAAGTCACTGGCAAACACATCCTTGGATTCTTGCAAAATTCTAGTTTCTTGACTTGGATGAATCTCTTCCTTCATCTGATCTCCTCTCTCTCAGATTTGCTATTTGAAAATTTACAAAATAAAGTTGTTCTCAAAGTTTATTTCCAAGGAGATACTTTTGTATTTCATATTAATTGGTTAAAGTTCACAGTGAAATAGTTGATCGTATCTTTTCTAGGGATTTGTAGGTTGAGCCATGAGAAAAACTTTTGATGCTTTCATTCATTCAACAGAAGTTTATTGAGCATACTTGTATGAAGGTATATTCCACCCTATGATAAAGAGATGAAAAAGATAAGGTCCCTGTACTCCAGACACTTAGAGTCTGTCAATGCAACTGGAATGTAAACACATAACCATGGTTGAGAACACTGGCTTTGCACACAAATACGACTTCAAACTCCTGCCCAACAACACACTAGTGTATTGTTTAGAATTTTCCAAATTTTTGCTTTCTGATCTGTAGATCAGGAATAACAAAATCAAACTTCATAGATGTGATGAACAAAAAACACCCTTAAGCAAAATCTACTGTTTCTCCTATGGTATAGGATATTAACTTTGGACTCTATATTACTGCTTAAAAATAGAAGACAGAAAAAAATTAATATTACCTTGTAACCAGGTCACTGGTTAGGACTGAGAGACGATTTCTGGATCTTTAAAAATGTTCATTTGCATTTTTAAAAATTTATATATTTTTAATTATTTTTTTAGCATCTTTATTGGAGTATAATTGCTTAACAATGGTGTGTTAGTTTCTGCTTTATAACAAAGTGAATCAGCTATACATATACATATATCCCCATATCTCCTCCCTCTTGCGTCTCCCTCCCAGCCTCCCTACCCCACCCCTCTAGGTGGTCACAGAGCACCGAGCCGATCTCCCTGTGCTATGCGGCTGCTTCCCACTAGCTATCTATTTTACATTTGGTAGGTATATATGTCCATGCTACTCTCTCACGTCGTCCCAGCTTACCCTTCCCCCTCCCTGTGCCCTCAAGTCCATTCTCTACGTCTGCATCTTTATTCCTGCCCTGCCCTTAGGTTCTTCAGAAGCATTTTTTTTTTTTTAGAGTCCATATATATGTGTTAACATATGGTATTTGTTTTTGTCTTTCTGACTTACTTCACTCTGTATGACAGACTCTAGGTCCATCCACCTCACTACAAATAACTCAATTTCGTTTCTTTTTTATGGCTGAGTAATATTCCATTGTGTATATATATATATATATATATATATATATATATATATATATATATGCCACATCTTTAGCCATCCACCTGTTGATGGACACATAGGTTGCCTCCATGTCCTGGCTATTGTAAATAGTGCTGCAATGAACACTGTGGTACATGACTCTTTTTGAATTATGGTATGGAAATGTCTATTTAGGTCTTCTGCCCATTTTTGGATTGGGTTGTTCGTTTTTTTGATATTGAGCTGCATGAGCTGCTTGTAAATTTTGGAGATTAATCCTTTGTCAGTTGCTTCATTTGCAAATATTTTCTCCCATTCGGAGGGTTGTCTTTTCATCTTGTTTATGGTTTCCTTTGCTGTGCAAAAGCTTTGAAGTTTCATTAGGTCCCATTTGTTTATTTTTGTTTTTATTTCCATTTCTCTAGGAGGTGGGTCCAAAAGGATCTTGCTGTGATTTATGTCATAGAGTGTTCTGCCTATGTTTTCCTCTAAGAGTTTTATAGTGTCTGGCCTTACATTAGGTCTTTAATCCATTTTATGTATGGTGTTAGGGAGTGTTCTTATTCTTTTACATGTAGCTGTCCAGTTTTCCCAGCACCACTTATTGAAGAGGGTGTCTTTTCTCCATTGTATATTCTTGCCTCCTTTATCAAAATAAGGTGACTATATGTGCATGGGTTTACCTCTGGGCTTTCTCTCCTGTTCCATTGAGCTATATTTCTGTTTTTGTGCCAGTACCATACTGTCTTGATGACTGTAGCTTCGTAGTATAGTCTGAAGTCCAGGAGCCTGATTCCCCCAGCTCCGTTTTACTTTCTCAAGATTGCTTTGGCTATTCAGGGTCTTTTGTGTTTCCATACAAATTGGGAAATGTTTTGTTCTAGTTCTGTGAAAAATGCCATTGGTAATTTGACAGGGATTGCACTGAATCTGTAGATTGCTTTGGTAAGTACAGTCATTTTTCACAACGTTGATTCTTCCAATCCAAGAACATGGTATATCTCTCCACTTACCTCAACATAATAAAGGCCATATATGACAAACCCACAGCCAACATTGTTCTCAATGGTGAAAAACTGAAATCATTTCCTCTAAGATCAGGAACAAGACAAGGTTGTCCACCCTCACCACTACTATTCAACATAGTTTTGGAACTTTTAGCCACAGCAGTCAGAGAAGACAAATAAAAGGAATCCAAATCAGAAAAGAAGAAGTAAAGCTGTCACTGTTTGCAGATGACATGATACTATACGTAGAGAATCCTAAAGATGCTACTGGAAAACTACTAGAGCTCATCAATGAATTTGGTAAAGTAGCAGGATACAAAATTAATGCACAGAAACCTCTTGCATTCCTATACACTAATGACAAAAGATCTGAAAGAGAAATTAAGGAAACATTCCCATTTACCATTGCAACAAAAAGAATAAAATACCTAGGAATAAACCTACCTAAGGAGACAGAAGACCTATATGCAGAAAACTATAAGACACTGATGTTCATTTGTATTTTGAGACGATTGTAATATTGCAAAACATTCAGTGATAGAATCTATGAATCTATAATATACACGCCATAAAACTGGATTCTCTCCTCCCAAAAAACGTTACATGACTTTAAGGAAGTAAAGCAATACCATAAATTGCCACAAGTACAGTGAACACAAACCTGATTATTATCTAATATTTGCTGAGTTCCAGGACTGTACTGAACATAGCATACATCAGAATACTTGAGGGAAACTAAAGAGATAAATAAATGAAAAAGAGAGGTTCTGTGGAAAGGCAAATCAAAACTACATGGAGGTATCACCTCACACTGGTCAGAATGGCCATCATCAAAGAGTCTACAAATAATAAATGTTGGAGACGGTGTGGACAAAAGGGAACCCTCTTGCACTGCTGGTGGGAATGTAAATTGATGCAGCCACTATGGAAGACAGTGTGGCGATCCAGCAATCCCACTCCTGGGCATATATCCAGAGAAAACTTTAATTCGAAAAGATACATGCACCCCAATGCTCATAGCAGCACTACTTACAATAGCCAAGACATGGAAACAACCTAAGTGTCCATCAACAGATGAATGGATAAAGAAGAGGTGGTGTGTGTGTGTGTGTGTGTGTGTGTGTGTGTGTGTGTGTGTGTGTGTATAAAGTGGAACACTACTCAGCCACAAATAAGAATGAAATAACGCCATTTGCAGCAACATGGATGGACCTAGAGATTATCATACTAAGTGAAGTAAGTCAGAGAAAGACAAATATTATATAGTACTACTTATATGTGGAATCTAAAAAAAATGATACAAATGAACTTATTTACAAAACAGAAAGAGACTCACACACGTAGAAGATACACTTATGGTTATCAAAGGGGAAAGGTCAGGGGAGGGATAAACCAGGAGCTCGGGATTAACAGATACAAACTACTATAGATAAAATAGATAAATGACAAGGACCTACTGTATAGCACAGGGAAGTGTATTCATATCTTGTATAACCTATAATGGAAAGGAATCTGTAAAAGAATATACGTGTGTGTGCACGTGTGTGTGTGTGTGTGTGTGTGCATGTGCGTGTGTACCCACTGAATCACATTGCGGTACACCAGAAACTTAACACAACATAGTAAACCAACTATACTTGAATTAAAAAAATGAAAAAGAAAAAGAAAGGCTCTGTGGTAAAAACAGTCTAGCCCTTCCATCTTTTCTTCTTGGGCTCCCAAGGGTGTGTCCTGAGCATAGGTCCTTTACAGATGGGTGAGGCCTACATGTCTTTTGCAGATGGGTGAGGCTTTGTGACTAAGCTCTAGCTCTAAAGTTAGAAATAATGTAATTCCAATATGGCCCACAAAAATATCTCATATGAACCTCCATGCTGTTTCCACCTTCCCACTGGAGGCTAACGTATAAGGAAACTTGGAAGCCACAGGTTGAAAATGGCAGAGGCTTTGTCTGTCTGGCTCCACGCATGACTAAGTGGAGCAGAGCCCTTCCACAGACCTGAAACTGTCAGGGACTCTTTATGTGAGCAGAGATATGTTTCTATCTTATTGAGCCATTATACGTTTTGGGGTTGCTTTATTGCTACAGCCAGCGTTTCCTAACTGTTTTGATAGACCCCTTTCCACATTAAGGGGAAAGACTGTGCTAAGGTCAGAAGCATGCAGACACAATCTTTTAAAAAAAAAAAAAAGCAAACAAGAAAAAAACAGCTCCTATCAAGATTATGCAGGCAGCTACAGGGGAGGTTTTGTGCTGAAAACCGAGAATTGAGACAATGTGCAAATGAGACAAAGCTTTGTAGTCAGATATACCTGAGTTTGAATCCTGGCTCTGTGACTTCCTAGTTCGAAGTCTCTGAGCAGGTTGTTTATCTTTTTTCAGCTTCAGTTTCCTTGGCTCTTAAAGGAGGAGGACATTACCTAGCTCTCATTGTTACCTTAAGGATTGAATGAGAGCAATGTAAAGCTACTCCACCAAACTAGGCAGGCACTCATTAGGTCTGCAATCATTAACATTCTGTAATTTCTAATCCCCACTTGGTCATGGAGGAACTATGTGTCCAGGCCAAGACAGTCCAAGTCTCCAGGCTTCCATTCCTTTCATGTAAAAGGAAAGAACTGTGCTGTAGCACACCTCAGTCTTCTTCCAGCTTTAACTCCCTACAAGATGGCAGATCTGGGCTTTGGGCTGATGTCTTCATCTGCTACTAACCAGCTGAATGGTGTTATCAAGTTTAAGTGATCACATTGTACCTCGGTTTCTTCATTATCTAATTTGCAATAACAAAAATAAATGTTTCGTCTGCCTCACAAACAAAGCTTCAATAAGGTATAAACAAGCTCTGGAAGTCAGTTAACTGCTACACAGAATATATGGTGACATCATTATTACTGTTTCTTCTTCGTAAGTGCTGATCAGCAACTAGGTTCAGTCCATTAAACTGAACGGTGCCTGCTATTAATAATAGCATCAGTGGCATTGGTGATATTGCTCTTCTCTGCCTTTTGTAAATCTCTTTCTTTACTGACTTGGCACAAGAGAGTTGTACCCTTCTAATTTTATCTCTGAAGTGCTTCTTTTTCTTTGACTATTCTCTGAACAAATCATTCCCAAATTCTTCTACAACAAATCAATTTATCCCACTTTAACTCTCCTCTCTAATCTGGAGGGTTTCTCATCTACGTCTCTATAATGTGACCTCTTACAAAGTTCATACACACATTTACTATTGCCTATGAATAAGCTAATCTCAGAGGTCTCTTCATTTCAAACTCATTCTACCCAAAGCATTACTATAACATATATCTTTCTATGTATCAAACTCATTTTCCTCCCCAGTACTCCATCTCAGCTCTCATTCCTCACAATCAATGAATAAAAGGTCAAAGTTGTTATAACGGCTTACAAAACCTCACATGATCTGCCTTCTCTTACTTCTTTGAGTTCATCAAACACTGTTCTTTTTGATTACACTGGCCAGGACAGCTACACTGACTTCCCAGCTACTCCTCAGGCATATCAGACATGCTCCGGCCGCTGCATATGTTGTCCACATAAGCTGTTCCTCTGTCTAGAATGTTCTCTCAGATATCTCCATGGCTTAATGTCTAAACCTCCATGTCTATACTCAAATATCCATCCTCTCAGCAAGCCCTTTGCTAGGTTGTAAGCCCATGAGGTGACATGAGGACAGAGCAGGACCTGGAATTCAGTGGCACAAAAGGAATATTTTCTGGGTGAGGGAAAGTCAGAGGAAGGGAAGGGAGATGCATTGAAACTTCTTCCTTTGACATGGTTTAAAAATCTGTTTTGCATCCATTCGCTAGATCTGTTGCCAACACCACACTCAGTTCCTTATTTTCTCAGACCTGAATGAGTGCAGTATCTCCTGGCTGGTCTTTCCACCACTGTCTTCACCAATTCATAGGAGATGTTCCCAAATCTAATTCCCAAGGCTGATGTTCCCAAATCTAATTGCTCAGAAAATTTTAATTAAAATAACACTAGCTATTCTGGCACTCGATAGCTAATTCAGCTTGAGTAAGTCACTTTCCAGCTCAATACATTAACTCTTTTATTTTTACAATAAGCAAAGATTTAACTATATCAGTGTTTTTCAACTAGTACTCAACAGAGCACTAGGTTTCCATGGAGGTTCTCTTAGGCAAACCAGTTGAATCTCCAGACGGACCCACCTGGAGTGGCCATTGAGCAAGTTATACATTTCTGTAGTATAGATCTATTAAAGTTTCACTGTGATGCACATTGATAATTAAAACAACAAACAAACAAACAAAACCACTGAACTAGGTCACATTCACTCCCAGTCTGAAATTTCTGATTCTGTGATTTTATTATATCCGGCTCTTCTAGTACTTACAAATGATCGTTATTGTCAAAACCTCCCACCAGGCATTCAAAGAGTCAATCATCTGACCTCACTTTGCCTATCAGTTCTCTTTCATTTCTCAGAATTCTTCAGCACAAAACCTTGGCACACTCTGGCCTGGTTACCTTAGTATCCACATATTCTATGTGCAATTTCATTTCATGCTTCCCACTCTGTAAGTGACTGTTGTTTTTTTTTTAAGTTAAAATCCAAGCACAAATTTTAATCCCACAAAAAAATCCTCTGAATTCCTATAGTGTTTAACAGTTCTATCAGCTGAATCCCTACTGTGCTCTTTAACACAGTTCTGCTACCCTATTTAACTTATATCCACTCTATTTTAGAATATTCTGTGTTTCTTGCTATAGTTTCTCTCTTACCAAATAGAATTTTTGAACTTCTACCTATTAGTAATTTACTATATGTCAGGCCCTCCGACAAGTGCTTTATATTCACTACTTCATCTGGTTCTCAGAATGGCTCTGACATAATCTGAATTACCTTAAACAGAAAATGGGGGCTTAGATGTTTAAATCATGTGCCCATGGTAAAGCATCTGGAAGGTGGCAGAGGGAGATTTAAACCAAGGTCTACTTGACTCCAGAATACGCCCATTAACCCATACAGCCTCCTGCATATTTTGGAGGAAGAAGGAACTTCTTTTTTAGCATCACCTGTGGCTAAGCACCATTTCAGGCCTAAAGATGATCTAACTTATCGTTAGCAACAGATATGCAGGTGAAAGAGTTGAGTACAGATTTCAGCCAATGCTACTACAGAGGAGACAGAAATTAGAGTCTGAGGCTAACCAATTTAACTGCCTGCTATAATGAAAATAAGCACTCTTCAGAGGAAAATTCTACCTCTACTAAGTAGGAACATAATTATCCAATACACAATAAAAAAAATTATACATCTAAAGAAATAAGAAATGTGACCATGCTAAAGAGAAAAAGCAGATAATAGAAACTAACCCCACTCTTACCCAGATGTTGGATAAAGTAGACAGAACTTTAAAGAAACACAGAAATATGTTCAAGGACTGAAATAAAAAGATACTGAGCTGAAAAATAAATAGACTTCTACTTTTATTGAAAATTGAATAACAGGGACTGGACTTACCTTCCCACCCAAAATAACAAGAACAATCCAAACAATATATATGAACAAAATGGTTTTTAAGATATTGGAAATTAGGCAGTTAAGAAGAATGATACCTGAGAGACATAAAACACATGAGAAGAGTCCTGCAATTGCCCTAGTTTGCTACCTTGAGAGAGGTTCAGACCTGGTACAAGGGGGAGGACCACAAGAGGAGCCCAGTGGATTACCTGGTTTAAGGATATGGAGCTAAGGGTATGGAGAGAACAAGATAGCTAGAGTTTGCAGAGCAGAGTAGTGGAGGGGCAAGAGCTGCACAGAGAGAACTCTGGAGTCCTGCAGGGCGTCCCTTTCATGTATTCAGCAGAGTACTGATCAGAAAATGAGTGTCATGAAACTACTCAAAGCTGGAGAAAGACAATCAGAATGGATTAGAGGCAACAGTATCTGGTGGTCACCTAGGGAGGGAACTAGGGCATGCTTCCACAAGCTAGGCTGAAAATTCTCATAATTCATTGAGTAGTACTGGATAGAGTACACAAAAAGGTCTTGCCTCAGTACCGTAGAATAATTAGCCTTATATTAAACACAGCATTGGCCTCAACTAATAATCTTAAAAGCAAGACCCAAAAGGATATAATTGTATATAAGTATCTTAACTGTGTCCCAGAAGAAAGCTCACGAATATTTATAGGAATACAAAAATATCCAGTATCCAAAAGGTAAAATCAATATTGACTGGCATTCAAACAAAGATTATTAGGATGTCTGAAAAAAAAATCTAACTCAAAATGAAGAGGAAAGAAATCATTTGATATCAAAATAGAACCGACACAGGTGTTAGAATATAGGACATTAAAACAGTTACTATAACTGTATTCATGTTAAAAGAGTTAATAGAGACAGGAAAAGAGTTTATATATATTAACTGTATATTATAGATAGAATATATAATATTATATATATGATGTGTGTGTATATATATATATATATATATATATATACACCATCTGCATGCATGTATCTCCAAATCAAGCTAATAGAGATAAAAGCTACAATGTATGAGATGAGAAATACACTGTATGAGGCTACTGGCAGATTAGAAAAGAAAAGATTAGTGAACTTTAAGACACAGAAATAGAAACTATCCAAAACAAAATATAAATAAAAAACAGACTTTAAAAAAATTAAAAGAGAATCAAACTATAGGAGAAAATCAAGTTGTCTAATACTTGTGTAATTGAAGTCCCTGAATAAGGAGCGGGAAGACAGGAAAAATACTTGAATATTAGCCAAAAATAGTCCAAAGGCATTGAAAACTATAAGCAAATAGAATCAAGAAGCTCACTGAGCCCCAGGTGCAAGAGACATGAAGAAGAAAACATGAAGGTACATCATAATCAAACTTCCTCCGAACAGTGATAAAGTAAAAAAAGTCTTAAAAAGTAGTCAAAGAAAAAAAAAAAAGATATGTTACATGCAGAGGAACAAAGATAAGAATGTCAGATTTCTTTCGTGAAACAATGCAAGTGAAAAAGACAGTGAAGTAATGGCTTTAAAAGCAGAATGAAAAAAAAAAACCTGTCAACTTAGGATTCTATACATAGCAAAAATAAATTTCACAGACGAAGTGAAATAAAGACCTTTCAGATATATAAAAGCTGCAAGATATCACAGCTAGCCTTTCAGTACTACATGACATCTTAAAGGGAGTCCTTCAGGCACAAGGAAGATGATAATAGATGAAAATATGGATGCACTCAAAAGACCGAAGAATACTGGAAATGGTGTCTGCATTGTAAAATTATTTTCTTTATTATTTTTAGCAAAAAATTTAAATTTTTATTTTTAAATTATTTTCTTATTATTTAAATATCTTTAAATGATTTTTGACTGTTTACTAAAAAAACAATGTATTTGGAGGTTTCAAACACATGTGAAATAAAATGTACAACAATAGCATAAAGTCCAACAGGGAAGAAATGGAAGTGTATTACTGTAAGGTTCTTAAATGTAAGGCAGTATAATAGCACTTAACGGTAGCCTATGATAAGTTAAAGGTTATACTATAAATACAAAAGCAGCCAGCAGAGTAACAAAATAAAGACTGATAACTAATAAGGAAACAAGATAAAATGCAATCCTATAAAACACTCATTGCAAAAATGGACATAAAAAAGTAGACAGGGAACAAAGAACACATGGGACAAATAGAAAACAAATAGCAAGATGAGAGACTTTAGCCATATCAACAGTCACACTAAGTGTGAATGGTTTATATATCCAGAAGTCTAGATGCAATAAAACTGTTTTCCAAAAATGATGGTAATATAAATATATTTTCAGATAAACTAAAACAGAGGATCATAGCAAGCTGACTGGCACTACAAGAAACACTGAAGGAAGTTCTTAAGGGTGAAGGAAAAGGAAATTAGATGGTATCTCAGATCCAGTGGAAGAAATGAAGCACATTACCAATAATAAATATAGGTGAAAATATATAAACTATATGGATTATCTCTGTTTTAGTCTCTTAACTTCTTTAAAATACAAATAACTTTAAATCAAAAATTATGTCACTATTGTAGGACTCAGAATGTACGTAGATGTAACAAATGACAACAATAGCAAGAGAGGTGGGTGGTAAAATGGAACCATACTCAAGTATTAAGATATTAATTCGAAGTAGTCTGTGAAAAACAGAGCTATACTGATCTAGCAAAACAGTAGCCAGAGTAGACTGAAAATTAAAGGTTCATATTGTAATCCCTACGACAACCACTAAAAATAATTTAAAAAAAGCAAAAAACCTAATAAAATAAAAGTATTTGATTAACCCCAAAGAAGGCATCAATAAAGGGAAAAGAGGAATTTAAAAAATCAAAAAAATCAGACAAATAGAAAAGAAACTGAAAAATGGTAAACCCAAACCCAACCATATCAATATCTGTATTAAATGTGTGTGTGTGTGTGTGTGTGTGTGTGTGTGTGTGTGTGTGTGTATCTCACGCAGCTAAAGGCAAAGGTTACCAGACTAGATAAAAAAGCAAGATCGAATTATATATTGTCTTCAAGGGCTTCACTATAAATACAAAAGTACAAGCAATTTAGAAGTATGGGAAAAGATATAACATGTACACATGAATGTTAAGAAAGCTGGAATACGTATTATTTTTCAGCTTAATTAAGGGATACTTGGCAAATAAAATTGTAAAATATTTAAAGTGTACAACATGATAATTTGATATATGTATACATTGTTAAAGGTTGGAATAGCTATATTTATATCAGAAAAAAATAGGCTTGAAGATAAGAAAAATTAGCAAAGATAAAAAAGGCATTTCCTAAAAGAGTCAGCTCATCAGGAAGATATAACAATCCTAAATACTGAAAGTTCTTAATAGCAAAGCTTCAAAATATATCAAACAAAGCCAAAGAACTAAAGGGGAAAATACACAAATCCAGAAATTTTAATACCCATATTTCGGTAATTCATAGAATAACCAGACAGAAAAAAATCAGTAAGAATGTAGAAGACCTAAACAAGACTTATTGACATTTACTGAAATGACACCCAGTTACTTCAGCATGCATATTTTTTTTGCGAGTGCACATGAAAAGTTGATCAAGATAAAACAAATGCTGGTTCATTAAACAATCTCTAAAAAGTTAAAAAGATTGAATTCTTACAGGGTATGTTCTCTGACCTTCAGAATTAAATGAGAAGTCAAATAGCAATAAGATATCTAGAAAAAGTAAACATATGAGGAAACTACACCACTTCCAAAAGCCCATGGATTAAAAAAGAAATTACGGGAAAATATGAAATATGATGAATGATAATAAAAATACAGCATGTTAAAATTGGCGGGAATCAGCTACAGCAACGCCTGGAAACAAATGTTTGGCTGTAATGCGCTTACTAGAAAAAAGAAAAGTTTAAGACCAATGATCTAACTTTCCACTGTAAGAAACTAGTAAAAGACAGGCAAACAGATTTTTACACTATATCTGGTCCTGCCACGGGGCTGGAGTATGTGAGGTAGCGTCAGTGTCGACATCAAGGCCTCTCAAAGACTCTATTAAAATAGAAGGCATATTTCTTAACATAACCTGAAGCAGAAGAGCCAAATGTAAATTTTCGATGCTGAGAACCAGAGGAAATACAAAAATATGATTCTGAACAACAAAACGAAAGAAAGAGTGAAGGGCAAAGGCTGGAGGAGTAATTGTGAAGTACAGATCTAGGAGAACAGAAAGCAGTAATCATGAGGTGTAAGGACCAGGTACGTGGAGAGAGGCCCAGGAATGAGTACTTGAATGGTAAGTTGATGCTGAAACACCTTTTAACCTTGGACCATCGGTTTCAGGTCATACTTTAACCTCACTTAACAACTTCCAGCCCCAAATAAACATACTGTCTCACCTAATTGAAACCTCCAGGGGTTCTAAACTATGGGATTCAGGTAATCAAACAGTATCATCAGGATTCAGACTCCTCCTCTTGTTACTCTGCTCTTCATTGTTCTAGCTTCACTTTAAACCGGAGCCTCTCCAGCTGTTCTAAGCTGTTCTAAATCCATCAAAAAGACAGATTCTTTATCAACAGCATTGTCAAAAATCTAGGATTTGAGCATCATTGGTCTCAACTTGGTCATCTGCTGAGTCCTGAAGTAATTGCTGTGGCCATGTCTGGATTACCAGCCCATCCCTGGAGCAAAACATAAAGTCAGCTTCACCTGAGGTATCTGGACCTAAGAATTGAGTTCAAAACCAATCAAGGTTTCATTTTACAACTGCAGCATATCTGAGATGAATATACTGGCTCACGAACCCATCCTACTTTGGACAGTCTACAACTTTCCCTTAGGAATGCTTCTCAGTCTAAAGGGCACTTTCAATTCTCTAATTCTCGTCTTAGCATCAGATCAAAGTTTCTGATATACGTATCTGTTGTTAGCAAGAAGGTAAAGAAAGACGTCCAGTGTCATTCTATGAACTAAGTGTAAAAGATTCCTCTGAGGATCTGGGGAAGATGGCGGAGTACACTTCACACTAGTAAAGGGGACATAATGTGTTCTGGCAATTCTCTGGGAATCACTTCATTCCATCATTATCATCATTGTCATTGTTGCTCATCATCATCACCATTTACCGAGATCTTGTTTTGTAACATGCATGCTGTTAACTACTCTAAATATGTTTTTGAACGCTTCTGTCAGTCTTATACACAGCAAGCATTTGCAGCTGACTCCTTGCCAACCGTTCTCCCAGCCCCTTGTGCCAGTCATTCATCTATTTGCTGTCCATTCAGTACCTACCTTTCCTCTGTTGACTCCCAAGAGTAGTACTCCTCAGACCCTTTTGTCAACTGGCTTTCAGCTAGGTGTGGCTGACTGGGGGCATTGGTGAGACTTAGGAGTGAGGGAGGAAGAGAGAAGCAGGACATTTCTTCCCACCCTCTCTACCTTTGGTAGCATCTCTGACAATGGCTATACCTTTCCAGCCCAAGCAGGGGGAGTGGCTCCTGCAATGCTAATCTCTAGGTCGCTCCTGCTTCCCCCAATTGCTCATTAAGCTCTTCTAACACCTTTGTAAATAATTCACTCTATTAAACTACCTCCACTGAATTACCTGCTGAGGTTTTTGTTTAACTGCTAGATTGTGACCGATACACCACCTTCCATTCCCTTCTGGTAGAACTTTGAGTTGTTTACATAAAGGGTAGTGGTTCCTTAATCCCAGAAAAGAGGAAGCCCATATCCCAGCCCCAGGGGTGGAATTACTCGATCTAAATAACAGGTTTTCAAAGAGTAATCCTCAAGCTAGCAGCATTAACTAGCAGTGAACACACTAGAAATGAAAATTATCAGGCCCTACCCCAGCATACTGAACCAGAAATTCTGGGGGTAGAACCCAGCAATTTGTATTTGAACAAGCTTACCAGAATCTTCCTAACAACCATACTTTGAGAACCACAGGTCTATGGTCATACTGCTATCCCTGTCGCCTTTCCCAGTGGTTTATCTAGATAAGGGCATGTGACCAAGTTCTGACTAATGAGAAGTAAGGGGAAGTCTGCTGGGGCTGGAAGTAAGAATGGGGTTGCCTTTCATGGTGAAATGACGGAATTCCTGGCATATCCATTCCATGGAGCAGCCCTGACGGAGGACTTGACGATGGGGAGTGCAGCCGTCTTGGTCCCATGAGAGAAAATCCAGTAAAATCGCAGGCACACCAGACTAGCCTTCTGAACTAGCCCTGCAGCTACATAACGCCAGATTTATGTCATGACACTTAATTCAGGATTTTATTATTAAGTCACAATTACTTGAGTGTTCTGTTACTTGCAGCCACAAGCAACAACTAACCAACAGAATACTTTTATCCCTCTTTTGTAGATAAGAAAACCAAGCTCAAAAGAGAGCAAATAATTTCTATAAAGCTAGCTAGTGCATGGTATGGTAAGATTTGAACTTGTTTTTGATCTTAAAACTTCAGTAGGCTAGTCTCCCTTTCAATAGGTCACACTGTCACTCTTACCAAATTGCAGGTCTGCCTGACGTGACGAGGAAACTGAAATGGCTATGTTTTAACCTTTTCCCCTTATGCCATTCATTATACCTAATCCTAAGTATCTTTATGGCCTTAAGAATCCGTGGTTAAGACAGCAGTGAAACCATCCTGAACAATGCTTTATTTTCTCGCTTAAAAGGTGGAACACAAGTTGGTTTTTAATTTATTCCTGCAAGATGTTAAACCTCTTCCTTTCAGAACAGATCCACATGTTTTTCGTTGAGTATTCCAATAGTCTGCATTATTCATAGTGGAGGTATTTATGCAGACATGATAAATAAGATAATTTACCTCCAAATAAAACAGAGAGGCTTCAGACTCCAATAAAAAATGAAATGTTTAAATAAGTCAGTCCTTTAGAAACTTCACCATATTTCTGTCACCATCTGATTACACCCAAAGAAAAAATTCTTTTATATTGTTTAATGGCAGACAAGCAACCATAATAATGAAAAAGTTATTTTTGGAAAAAAAGTAAAAGCCTTTATTTGTCAAATTCACAAAGTTTTGTAATTGGTGTTTTTGAAAGGGGAGAAAGAAAAGTGTCTTTTTTTCTATTCCGTGAGTTGGAGAAGAAATTCAGAAGAGAAAATTCAAGCATACTGTTAAACAGATAGAAGGACGTGAATTTAAGATCTCTAAAGAACATTTATGCTGCTTTGTCTGGCTCTAGTGCCACAGTATCCTGGATGCATTTGGTCTGAAAATGTCTTTACTGGGCTAATGCTGTTCACAAGGGGTCCAGAGCCAGAGCTGGCCCTGCGAGTCAGCCTGAGAATCTATGATCTGGAAAGCTCAGAGCCGGGACCAAGTAACTACGAGTGGAAACAAAGAAAACGAGTCATCTTGCTTCAAACAAACAACCATTCAACTTGAGAGTCCATTTAGGTATCTAGAGGTCTAGAGAAGACAGACTACTGATGGAGTAGATTACATGGGGTGAAAATCACTCAGAAATGGATTAGAGGATAATATCATTGTCTATGGTCATTTGTCATCTGTCCCTTTTCAGTGCCTATAGAGAAACAACAGCTCTTTCCAATTGTGTGGGTTAGCCATTGTAGTATTGGTAATAGCTAAGTTTGTCGAAATTCCACATGCTTAGAAATCACTGAGTCACAAGGGAACAGAGGAATGGAAATTTTATATGCTACCATATTCAAGGTCATACATTCCAAAGATTAACAGAATCCAGGCAGGCAAAATAAGTGAACGATGTAGCCCAGGCTTTAGTAAACTGGTGAGAGTACATGCCCTGCCTATTGGGAGCAGCTGTTACTTAGCTCCAGCCATGGTGGAATCCCAGCAAAGACCATTCCTTCACTCAGTTGAAGGTTCACTGGTTAAGTCTGCCTGTAAAGTTAATTTTATTTTTTTTAAAACACCAGTTAGGCCAACACTGGACAGGGCACAGAAAATAGGTTTTCATTGAATTCAAGCTCTCAGTTTGCAAACTCTGAGTCCAATGACCATCTATTTAAACAAAGGAAAATTGAGGCCCAATGAGAGAAGTAATTTATCTAAAGTCTCCTACCTAACAGCATGAATACACACACACACACACACACACACACACACACACACACACACACACACACACACACAATCATCTATCATGAGTCCAGAGATTAGGTGATGAAATGCAAAGAAGGAAGAGAATGAATATTTCTTCCATGTCTACTAAATGCCCAGAAGTATGACTTACTCTCTCCATTTTACACATAAGAAAAGCAAAAGTGTAGGCCATGTAGGATACTACATGATTGAGTTGAGATTCCAGTACAGGTCTGTCTAATGCCAAATACTCTGTTTCTCCTACTATGCAATATTGACTCTTTCTTCCACCTTCTTCTGTGAAATCATAAATACCACACATAGCCTCTTCCCTTGAGGACCTCAGAGTCTGTTGAGGGAGCCAGACAAAGAAACAGTCATCTCTCTGGGGGAAACTCAGTGCTACCTACCCAGAGAAACTCTAGCATTTCTGGGGAACACATCCAGAGCCAGGTCTGCAGGAAGATCATTACTCAGTTCAGTAGAGCTTCAGTTGCTGGTCCCCAGCCTGCAGTGAACCGCCGTGGAGGTGTGAACGTACTCTCTGCAATGTCTAGAGGATGCTCTGGCTCAGCACTCAAACTTAGATCATGGAGCTCCTAAGACAGTCTTTTTGATGCAAAATGCTGTACCTTGCAGGCTTGACAGCAATGGTGATCTCTCAGGGCAGGCTCAGCATGGAACCATATGCGACGTGCTATCACACTCAGTATCTTGTTTGACCCTCACACCCCACAGTGAATGGGGCACATTAAGTTTCAGATTTTCCCTTCAAACCTGGTGAAACTGAGACTCAGAAACTGCTCAAGGTGGGAAAGCCCCACTGAGGTCTTCTGCCTCCTGGGTCTATGTTCTTCTTAGCGTAATATGCTAACTATTCAGGTGTCTGGTGATAGAAAGGAGGTTAGTGGCAGGAAACAAGAGGAAGTTTCCTCCAGAGTGAATTAATTAACATGCTGCAATGGGATTTGATTCCTGTTGGTGATATATCTATTGGCCCCGTCTTCATCCATCCAGCTTTCACTTTTCTTGAGTCTCTTCTGTTTCAATAATTTTCAGTAAGCTATTCCCATTTGCCCTCTCCCACCCTTGTCCCCTGGAGTGCACCAGAGACTGATATCTTCAAAACTAAGGGCTGGGGGTTTGGGATCAGCAGATGTAAACTATTATATACAGGATGGATAAACAACAAGGTCTGACTGTATAGCACAGGGAACTATATTCAATCTCCTGTGATAAACGGTAACGGAAAAGAATATTTAAAAAAAGAATGTCTATATGTGTATAAGTGAGTCACTTTGCTGAACAGCAGAGATTGGCACAGCATTGTAAATCAACTAGACTTCAGTTAAAACAAATAAAATTTTAAAAAAGAGAAGTACAAACATAGCAGGCATAGAATACCACAGATTGTTTATACTGAAGGCCACATGAAGGTCTGTACTATAGAAATGAAGCAAATGTCTAAAGCATCATTAAAAACAGGAAAGAGGAATTATCAAATAATTTAGGTGTCCACACATGATTGCCAAGGAAAAGTCAAGTCATCCTTCAGAATGTTTCACCATGTTTTGGCTGCTTTACCTTTGGTCCTACTAAGAAGTTTCCTTCTAAGAAGGATTCTACCATCCGCTGCCATCACCACAAGCATTAGTATGGCTTTCGTCACCTAACTCCTGGCTTCTCAATAGTAACACTGGCAAAGGAAGAACGAATACATTGAAAATCAGTCTTCAACAAAATGGGACAGGACTGGACACTCTAAAAAGAATAGCTTCCCAATTCCTTAGGCAAGGATTTCCTGTCACAAAGAAAACTGCACAGTACCTGTGCCAGGTCTATTCCTGTGGCCTTAGAATACACGACCTACACAGTCAGCCCTGGGACCAGAAACAGTCCACACACATTGTGTGGCTTTGCTTGGCACACACAGAGGTCTATTTAACAACTGGACCAGATACCAACATGAAGAATCTGGGGATTTCACATACAAATTTTAGATTACTGACATCTCTAAAAAAATGAATCTGGCAACCCTGGGCCCACGCTTCCACGTGACAACAATTGGTGGGACATGAGCAGTGGCTGCCGCCTTTAAATAGTACATGAATTCTCCACTGCAGAGCAGCTCATACCTGGTTCTTCTCATGCTGGACAGGTGTAGATACCTGAAGAGGTATCTACAGCTGCCAGAAGAGGCTGCCCTCATGTTGACAAGGGCAACACAATCTCTCAACTTTTTGAAT
Organism: Lagenorhynchus albirostris; assembly: GCF_949774975.1. NCBI lineage: Eukaryota > Metazoa > Chordata > Mammalia > Artiodactyla > Delphinidae > Lagenorhynchus > Lagenorhynchus albirostris. The sequence goes on from NC_083103.1 coordinate 34,730,051, forward strand.
GGTGCACCTCTGATATTATAAATATATTTTTTAGTAACCCCTATATAAGCATTTTTACATACCAAACATACACAAAAGTTAAAATTAAAAATAAGGCAAATATTTAAATCAATTAGTAATATTAATGACATTGTTATTTATTAATTTCGCAAAAATGTTTGTTCTCTCCAATGTATTATTTTTAACATTTGCAAAATGACAGAACGGGTTTGCTGATTCTGAGAGTCTCGCTTTTAATTATGAACTACTTTCTGTGCTGACTAAATGATGTTGCCAGGGCAACTGTTTGCAATTAAATCATTTGCCATTAAAGATTAGTACAATTCTATGTCTTTATTTTTATAAGATAACAACTAATACAAATAGAAATTTGAATATTTTAATACCAATGGATTGATGCGACTGTCCTGGGGCACATGCCTGGTGCTGCAGGCAGGGATGAATGTCCCATCACCATTCTTACACAGTCACCACAGATGACCAAATCAGGGCAGCTCAGACTCTAAGCCACAGGTTCTAGAGTCAACCAGAACCAGCTCAAACTCTGCCTCTGTCCCTTCCTGGTTATGGAACCAGGTATTATCTGTTTCAGTCCATGGGACTAAAATGGGGAAAATAATGGCTATATCAATGTGAAATTTAAATGAGATAAAGCCTGCAAATTGTTGATCTCAGAACTCAAAGCCCATGCTCAATTGCAGGTGACTCTTACTTTCTTAAATCTTATTATTTCCACTCTGTTTAGTTTGTTTAACAACACGATTATCTCTGATGGACTGAGAGTCACAAGCATCTCTTTGAGAAAACTTGCAGCTTTTAAAATTTTTGTTTTTCTACTTCCTCTTTTTCCTAGCCTCTGCAATCTGTTTATAAATATATAATTTCTTAAAATTGAAAAAGATGACTTTTTTCGATTGAATAGTAGAGAATTGGGTCATCATAATCTGGCAAAAGTTTTTTTTCCCCCAGATATCTACATACCAATGTCCACCCCCAAAAACACACATATGTACATGTTCACTAAGGAATGACTTCTTTGCAAAAGCCAAAGCCCATATTATTTTGGGGGAAAAGGGGAATACCCTTATTAATAATTGCAAACAGTCCACATTTGGCTTCTCTTCCCATTATTCAAGTACTGTTTCATAGGCATTAATTATTCCTGTGGTGTTGACTACAATTCATTGAGTAAAATGGTGATAGAGGAAAGAGGATTACAAGTCAGAACCTAACTGAACAGCAGAGACAGACTGATTGACTTTGGCAAGTACCTCTTCTGTGGCAGCTTCAGCAGGGCTGCCTGGGCCCCCAGACAGTAGCTAACTGTGGCCTGAATGCTTGAGAATAAATTTGGGGCCCAATAATCTTGAATCCTTAGATTAAGCGAATAGGTGCCCTTAACCCCTTGTTCTTACTCCAAAATGGCCAAATATATTTTTCACTTATAACTCACCAGCTGATATTGAGTATCAGCTACGTTCCAGCAACCTGCTTCAGAGCTCAGGGCAGTGGATCTGTTGAAGTGGAATGTAAACGAGCTTTGTTGGTTTATATGTTTCAAGTACTATCTCATGGTCATGCGGCTTATATTTTCAGATGGTTTGGCATTGAATACACAGATCTGTCCTTTCCTTGTTGTGTGGTTTTGGGTTCTTCATTCTCATATTTAAAATAGAGATAATAATTCTTGTCTTATAGACTTCTGTGACTATTAAATGAGACTTGTACTACTATTTGCAGTATGTGAATAAAAATGTTGGTTTTCTTTTACCCCTTTATAACCAGTGGTACAGAGCTGGATGACTGGTTTCTGCCTTTTAGGAGTTTATACTCCTTGAAGGAGACAAGAACATATATAATTACAATATTAGACAATATAATATTAATAAGTCAAATGCAGTTAAATACAAAATCAAAGCTACCATGTCATCCTCTGTAACGGTAAAATTCTGGGATTATATACTCCCTGACAGCATGAATTAATATATAATAGGATTTCTGAGTGGCAATTAGCTCTCATTCTCTGTCTAACCCTTATTCTCAAATAGAGGTGGAATAAAAACATTATCTTCTGGGGAGATGGAAAGAGAAGAGAACAGAAGGCCAGCAGAAAACAGGAGTGAGAATGGGTCCCATGTGCCCAATATCCTCTTAGCTTGATCATCTGGGATCATCAACAATCATCATGGGCACCATCTCACTGGGACATTTCTGGAACAGCTGCACATTTTAGCCAAGACAAGGATAGCAGTAGGCTCAATGTGATATTCAGGCCTGAGGACAATAGCCACCAGGAGGCACCAAATAGCAGCAAAGCCTGGGTGGGTTTAGGTCTCGGAGCTGGCTCACCTGGGCAGGCTCATTGAGTCTTTTCCTCAACCTTGTTATGAAGTATCTTTGTATTTCGCATAATTTAATATTTTAGGGCCACTTTTTCCAATGCATGGGTTTTATTATAGTATTTAGATTTTAACAGAAGCTTTGAATTACATTACAATTCCCTACAAGATCTAGACTGTCCTCACCCTTTTCCTTATCTCATACCACTCTCCCCTCAGCTCACTGCACTCCAGAACTCACCACATGGACTTCTCAAATCCATCATCTATCTTAGAGATGTCATACTCGTTGTCTCCTCTTCCTGGAATGTTCTTAATATACACAACAAGCTCCTTCTGTTATTTAGGTCTCAACTCAAATGCTACCATCGCAAAGACCCCTTCCTTGACCACCATTTTTGAAGTAGTCTCCAGTCTCTCCCTACTCCATTATGCTGCTTTCTTGTCTTGAGGGCATTAGACAGTGTCTGATGTGATGTGGCAGAGATGTTTGTGTTGTCTCTCTTCCTCCACTAGAATATAAGCACATGAGGAGAGGGACTTTTCTGTCTGGTTATCACCATGTGCCCACATCATTCTAGATAGTTGACGGTGAGAATGGCAAGCTCAGTGGAAGCTCCTTTGTGTTGGGCTCCTTCCCTGTAGGGCCAAATAGAGTAAGCCACCAGTAACTCTAGAGGGAAAGTACCAATAAGAAAGTTGTAGGAAGCTAGGGTGACTCGGAGAAAGTAAGAGATGATTCCAATGAATACAACTGCTGGAATATATTGGAGGTAACATCTTGATAATAACCGATGAGAAACCACAACTAGCACACATTGAGTGCTGACTCTGCTAAGCACTCTTCTGAGCACTTTACAGGTGTTTGCTTATCTAATCCCTTCAACAACCTAATGTTACAGACACTATTATTATTATTGTTTTACAGATAAGGAGATAGAGGCTCAGAGAAGTTATGTAACTTGCCCAAGATCACACAGCTAGAAAACGAAGGTGAGATATAAACCATGATAATTTGTTTCCATTCTCTTAACTGAAACTAGTACTTCAAATCAAATCATGAAAATAGCAAACACTCATAAAAGTTATACTTAAGAGAAAGAGAAATAGACAAGAACATCTTAGCTAGGAGAGACGGGTACAAGTGACTAGTCAAGAAGAGGGCAGTTCACATGGTAAAAAGAAAGATCACATTTGAAGTGGTCAAAAGGACAATAAATATAAAGCAAGAGAGGTTGGGGAGTAAACAAGGAACTCCTGAGAGGGTTCAGGAGCTGAGTTTGGGGAAAAAAAGTGCTCACACCACAGGTGTATCTTTTCATGCTCCAGGAATTAATACTATAGCTTAAATAGGTTCTGCTAGGTTGGATCATGACATTTTGGCAGATTTGGGCAAAAGCAAATACATTACAATTTGTTACCACAAACTGTAACTAGGTTTAACCCTCAGCCTGTGCTTATGCTTTAGCCCAACCAGAGAATGTGTGAGAAGGAAGGAAAAGATGGACACCAAGGAGATTTCCTTTATGCTTCTACACGATTCAAGTCAAGGGCAGAAATGGGAATTTGCTCAGTTCTGCTTTAAGAAAATGCTTCACAAATTCCATAGGACACGTTTAAACTGCATTTGGATTCTATGCTCTATTCCAGCACAGCCATTTATGGTGTTTATTGAATACAAGCCACTATTCTCTGCCTGTCTGCACATTTATAAATACAGTTTCTAAAAGGCATCCATTATGGCTTTTGATTTACAATTGAAAACAAGATGTGACCAGTCGTGCATTCACCAACAGTACAGAATCACGTTAAGTCATCCTGGGCTACTCCTAGAGGGCTGGAGAGGTCTTGTCATTTAACACAAGTGCCCAAGATGTTAGTTAGGCCTCAGTCTCCAGATTTTTCATGAGACCTTCAGTTCACGGGTTATCGTTGTGTACATGCATTCACTGCCTCTCCTAATAGATCAAACACAAGGATCAATGATATAATCTGTAGCCGTAATCCTCAGAAGTTTTGGAATTAATTTTAATCATCATGAAGGCAATGAGAATACTATTAATCTCTATTGCTCACCTATACACATACCTGTCATTTTTATGAAATCCCGGAGTAATCCAAAAAAGTGTAAAAGGTAATGCTGTGAAAGCACCAACAACCACCTCCCAGGTAAAAGGATAAATCATTACTAATACAGCTGAGGACTCCTCTGTATGCCCACCTGATCACATCTTGCTAGTATTAACCAGTGTTATGATCATAGTTTTGTCGTTCCCAGGTGCTTCTATATGTACAAATCCCTAAACAATGAATACTGTTCTTTTGCATTTTTAAAATGATATAAATGGAATAAGGCTGCACACATATTTTTGTAACTTCCTTTTTTCACTCAACATTGTTTTGACATTTACTAATTTGTTCAATTTCTGTGCTATTATGCCATCCTCTCTTTGATAGAAATTCAGTTCCCCAATGTTTGCAATCACAATCAATGAACTTACAAACATTCCCATTGGTATGTTCTTGTGTACCTGCTCAAGAGTTTCTCAAGTATATTCCTGTAAGTGAAACTGTTGGGTCAGAGACACACACACAGTGACCTTTACCAAAGTACAAAACAATTCTCCAAAAAGCTTAGAAATTAATATAAATATATGTTCCAGCTAAAAGTGTGCATTTTCTTTCCTGGAGCTTCATGTGTTTGTCAACACTTCGTACTGTCAAAAGTTTTACTACCACAGTGGGTGTGAGACAGTATCTCATGTGGTTTTATTTACATTTCCCAGATTACTAATGAAACTCATCTTTCCATACGCTTATTGATTTTTCTAATTTCTGTAAATTGTATTTATCATTTGGTCCATTCTATTTGTTTTCCTTTTTCATACAGATTTTAAGTTACTTGTATATTCTACATATTACCTTTGTTGGTTTATATCTGTTGTAAATATCTTATTCATCCTTATATTTTCACCTTTTTGGAAGGGATAGTTTCTTTGATGAACAAAAGTTAATTTATGCTAATGTAGAATGATCTTCAATCTTTTATTTCCTCGTGTTTTTTAAGAGGTTGTTTCTACCGATTCACCATTCAATTTGAGGCTTGCTCTAGGTTTTTAGCACATATCCCACAGTTGCTAAGATTTTTTTTCTTTAACACAGTGAATGAATTGTACTGAAAGTTATTTTTTTAATGTGAGATAATATTTCTCTCCTTGCATCGTTTAATGTAATGAATTATTGAAAATTAGGTACTGTTAAATCATTCTTGAATCTCTAGGATAAAAGCAACCTATTCATGATATTTTAAAAAAAATAGTCATTTGGGGGTTATTTTCCTTATATTTCTTCTGAAAATAATTTTTTAAAATATAAGTGATATTAGACTGTGATTTTCCTTTATTAAATTGATTCTGACTAGTCTAGTAACAAGTTTATACTATCTATATTAAGTGAAATTGGGAAGTATTTCCCCTTTTTTATTCTCTGAAATATTTGGTAAAGTTCAGTACTATATGTTTCCTAGACGTTCAATTGACCTCATTAAATAATATCTGTGCTTGAGTGTTGAGTATTTATACGTATGGTTAGATGAGTATAGAATTCTAACTAATCGAAAATTTTAATGATTCAGTTTTTGTAAATTATATTTTTCCAATAATATGTGTATTTCATCTGAGTTTTCAAATTTTAAGATACATTTTTTTTTCATTTTAATAATTACTTGTATCTGGGCTTCCCTGGTGGCGCAGTGGTTGAGAGTCCGCCTGCCAATGCAGGGGACACGGGTTCGTGCCGCGGTCCGGGAAGATCCCACACGCCGCAGAGCGGCTGGGCCCGTGAGCCATGGCCGCTGAGCCTGCGCGTCCGGAGCCTGGGCTCCGCAACAGGAGAGGCCACAACAGTGAGAGGCCCGTGTATCGCAAAAAAAAAAAAAAAAAAAAAAAAAAGGATTACTTGTATCTGTACTTAAACCTTCTTTTTTATTTCTAATAATGACTATTTGTGCCTTGACTATTTCCCCTTGATTAATGACAGTAGGGTTTTGTTTATATAATGGATCTTTTTAAAGAAATAATTTCAGCTTTTGATGATGCTCAAATTTCATTTCTCATTTTACTTATTTTTGCTATCATCTTTAGTTTTTTCCCTTTGGTTCCCTCTCTTTTATTCTGAGGTTCCTAACTTCACAAGTTGCATGCTTTTATCATTAACTTTAGCCTTTCTTTTATTCTCACAAAAGATTTGAAGTACATCAAAAAACCATTTAAGCTGTATTCAACAAATTTAATCCCATATTTTAACTCCTAAAATATGTGTTGGGATCCAACAATTCTATTTTCTGAAACCTCTGCACATGTTATTCTGTTGTTTATTAATTTTCTGACTCTCATTCATATTATTTGGAGGTTTTGAATAAAAGATTGTGTTCAGTGGAGCTACACCTGAGAACCGGGTGAGACTTGAGTTGGTGCTGAGTGCCTCCAGAAAGAATGAGATTTTGTTTCTGCCAGATGTCCCAGGAGAATAAATCTTTAAAGAAAAATTTCTTTTTGTTAATTTTTAAAACACAGGTTTCCCAGCTCACAAAAATAATATAAATCCAGTTTTTTCCTGGAATATTTCTTTATGTAAAGGGAAGATATTCAACGAAGAAGAGAAAAAAAAACTCTTCAAAAAAACTGAAGGTTCATCTTGTTCACAATGTCTCAGGCATTGATATGGAAAGAATTCAGCAGTCCTGAGCTTGCATCCCGGCTTTCCTTCTTCCAAAATGTGACCTTGAACAAGTTTCTTACTTTTGTGAGAGTGTGAGCCTGATTCTTTGTGACTAAAATGTGGGAAATATAATACATGGATAGAGTGAAGATTAAATACACATAGTATGAACCTACCTAATGGAACACTTAGAAAATAACGTATGTTCAGCATATGATGTGACTTGCCCTGTCTTTTCCATTTCTTCCCTGGGCAAGATAGAATGAGAGCTCAGCAAATGAAAGGATCTCCTAGTCTATCGTCTCTCTGGCCATGAGTCTAAAACCACAGCATCTATTCAACAAACACTTATTGCCTATCTCCTCCATGCTAGGCAGTGAAGAATACGATGCATGTGGAATATAAAAGCTTTTTAAATAAAGGAACAAACCAAACCAAATAAAAATACATAGATATAGAAAAAAACAAAACATGGTAGTAAACATTAGAGTGAGTCTAACATCTGTCTCTAGGGGTTGGGAGCTTAATGGACTCAGGTTGCTTGATGTTTTGAGATAAAAATAATCATCACTCTTCTGCGTGCTTTGCATATATCATCTTCTTTAATGCCTCCATCAACTGCAATGAAGTGTTAGCCCCCTTCCTGATAAGGAAATGGAAATCCCAAAGCACACATCCAATCTGTATTAAAGCCCAGGTCAGTTTACTCCAGATCCTACTTCAAAGTCTTAAATAGTGGCTCCTACTAAGAGTACAAAGTCATTATATTGTAGTATTTTCTGAAAACACCTTGGGACCAATTAGACCAGAAAGTCATAAATATGTTATCCCAAACATGATTGAGCGCCATTATTTGGCGGGAGAGTGGACTTGTGAATTGTTGGGTGAAGCAGGCATTACTGTGTCGAGCAGCAGCTGTGCTGTGATTCTGCAGTTCTGGATCTCCATTATCAGGCCGCTTTAAGTGTCTGAAATGTCAGAATAAACTCAGAAATAAGCAAATGGCAACCACATTGACAATTCTTTTAAGCATAGTAATCCAACCCCACTTTGGGTGTTGACTTTTCTTTAAAAATCATTATTTTAAGACAGCACACCTAATTTGTAAAAATATTTTTTAACACATGCACCAGCATGATGTTTTAATTAGTTTTCAGCCTGTCTTATCATATTAGGATGCTTATAGTATGAGAGTCTGACATGCTGGTGGCCCTGAACTAACCAGATGGTTTTGGAATTTTTGTGTATGTACCTAGGGGAAAACTCAGAATTCAAACCTTTATTCAGTCATCAATCATTTACTGAAATGCTACTATGAGTAAGTACGAGGCACAGAAGACATATAGAGAAAAGACATGGTCCTCACACCTGAGATTTCATAGTGTAGCAGAGGAAAAAGAGACAAACAGATAAATACACCAATACTCTAAATGTTAGAGTCAAGGTTTTTAGAAGAGAGGAAGGGGCGCTACTGTTGGATAGAGATGAGAATGAAAGAAATAGCATAGGCGAGATGTCTGATCTGAGCCTTGAAAAGCAAGTAGAATTTCCCCTGAGGGAGGTGACTGCTCTTTTAAGAGCATTACAGGACCAGGAAACACCATATGTAAAAACCCCGGATGCAGGATAAAATGCAGAGTGTTCAGGAAACATTGAGGTGCTCAATGCGGCTGAAGCACAGGGCTTAAGGAAGAGCAAGGGGAGGAAAAGATGAGTTTATCAGATAAGATGGGGTTCCTCTACGAAAGTCCTTAATTTAAGTCCTACTTGAGTTAAGTGGGAAATCATCCTAAGGCTTTTCAGCAGAAACATGACATAATCGCATTTCTATTTTGAAAAGATCACTCTGGAGATACGGGTTAGTGAAGCCTGGAGGATTGTTTAGAAGCAGGAAAATCATGTGGGAGGCCTTAGAAGACAGGTAGTCTTCCTACAAGGTGACATCCCAAGGCCAGCATGACAAGGAAGTTTTATCTCATTTATCAAGACAACATAATTTTTAAAAACTTTTCTTATGGAAAATGTTAACTCTGAATCCCACCATATTGAAATGATCACAGCAAGAGATACCAAGGGTGAGAGCCATGGAGTCTGCAGAGAAGAGAGATTCAAGAGTGGAATCAATAGGATCTGGTAACAGGCTGGGGATGATACAAGAGGGAGACACTGAGCATGACTTCGGAATCTCTGCTTCGAGCTAATGAGTGGGTGAGTTTAAAACAAACACTCATTGAAATTAAAATTAGAGTAGTGTATATCCTCTCTGGAAGCCAGGAGAAAGAGCAGAAAAAGGTCCAAACCCACATGACTGGGAGAAAAATGGGAACAGAGAGAATGAGCAATATAAAACCCAAGTTTCTCAAAAACTATTATAGGCACGTCATGATAAGCATCGAGTTAATTAAGGCAAGAATGACAAAGGCACACTGCAAGTTTCCTGAATTATGCACAAAAATTGGAGTCAGATGGTAGAAGATGCTGTGGAAGCAGAGGAAAGTAAACAGGCCTTTTGAACAAAAGACATAAGTTCCGAGGCTGGAGGGGAAGATGGTGGAAGAGTAAGACGCGGAGATCACCTTGCTCCCCACAGATACACCAGAAATACATCTACACGTGGAACAACTCCTACAGAACACCTACTGAACGCTGGCAGAAGACCTCAGACCTCCCAAAAGGCAACAAACTCCCCGCGTACCTGGGTAGGGCAAAAGAAAAAAGAATAAACAGAGACCAAAGGATAGGGACGGGACCTGCACCAGTGGGAGGGAGCTGTGAAGGAGGAAAGGTTTCCACACACTAGGAAGCCCCTTCACAGGCAGAGACTGCGGGTGGCGGATGGGGGAAGCTTCGGAGCCGCGGAGGAGAGCACAGCAACAGGGGTGCGGAAGGCAAAGCGGGGAGATTCCCGCACAGAGGATCGGTGCCGACCGGCACTCACCAGGCCGAGAGGCTTGTAGGCTCACCCGCCGGGTCGGGCGGGGCTGGGAGCTGAGGCTCGAGCTTTGGTCGGAGCGCACAGAGAGGACTGGGGTTGGCAGCGTGAACACAGCCTGCAGGGGGTTAGTGCGCCACGGCTAGCCGGGAGGGAGTCCGGGGAAAAGTCTGGACCTGCCGAAGAGGCAAGAGACTTTTTCTTACCTCTTTGTTTCCTGGTGCGCGAGGAAAGGGGATTAAGAGCGCTGCTTGAAGGAGCTCCAGAGACAGGCGCGAGCCGCGGCTAAAAGCACGGACCCCAGAGACGGGCATGAGACGCTAAGGCTGCTGCTGCCGCCACCAAGAAGCCTGTGTGCGAGCACAGGCCACTATCCACACCCCACTTACAGGGAGCCTGTGCAGCCCGCCACTGCCAGGGTCCCGGGATCCAGGGACAACTTCCCCGGAAGAACGCACGGCGCGCCTCAGGCTGGTGCAATGTCACGGCGGCCTCTGCCGCCGCAGGCCCGCCCCGCACTCTGTGCCCCTCCCTCCCCCCCACCCCCACCCCGGCCTGAGTGAGCCGGATCCCCTGAAGCAGCTGCTCCTTTAACCCCGTCCTGTCTGAGCGAAGAACAGACGCCCTCCGGTGCCCTACACGCAGAGGCGGGTCCAGATCCAAAGCTGAGCCCCTGGGAGCTGTGAGAACAAAGAAGAGAAAGGGAAATCTCTCCCAGCAGCCTCAGGAGCAGCGGATTAAAGCTCCACAATCAACTTGCTGTACCCTGCATCTGTGGAATACATGAATAGACAACGAATCATCCCAAATTGAGGAGGTGGACTTTGAGAGCAAGATCTATGATTTTTTTCCCCTTTTCCTCTTTTTGTGAGTATGTTAATGCTTCTGTGTGAGATTTTGTCTGTATAGCTTTGCTTCCACCATTTGTCCTAGGGTTCTATCCACTATTTTGTTTTTTCTTTTTTAAAAAAAATTCTTTTTTCTTAATATTTTTTATTTTAATAACTTTATTTTTTATCTTACTTTATTTTATTTTACTTTATATTCTTTCTTTCTTTACTTCCTTCCCTCCTCCCTCTCCCTCCCTCCCTCCCTCCTTTCTTTCTTTCTTTCTCTTCTTTTCTTTTCTTTTCTTTTCTTTTCTTTCTACTTTTTCTCCCTTTTATTCTGAGCCATGTGGATGAAAGGCTCTTGGTGCTGTAGCCAGGAGGCAGTGCTGTGCCTCTGAGGTGGGAGAGCCAACTTCAGGACACTGGTCCACAAGAGACCTTCCAGCTCCACGTAATATCAAACGGTGAAAATCTCCCAGAGATCTCCATCTCAGTACCAGCACCCAGCTTCACTCAACGACCAGCAAGCTACAGTGCTGGACACCCTATGCCAAACAACTAGCAAGACAGGAACACAGCCCCACCCATTAGCAGAGAGGCTGCCTAAAATCATAATAAGGCCACAGACACCCCAAAACACACCACCAGACGTGGACCTGCCCACCAGAAAGACAAGATCCAGCCTCATCCACCAGAACACAGGCACTAGTCCCCTCCACCAGGAAGCCTACACAACCCACTGAAACAACTTTAGCCACTGGGGACAGACACCAAAAACAACGGGAACTACGAACCTGCAGCCTGTAAAAAGGAGACCCCAAACACAGTAAGATAAGCAAAATGAGAAGACAGAAAAACACACAGCAGATGAAGGAGCAAGATAAAAAACCCACCAGACCTAACAAATGAAGAGGAAATAGGCAGTCTACCTGAAAAAGAAAGAATTCAGAATAATGATAGTAAAGATGATCCAAAATCTTGGAAATAGAATAGAGAAAATGCAAGAAACATTTAACAAGGACCTAGAGGAACTAAAGATGAAACAAGCAACGATGAACAGCACAATAAATAAAATTAAAAGTACTCTAGATGGGATCAATAGCAGAATAACTGAGGCAGAAGAACGGATAAGTGACCTGGAAGATAAAATAGTGGAAATAACTACTGCAGAGAAGAATAAAGAAAAAAGAATGAAAAGAACTGAGGACAGTCTCAGAGACCTCTGGGACAACATTAAACACACCAACATTCGAATTATAGGGGTTCCAGAAGAAGAAGAGAAAAAGAAAGGGACTGAGAAAATATTTGAAATAGTTGAAAATAGTTGAAAACCTCCCTAATATGGGAAAGGAAATAGTTAATCAAGTCCAGGTAGCACAGAGAGTCCCTTACAGGATAAATCCAAGGAGAAATACACCAAGACACATATTAATCAAACTGTCAAAAATTAAATACAAAGAAAACATATTAAAAGCAGCAAGGGAAAAACAACAAATAACACACAAGGGAATCCCCATAAGGTTAACAGCTGATCTTTCAGCAGAAACTCTGCAAGCCAGAAGGCACTGGCAGGACATATTTAAAGTGATGAAGGAGAAAAACCCACAACCAAGATTACTCTACCCAGCATGGATCTCATTCAGATTTGATAGAGAAATTAAAACCTTTACAGACGAGCAAAAGCTGAGAGAGTTCAGCACCACCAAACCAGCTTTACAACAAATGCTAAAGGAACTTCTCTAGGCAAGAAATACAAGAGAAGGAAAAGACCTACAATAACGAACCCAAAACAATTAAGAAGATGGGAATAGGAACATACATATCGATAATTACCTTAAATGTAAATGGACTAAATGCTCCCACCAAAAGACACAGATTGGCTGAATGGATACAAAAACAAGACCCATATATATGCTGTCTACAAGAGACCCACTTCAGACCTACAGACACATACAGACTGAAAGTGTGGGGATGGAAAAAGATATTCCATGCAAATGGAAACCAAAAGAAAGCTGGAGTAGCATTTCTCATATCAGACAAAATAGACTTTAAACTAAAGACTATTACAAGAGACAAAGAAGGACACTACATAATGATCAAGGGATCGATCCAAGAAGAAGATATAACAATTGTAAATATTTATGCACCCAGCATAGGAGCACCTCAATACATAAGGCAAATACTAACAGCCATAAAAGGGGAAATCGCCAGCAACACATTCATAGTAGGGGACTTTAACACCCCACTTTCACCCATGGACAGATCATTCAAAATGAAAATAAATAAGGAAACACAAGCTTTAAATGATACATTAAACAAGATGGACTTAATTGATATTTATAGGACATTCCATCCCAAAACAACAGAATACACTTTCTTCTCAAGTGCTGATGGAACAGTCTCCAGGATAGATTATATCTTGGGTCACATATCAGGCCTTGGTAAATTTAAGAAAATTGAAATTGTATCAAGTATCTTTTCCAACCACAACACTATGAGACTAGATATCAATTACAGGAAAAGATCTGTAAAAAAAAAAAAACAAAACATGGAGGCTAAACAATACACTACTGAATAACGAAGTGATCACTGAAGAAATCAAAAAATACCTAGAAACAAATGACAATGGAGACACGACGACCCAAAACCTATGGGGTGCAGCAAAAGCAGTTCTAAGAGGGAAGTTTATAGCAATACAATCCTACCTTAAGAAACAGGAAACATCTCGAATAAACAACCTGACCTTGCACCTAAAGCAATTAGAGAAAGAAGAACAAAAGACATAAGTTCCAACTCCTGCCCCACTATTTACTCATCTCTCTGAGTTTCTGCCTGTACATCCAAGAACATGAAATAAGAATCCCCACATGGTGCTGATGTGAGGATCAAATGAGATAATGGATGTGAGTGCTTCTGTAAACTACAAAGCCCTTGACAAATATGAGGTATTATTATGACAGTATTACCACAATAAAGTTAAATGCGCTTGGGAAAAAGCACCCTAGCTTCCAATTATTCTGTCAAAATATTTATTGGACACCTATGGGCCAGCCTGCTGCTCTAAGCCCTGGAGAACAAACGAGGGCTCTGCTCTCACAAAGATCTCATGGAACCAACTTTCTCACAGTGACAGAAAGTCACAAGTTATTCACTAATTCGGGATGCCTTTGTCAAGAGAAACATCCCTGTTGAGAATGCAGCTAAGTAGTTCCTGGATCCAGCACCTGGATCCAGGGCAGGGATATAATTCACGCCTCCCAGTGATGTCACAATATTTACTATATCAATGTTGGAATCAAGGAAAAATTTGGAGGTGAAGAGGGTTGGAGGATCAATTCCTGAATGTCAAAAAATAGAAAAAGAACCCAGTGTCACAGCCATGAAATAGAATCCAAAATTAAGGACTAGATTGGGCAAGTAAGTACTAGAATATGGAGACTCAGAGAAAATGCTGCAAAGTCTGAGACAGACATTATTTGCAGGGCCTAACTGAGAATAGCTTTAAATGACTGATTTACAGTCAACTATTCAAGGTGAGAAGCAATGTAAATGTTATCTGTTCTCTGAGAGCCCCTCAAACATGATCCAGGAACAGTAACAGCCTAACCCCAGCCTTGTAGTCAACACACGACGGTCTGCCTGACCAGACCTTTCCCTAACTCTCCAGACAGATGTAAAGCTGTCCTCTGAGCTGCAAATGTCAATCTTGATGTTGAGGCATCCTCCTATACTATCTAGAGCAGTGCTGTCCAATAGAAATATCCTATGAGCCATGAATAAAACTTCTAATTTTCTGGATGCCACATCAAAAAAGTAAAAAGAAAGGAGCCAAATTAATTTCAATAATATAGTTAACTCATTATAGCTAAAATATTATCATTTCAATATACAATCAATATATAACATTTATTAATGAGGTATTTAGAAACCCCATAAGAAGCCAACTGTCACACTACAACATGAATAACAATATCTTAACATGATGCAACAATGAAAGTAAAATGTAGTCCTACCAAGACAATAGAGTTGTGCTAAAATATTTTACATAAGCTTCAGTTTTAGATTTTTAACCAAATTAAAATTAAAAATTAAGCTGGTCAGGTATACTAGCCATATTTCAAATGCTCAATGACCACATGTGGCTAGTGGCCGCCACTCTGGACAGCACACGTATAGAGTTCAGGAGTATCAGAACTTCACAGAAACTTAAAGATCATCAGATTCAGTCTTTAGGTCACATATGCTTAAGACGAGGGAAGAAGGAACCTGTTCCAAGTATCATGCTCTGTATTGGCCCATATTGTATTCTTGTGCTTTAAAGTAACTTTAAGGACGATTATTATTCTCATTCCACAGCTGAGGAAATTGGAACTTGTACAGATAGGAGGACTTACCCAAGACACATGGAAAACACGATAGAACTCAAACCCCAAATCCCTGCTTATTTCTGTTACCGAGAAACATACAGTTGTCCCTCAGTATCTGCAGGGGACTGGTTCTAGGATCCTGTGGATACCAAAATCCAAGGATGCTCAAGTCCCTTCCATAAAATGGCATGGTATTTGCACATTATGCACATCCTCCCATATACTTCACATCATCTCTAGATTACTTAGAATGTGAACGCTATATAAACAGCTGATGGCATGAGGCAAATTCAAATTTCAGTCTTTAGAACTTTCTGTAATGTTTTCGGGTATTTTCAATCCACGGTCAGTTGAATCTACAGATGCAGAACCTGTGGATATGGCAGGCCAACTATACTTCATTACTTGATTTTTGTCTTCTTTTTTGTCTTAACGGTAGTATATCCCTGTGTCTTAGGTCCTATATCTCAACTGGTATGTGGTTGATATGGGGAGTTTCACTTACTCTGAGAGGATGGCATAAACCTGACCCTCTCTTCATACTCATGCCTGTTCCCTTCAGCTTCCAGCTTATCATTCAAAATATGCCGTGTGTGTTCTCTCTTTGGGAATGAAGCATAGAAAAGGAATCATTCTATTAACATTATAAATAGCACCAGCTTTCCAAGGACCTGTTCAAGGAGGAAAACCATGCACATGTGCTATGTCAGTTTTGTTCCTTCCTTGCATAGTCACAATGCAGGTGTATAACCAGAAAAGGCCACTGGGATATATCTGCTCACCAAAAGAATCCTAAAGCTCAAAACTGCCTGAAAGGCAGGAAATAATAAAGACCATGAAGAACAAGATACTAAAAGGCAATAGATATACTGTTGGCCTAACTTCCTTCAAAATCAAATTGGAAAAGATTCTGATGAATCAGGCTGCAAGGACACCAGGACCCCTTAACTTCTCTAGGATAACTTCCCCAGGGCTATGTGGTGAATGCTGATGATAATAGAGTTGCCTGAGTCAGCAAGAGAAAGTTTCAATCAGGGTGAGAATAAATGCATTAACCAGTTTTAAAAGCAAACCTGTACTTTCTGCAGTATTTCTGCAGAAACCTGCACTTTCTGCAGGATTTCTGCAGAAACCTGCACTTTCTGCAGGATTTCTGCAGAAACCTGCACTTTCTGCAGGATTTCTGCATAAAAGGTTATGGGTTTTGGAGCCAGAAGATCTTACTTGAATCATGCCACTTTCTTGTCATGGTCTCTCTATTCCTCAGTTTTCAAATCTAACCCAGTGCCAGAGAATTAATAGCAGTTCTTCAATCAAGACAAGTCAGTTACTTATCCAGGGTTGCATACTCCTGCACTTTACTGATAATTCTTATTCACCTCTCCATTTTTGTGAATTTTGATCATACCATCTCCTACCTCCATTATTGATAACGTTATTGATAATAAATAATTGGAGTGGCACCGGTCAGAAATCAGTCCACTCTAAATCAACAGAGGCCACCCGTATCGGCCTTCTAAACCTTAGTCATGTTTTGTTTCCAGGAGAGAGTCTGCAACACACATGAGTAAGGACAGAGGATTTCAAAGCTATAGTCACTGTTTCCCAAACACAAGAGACAGGAGTGTTGATGACCTTTGTTCAGGGCAGGTCTTGAAACAAATTAAACTTTTGGGACTTGGCCAAAAAGTACGAAATACTGGAGGAAGGGAGACATGCAATAAGAGGAGTTATAAAATGTACACACATTGGCTCCCCAACACTCTTTGTATATGAGGCTTACTCTAGTTACTCCATTGGCCCCATCACAGACAGACTGTCTCTCACGTGTATGGTGAGCTAAGGCCACAAAGAGGAGAACCTTGACCTACTCCATAACATTATCAGCTGGTAAGTAATAAGATATAAATCTTTTTCTGTCACTTATGACAGATTTATAGTAATTAGAACAGATGGGATACACCAGTTTAAATCCCAATAATGCACATATTATTGCCCACAGTTGATTACACATTCCTTTGTCCAGTTCATTGTTAATGACTCAGATAATGGGGTTTCCTGCTACTTTGCCTCACAGCATCATCAGATGAGACATGCTGATGAGGTGAAATAATAGTTGTCAAAATGTTCTACATGGTAATAAATACAAAGAACAAGCAAGCCCTACAATGGACAATGAGATTTTAAGCAGAGTATCTAAGAAGTGTAAGTCAAACTCTAGGTAATACTGGGTCACATGTGAGACAACTACCACAACAATTTGCAAGTACAAAATCACACATCTTCAGCTGCTTTTCTGATTGAATAAGAATAAAAATGATAGGAAAATAGAACCAGTCTCTATTAAATTGCCAAGCTCAGAAGAAATAAAAATTTCCATCAACTAAAAAGTTTTTGAGATAGCTTTAGCAGCAAAAAATAAAAAAACTTAACTGAGATCACACACACACAAACACACACTTAAAGACCTACAGACGATGCATGTTGGCAAAGTCATACTTACTTTCAGGGACTATTCACATTGAGATGTTATTCCACAATACTCATGGACAGTAAACAGTATAGAACAAACACATCCTTTACCACCATCAGGACGGTCACCAGCAAACATCAACCCACTACGATGGATAAAATATTTATATGCTCTGGATATTAAAATATGACACAGGGTGGGGAGAATACTAATTAAAAGAAACTATGAGTTTGAGTCCTGTCTTATATTTAATAACTTTAAGTGTGATGCTGAATCTCAGTTTCTCTCCTCCTATAATGAAGAAAATAATGCCTTCATTGCAGAGTAGGAATAAAGTTCAAATGAGATAACATATCTGAAAACACCTTGTTAACAAAAGTTACAAAAAAGTTTGTAAATATAATATCTCAACTAAATCTTCCAACAACACTACAAGAAGCATAGCATCATATCACTGTTAGGAATAAGGGTAAATTATAATAGAGATAAACTGGATGAACACCTTTGTTAGGAACAGAGCAGTGGTTCTGGGTAGTGGAAATAAAAAAGAAGATATAAAGGCCACCCAAATGTATATATGCTTCAAAGACAACGCAAATTGAATTGTTGGGAATTGTATTTCCACCTGATTATAAATATTCTGTAGGGAATAAAATACTAAAGCCATAAAGGACAAATCATAAAGCAGGTCTTCCCAAATACGGGCTAACATCTTGCATGAAGAGCAAACAGGTTGACAGTACATAATCTTGAGATACTGTACAGTGGTTTAGCACTTGGAGAGAAGTGAAGAATAATCTAAAGCTATTTATAAAACTCATCATTACAGAAAACATTTTTGGGCCAAACAGTATAATATGTAGTAGAATAAGTAAGAACTCTCATGACAGATGAAATCTAAATTCTAGAAGGTATTGAAAGTACTATGTTCTTACTAAGTAGTGATAGCTAATCACACTAGTGTAATTATTTGGTGAAGTGGATGCTATAAAAAGGAAGATAATCCTTTTATGCCATGTTGATATTATGTGTTTTTAATTGATTTACTTTAAATGTTTTTTTCCCAGATGATAAGTTAAATTTATCATTATATAATCTTTGTAATAGAAGATTCTAGATAGAGGCCTAAAACGTATCATTTTGCCCTCATATCCTTCAACTTTAATCCAATACCTATGTCTTATCCTGAGGAATGCAGATCTGGTTAGGGCAACGAGACAGGTCCTAGAAGATGTCAGCAAGCTATGCCAGGATCTTGAGTCCCAGTCTAAACGGATGACATAGACTCTCTCATCCTGGGTTTGAAGTGTAATTAGACTGGTACTGGATAGCCCTGGGGTAAGGATGAGAACACAGTGGTGTCTAGAAAGCTTGGTATTCAAGGATCCTTGGACCCATAGGAAGAAAGACTTTATTAGACTTGTGTAAATGCCCTTGGAAACACCTGCTATTCCCTGTCATTAAAAATCATAAGAGAGCTGAGTGGGAGAATTAAATCCTCTCACCCTGAGGCTAGGAGAATGCTTATCTTTATAGTAGAGTTGGCCAATGCAGACAGTCATCTTCCCAGTGCCTCAAACAGGAAACTTACAACTTGCTACAACTCACAACGACTTTGGCCACAGGGGCAGAGAAAGCTGGCCACTCCAACAGCTGGATTTGAATTCTATGGAAAGGCCAAGAACAAACTTTCAAACAAAGTGGGAAATAAATGCTACGAGATGACCTGTAGTTTTTTTAAAAAAATATATAGTAACTAAAACAATGTGCTATTGGTGTATGAATAGCAAATAGACCAATGAAGCAATATGGAAGACTGCAAATAGACTTATATATATATTAATGTGATTATAATGAAGGGGTATCCATGTTCAAGGTGGACTACACAAGTAAATGAGACAACTGGCTCTTCCTATAGAATGACAGCGAAAATAATAGATCCCTACTTCACACTATATATAAAAACACATTTTTAAACATATTTTAATGTGCTAAAAACCTTAGATAATAAATGGAAAGTTGCATAATACTCCATAAAAAAGTGAGATAATGTCTTCATGATGCCACCTAAGAGAGGATTTCTGAAATACAATACAGACACAAAAATTAATCAAAAGGAGAAAACAAGGGAACATCAACAATTGACAAGAGATATCATGGACTAAGAGAAGGTATGTGCAAGGATGGTGTAAAACAAAGAGGATGCTATATAACAAAACAGTGTGTAATTAAAATCCTGTAAATCTACAGGAAAAATATTGATGACAATAGAAATATGGGTAGAAAATATGCACTGAAAGTAAACAGAAGGACCAATAAATTGACGAAAAGTCGCTTAATCAAGGAAATGCATGTACCATAACCAAAATAAACCAATTCCTATGTCAGATTAGAAAAAAAGTAAAATGTTCCCATACCAACTATTAGTGAAAATGTGTGGAAAACCAACTGCATACGATAGTATAAATTGGTAAACCTCTTTGAAGAGTAATTTGTCAATATCTAATAAAATTGAAGACAGTCCTATCATGGGATGCAATAATTCCATCTCTAGATATGTACCCTAAAGAAACTCTTGTAAATGCTTACAAGGATGTGTTCTATATGATTTACTGTCTATGAGTGTTGTGGAATAACATCTTAATGTGAATAGTCCCTGAAAGTAAGTATGCTTACAAGGAGAATTCACAAATATATTAACTGCAACAATTTTTATGATATTAAAAATGGAAACAACCTAAATGTTGACCACTATAAAAATGGAAACTAAATCATGTCTAATTTCTTCAAATATAAACTTAAACAGCAATTAAAATATATTACTAGAACTATATGTATAAATATGAATGTATCTAAAAAATAGCTGAGTGAAAAACATCAACTGTGGAGTAGGGGGATGAAGATGGCAGAGTAGGAGTATGGGGAGCTCACCTCCCCCCACAAACACATCAAAAATACATCCACATGTGGAACAATTCTCACAGAAAACTAACTGGAAATTGACAGAAGATCTCCTATAAAACCAAAGCTGCAAGAAAGATCATGCAACTGTGTAGAATGAAGGAAAAAAAAAAACAGGCAGCAGCTGAGACCAGGGCCCCTGGGAGGGATCTGTGAGGAAGAGAAGGTCCACATGGGTACACACTTGCCCCAGGGAGGGAGCAGACTGACTCACACTCTGAGCCTCCCAGACCTGGGGTCCTACATGGAGGAGACAAGCCACCTTGCCTGTTAGGAAACCCACTGAGACACACAGGAGGGCTAGAGAAGCCTAGACTCTCCCCACAAGGAGTGGGTTCATGCTGGTTTGCTAACAGTTAGGACGAGAGAGACTTGTACTGGCAGCTGCTGCCTCCTTGCTGTACTTCCCAATCTGAAGGGGTAAATGCCCTGGCCCCACTCACTCCATGTCACAGCCTGGTGTGAGGTCAGGGCAAAGATTTGGTCTAGCTATGCAAAAAGAGGCCAGGGCACCTGGGGTATGATCCAGGCAGAACAGCAGAGACCACTGTCAGCGTGCACTGGGTGGCACCACAAGAATAAGCAGTGGCTAAACACTGAATCTCAGGCAGATAGACCCTGGGTAGGGCTACTCAGCGATTCCTTTCCCTGCAAGAGAGCCCCGGCTCCGCCCACTCCACTCTGTGCAGCTTAGCACCAGATCTGGGGAAGACAGGTACTGGGAGAAGTCTGCCACAAAGGCAGCCCAGATCCCAGGTGGAAGCACAGCCACCTCAATTCCTGCAGTCACAACACTTCGATCCCAAGCCCCAGCCTACTTTAGACCACATCTGTGCACGAGAACTGGGACGGACACAACTGAGAAAGGGACGTGATCTTGGGCTGCTTCTGAGAGGAGCCACAGATGCCAACACAGGCGATGCGTAGGTTCACTGTGACCACACGGGCCTCACTAGCTTCAGCAATCACTTCCTTTCAGGCAGGGCACATGCTCAAGGACAATGGAGCCTGACTGAACCCAACCCTCAAGGCTTCTACTCCAATAACTGGGGAGCAGACCCTGTCCTGACAGGGGGGTGACAATCAAAGAGCAAAGAGGAAGCACTGTCTCACATCCAGCACAGGCTCTAAACACCACAACACCAATAACACTCCCTAGCAAGGGGATAACAACCAGCACACCTTGAGGAATGACGTGACTGGCATTTACATCAAAGCCAGCCCCTGCTCCAAAAATTTGTAATTTGATGCAATCCCTATCAGATTACACATGACCCTTTACAGAGAACTAGAATAAATAATCCTAAAATTTATATGGAACCACAAAAGACCCAGAATTGCCAAAGCAATCCTGAGGAAAAATAACAAAGCTGGAGGCATACCCTTGCAAACTTCAGACTATACCACAAAGCTACAGTAATCCAAACAGAGTGGTGTCGGCACAAAGACATACATATAGATCAACGGAACAGAAGAGAGAGCCCAGAAATAAACCCACACATCTATGGTTATTTAATCTATGACAAAGGAGGTAAGAATATACAATGGAGAAAAGGCAGTCTCTTCAACAAGTGGTGTTGGGAAAGCTGGACAGCTACATTTAAATCAATGAAATTAGAACACTTCCTCACACCATTCACAAAAATAAACTTAAAATGCTTTCAAGACCTAGTCTATCTACTAAAAATCAGTAGCAGCAATCTCAAAGGATGAACACTAAAGTTTTCTGTTGAAAAATCAAGTAAAAGGCAGAAATGATCACTATCATCATTATTATTCAACAGGATTATTTTTTGTATTTTCAGCCCAACCAAAAGGACAAAATGAAAGGTTTTGCAAATATCAGAAAAGATTATTCAAAATACATCCTTGTTAATAATATATGTAAATGGTTCTGGTAAAAATCTGTATCGTACACAAAAACATCCCCCTTAGGTATAAAAAACATTGATTATTGAGAATATATGTACAATTATGATAACTGAAACATTTATGCTGAGAACAGCAAATAAAAGGAATGCCTATCAATGAGGGAAAGGTTGAGTAAACTGTAGTTTATCCACACCATAATAATCTTAATAACCCTTGACTTGGAACTGACATTTTTCAAGTCAAAAGCAGTTGAATATTGGCAATTTCATATCATTACTATGACTTCATGTATATTCATACATATATGTCATATACAGTATATAATATACACTCACATACATATATGTGGATATATAAACTACTACATATATACATATATAAATACATAATATAAACATATAAACACAAACCTACACATACATATTCCTAAAGTGTGTATCTGTAAATTTTTATATTAGGTGGTTACATGGGAAGTGGGTCAAACTACAGGAAGAAGAGGAAGAAAGGGAAAAAAGAGAGAAGGGGAAAAACAACCTAACTGAAAAAAGCTGTCTACCATAAAGCAGCATTATAAATGTCTTTTTAAAAAAGTATGAAGCATGGATGTGTATGCAAAAAAAAAAAAAATGGTGATGCATGTGAAAATGATGACCAAAATGATGGTGGTTTCTCAGGGTGTGCGGAAATGAATGTCATTTTCCTCATTAGGTGTTTATGTTTGAACTTGTATCGGCAAGTGTTTCGTTGTTATTCTTATTCTTTTTTTAGGGGGTAAAAAACAATAGGGCTATTTCCATCATGGAAGAAAAAGAAAAACTATGGAAAATTCAGAAATTTATATAAAAAATAAAGCAAGGAAAAAACCCTCAAATTCTACTGCCCAAGATAACCTCTATTAACATTTGTATGCATTTTTTTTTACAGTGAGGGCATATGCTACATATATCATTTCATATTTTCCTTCTGTTACTTAGCATTTATCAAAATATGATAACCATACAATATTTCATTCTTTGGGTATCCTAATTTCCTTAATTATACCCCACGCTAAATACTCGGTTACTTCTACTTGTACACTCTTTTGATTAATGACTAACAGCATAAGGCACATTTTACATATAAATATTAGTTTACGTTTTACACAGTTTCTCTAGGAAATCCCCTTAAAAATGGAACACTGACTCCAAAGGTATGAAGATTTTAAAAAATCTTGATACTTACTGCAGAATTGCTTTACTAGCAGTTTATGTAGCACCTAAACCAGCAGTCTAGTTACTGCCCGAAGCAGCACCTCTGACAGGACAGTATTTAAATCATTGTGTTTGGGATCCCCAAACCTATGTTTAAGGCGGTAACTGTAAATAACCCTGTCTAACAATTCATTCAGTTAGTCTGTTGAAGGTGTACTTGCAGGAAGCACATATTGGTATGTACTTCAAACAAGAAATTTTTGTTTCCTTTTTGGGGATAATGGGAGAGGTGCAGAAAACATTAGCTTTGCTAATTATCTTATAAGTTTACAGAAGCCTAATAGTAACCATAACAGAGTCAATTACCATTTATCAAACAAGGTTTATAAATCCAGGGAGATTCCGAAATGAATTTTCTGGTGTTAAAAGTTTCATGACAATTTGGTTTTGCTTTGTTTTCATTTTAACAGATAATCTTTTAAAAATACCATGTTTTTCAAGTAAAAAGACTGTCTTGTAGTGGTAAATTGCAACTGAGCAATATTTTTCATGGAAGAAGTAGTAGATTCTTAAGTAACTATTCTTCAAACTAGTAACTTCAGACCCTTGTGAGGAGCTTGGCCATATTCTAAGGAAATCATGAGAACAAGAGGGAGTAGAAAGAATACTTTTCCATATCCACTCACTGCCAGAATTTTAATCATCACTGTAAGACAGAATGATCTGAATGCTACAGCTGCATGTAGACTTTTTTTGCTTTTGTATATTATTCTAGCTAATTATTTTGAATATCAAATATGGGATTCTTTATCTGTCAAATCCTCATTCTTTAATATTCCCAAGATATAGATCACCCATATCATTATTGCCTATAGACTTTTATAGCTCTAGGAAAAGTTAAGATACCTCTCTGGCATATAAATTTAGATAATATAATTTTAGATTATGTGAAACCTTCAACATGAGATGCTAGTCACGGCTCTAGAACATATGAGATGTTCACAAATTTTCCGTTGGGGATGTATGGCATAAAGGTCAAGAAGCATATAAAACTCTACAAAAATAGAAACTGAAAGCCTTCCATCCTCATAAAGATTTAAAGAAGCAATTTCTACCACCTATATAAGAGTTGAGTCAAAATACTAGAATGTAAAAAAAAATTAGAGACCAGTTTATATTCTTTTTCCATGGAGGATCAGTGTTAGCAGGATAAGAAAAAATTCTAGTGCTCTCTAAAGAAACTATACTTTTGCTCTTTTCAAGACGGTCTGGAACTTTCAAGGGTTCATGATTTGGGGGATAAGGATCACGAGGCGCGCTAGCTCTCTGTCCTCTATTCTCCTAGTTCTATTTTGCATTCAGCTAGAACGGCGATTCCCAAACTTGACTGCACCTTACAAAATGGTAAAGATGAGGCATCATACTCAGAGATTTGGATGAAAATAGTCTGCTTTGAGTCCCTGGCTTCAGTGTTTTTTTGTTTTTTTTTTTAAAGCTCCCCAGGAAATTCTCATGATTGAGAGACACTGAACTCAAACATTGGAGAGTCAGAAATCTGCTCGCAAAAAGTTCACAATCTAGTGACAGACAGAAGTTATCCAGTTCCTATCGTGCAACTTCTCCTCTTACCAACCACCACCACTACAGTCATTTTTATAAAGAAAGGGAGCATTTGTCATGGTAGTGTATGTCACGTGGATGAACCCTAGGGGTAGAATGTTATCTCCATTTTTCAAAAGACAGGAATAAAAGCTTTTTAGCAGACACTTGTCACACATTCACTGTGAGTCAGGCACTGTTTTGGACATTGGGGGTCTAGCCCAGATTTAGAGGCAAGATCATAGTCTGTAGACAGAAGTCACTAAATTGCCTGAAGTCCAGGGTGGGCAAAGCTTTCTCAAAAATGTCCTGCCGCCAGCCATCCAGATTCTGCCACTGACAAGTACACAGGCAGGGGGGTTTTCTCCTTGAATCCGGTCCCAATATCTATCGTTGTTAGCGATAGGACTCTATTTCATCTACTTGTGCTCTTAGGAAGTATCTAGCAGGTTTTGGGAGAATGATAATCATGTGTTTCCACTTTAATGCAACCCATCCATTACTCTTTCAGTTACTAACATCAATCATACTTGAAGACCGTTATTAAGTCATGCAGCAATCTTCACCTGCCCAGATTAAAGAACACATCTCCTCTAACCTTTTCCCCAGAGGAATGACCTCACAGACCTTTCATCATTTTCACTGCTCTTTTCCGAGCTCCCTTCAACAGTCACTAAGTCTTGTACGAATAGAAATAATGAATAATGTGTATAAGCCCTTTATGAAGGTGTCTTTGTGAACTTGCCCTACAGGCTCTTTGGATCTAGATAGATTTTACCTTTGAGGCATTCACATTAGAAGAACATGATTTAATATTTCATAGTCTGATTCTGATTTAAACCCCACTTATTGAGCACTTATTATGTGCTAGACGGTATCCTGGAGAACTTTCACGTCATCTCACGGGATATTTACAATGGCCTTTGGAGGAAGGCATTGTAAATTTCTCATTTTACTGAGGAATAAACTGAGGCTCAAAGCGGTTAAAGGACTGGTGATCTGTCCAAGACCATATGGCCAGGAGCCAGAAAAGAAGCTGTGAAGAAGAGGTAGAAGTCAGAAAGCCAAAATAGTAAAAAAAAAAAAAAAAAAAAAAAAAAAAAAAAAAAAAAAAAAAATCAATTCAAGGGCTATTTTCCCAACCATTCTGACCACCCTACTTGGTCAAGCAGGGGAATAGTAAGGAAAAAAATTAGAGCAAAGCCTTATGAGGGGAACAGAAGGCATAACATTATAACTGACTGGACTTCTTCCCTCCCCCTCTCCAGTGCTATTGGTCCGGGGTGGGTAGATGGAGGTGGGAAGTGCACACAAAGGAGCTTTAATCAGGCAGCACTGCAGAGCGGCCCCGTTAGTTTCCTGGTAGACAGAGAGGTCTGAAAGCTACTTTAACTCAAAGAAGGAATTACTGCCCAGGATTTTTTGTCAGAGAAGTGTGACAATTTAGCACGTCTGTGGCTGACATTGTCAAGCCAAATGGACAGTGTAATAGCTTCACTTACAAAAGACCCTGCCAGGTTGTGTGACAGTCAGGTTCTTCCCAGACAGTGAAATTCTCCTTTTTCCATGCCCTGCTTGACTAGGTCCTGCTGCTACCATCTCTCATTGACTGATTTACATTTCTTCTGCATGGAAACAGGAAGGTCATTTGTAGGAACAGCAACCCTGATCCCTTCTTAGAACTGGAATGGTTAAAATAAAAGCAGTCCCCCCACCCCCCCGGCTTAGGAGAGCTTAAAGCTTTGCTACTTCCAAAGCTAACAGTAAAAGTTTCCGGAAAACTTCTCATTGTATTTCAGAAAGAATTTTGCAGTTGCACCAGAGAGAGTCAATCATCAGCCACTTACTGTTTCCAGTCTCCCACTGCATCCTAATTATGATCGTGAATTTTACACAGTAAGTTTCCAGACCATCTCAATTATTCACATGTGAGCTCTACTCATTTTTTGCCTCAGAGCGAGGGAACTTGGCAAGGAGTGAAGACTATCCAGGGGAAGGGAGATTGGGGGCGAGTCATAGAAAGCACAGCATACAAGGAAAAGTTGATGACTTGGAGATGTTTATCCTGGAGAAACGAAGATTTAAGACTATGGGGAGAGGTGATAGTATAAAATTGGAAGGAGAATTAGAATTTTATCATCTTTGCATTACAGTCAATACCTATGGGATCAAGATATTACCATAAAAGAAGTTGTTGAAGAGGCTTTATCCTTGATAATTGCCCTTGAGAGAAGTGACGCTCCCTTTGCTCCAACTCTATCTTCTGGTGTGTCTTTCTGATGGTCCACAGAATGAGAAGTATGAATTGAACAGCCCTAAATCACAGAGTAACTTACCCTTCATTAATTTTTCTTTCCCTCTTTCTGGTAACAAGGAGTAGGGCTCAATGTGTAATACTTCTTAATAATTCTTGTTAATAAAGAGATAGAAAGACCCATAGTGATAGGAATCAACAGGGCATAGCTAGGATCAATAATATTGTTTCATTTCTACCGTATGTGTTTTTTACTGAATGATCTTCTGTTTAAGGCAACTGATAATGGGTTTCCAGTTAGGGTAGTGATAACAAGTACTCTTGTTAAGTAAATCTATTTAAACAAAAAGAGTTTAATTAAAGAGGATTTATAAATAATTAATTGTACAGGTGCAACTCAGATGATGCCATGGATGTAGGAACATGCTTAAGGTATCGCTTGGATAGGTTAAGATTAAACAATTCTTGAGTAGTTGACAAGGTAGCTTCTTGTGAGTGATTTTCAAACCGTGAGTGGCTTGATGGCTATTAGGCATGATATTCTGGAGTAATTCCTATACTGGAGAGAGGTCAGGACTCAATGACCTCGGATGGATCTGCAACCTTGAGATTTTATAATTCTTTGCTTTACTTTCTTTGAACCTCTACTACTGAGCATTTGTTATGCTAACAAACAAACTCAATTTCTTAATGGACAACAACAATAAAATATTTATTTCTTACATGTATCACATAAAGGCTGCAAGTCAGTTCAGGCTCTGCTCCAGGTTTACTGGAATCTGCCCCACCTGACTTCCCATTCTGGGTGTCAGGATAAAACAGCAGCCTCTTTGTATAACATGCTTCTTCTTATATCAGGGAGTGTCTGCTTGGATGCAACTTACATCCTATCGACTCATATGCTAATGGCCAAAGCAAGTTACACGGCCAGTCTTGCCGATGGTACCTACAGAAGGCGCTGCAAGTGATGTGGCAAAGGATACAGATGTATATTCCTCTTATAGGGGTGGGGAGGAAATGGAGAGCTATGAACAATATTACAATTCACCACAGAACCATTCAGGCTGGGGACATGTGGATCATAATTAAAATTTTCCCAGCAGGGTGCAACTTCAAAACATCAATACTTCCAATTAAAACCACACTGAGATATGGCTCTATCATGTCTCCCCATAATTAAAAAAGCATGGATAAAATAAATAGAATAGCTTTCAAGGAACTCGCGTCATGACAAACGTTAACATGAGGCAAAGGAAAAATTTAGGGCATTAAGATAGATTTTGCTTTTCTTTTTCCTTTTGTTTTTCTCATACGCAGGCCATAAGGCAGCTGGCCATATCAGAAGAGCATGGAGACCTACTACAGGGATATATGTAACATTGAAAGAATCCCTTTCCACTCTGTGTCTCTGAGATGCCTTCCTGCTCTGATGTTCACTGAACTGAGATAAGAGATGAGAGAAAAAGCTCTGTCAAATAGACAGGGGGTATCATCATTGCTATTATTTGTATTAGCTAAAGTTAATATACTTTGTGCATTAATTAATGATTACTATGTGTAGTACATACTCCACAATTATCCCACAGATGATGACAGCCCAGACTAGGTTATACTGAAATGGAACGTGAGAAAAACAAATACCTAATTCTAACAGAGGTATTGTGGAAGAAGCTAGCGCTTATGTCAAACTCTGCAGCACAAGGGAGAAATTTACTACAGCACGCTCTTTAAAGTTATTTTGGTGGAGTGAAAAGGGAGGGAGCTTTCAAGTTTAATTCCCAGCTGCTTCAGTTACGAGGCTGGCGATTTTGAGTACATTTCCAGTCTCTGCTGATGACCATATGCACCTCCCCGTAAAACATGGACAGTAATACTTACCTCTGATTTAATGCATTTTGATTAAATGCTTATTACATACTGGGAATTGTTCTAGGCTTTGGGTATTCAGCAGTAAGAAGCAAGATAGAAGTCTCTATTGGGATTGACATATACACTAATACGTATAAAATGGAAAACTAATAAGAACCTCCTGTATAAAAAAAATAAATAAAATCCTAAAATTCAAAAAAAAGTCTCTATTCTCTTGACGTTTATGATCTAGAGAGAAACCCAGACAGTAAACTAAAATATTAATATATAGCATTACGTTAGGTGGTATTAAGTGAGATAGAGAAAACTAAATTGGAGAAGCAGCCGAGATCAGTGGTGGGAGATCTACCTTGGACCAGGGGGTAAGGGCAGGCCTCTCTGAGCAGAGACCAGAATGAAGGGAGAGAGAGAACCACAGGCTTTGTTGGGGATGACCACTCCAGGCAGAAGATACAGGAAGTGCATAAACCTCAAGGAAGCAATGAAGTTAACATAGTCAGTGAAAAAAGTCAATGTGACTAAAGCAACTGAAGTGCTGGTGACAGTGACAGGAGATGGGAAACAAAGAGGTAAGCAGAGGCCAAATGCTACAAGATCTCAAAGTCCCTGGTGCTACTATGTTTTAATGTGAATAGGATGATAAGACAGGAGGTAGTTTGTAAAGAAGAAAAATCTTAGAAATAGTACCTGGTACATAGTATTATTTAAGAAGTATTTTAAAAATTAAGAAATATCTATTTTCCTTCCCTTATCCCTGTCATGGTAAAGTAAAGCATCCTTTTAGAATATCTGAAAACACTTCAAACCATGAGGCTCTTGGAACACAGACATTTGTGCAAATTTTAAGGGATACTTTTTCTCTTAATACAGGGTTAGTAGAAATAGTTATTTGATTTCTAAACCCGGTTTGATACTAACAAACTACGGGGTGCCCTAAGTGAACCTCATTTCCCCCCAAATCATTTGTCTGCCCCAAAATCAAATTGGTTACATGTAAATTATGTTGCCCACAAAATTCAGATCTTGTTCAGGTTTTCTTGTGCCCAATATTGTTTGACAGAGGGCCTTCCAAATTAGCTGAGAGGACAGTTGTCTCTCTAATCTAAGACAAGGTTGAAAGTATCCCTTCCTTTCCTAAAATAAAAGCAAGTACCCGGACAACCTAACACTATGTGTGAAATTGAGGTCATGTCTCAGAAATCCCTGGTTAACATACAAACAATTCACCTTAAATGAATGATATCATAGACCAATGATATTTTCATGGGGACAGATCACCTAGATGGTCCTGACTACCCATCCAACACAGAATGATATTGTGTTAGTTTTAGCTGTACGACATAGTGATTCGGTATTTTCATAGATTACATACCATAGAAAGTTATTATAAAATATTAACTATATTCCCTGTGCTGTACATTACATCCCTGTGACATTTATTTTATATATAACTGGTAGTTTGTACCTCTCAATACCTTTCACCTATCTCACCCCCCCCACCACTAGTTTGTTCTCTGTATTTGTGAGTCTCTTTCTGTTTTGTTACATCTGTTCATTCGTTTTGTTTTTTAGATTCCACATGTAAGTGAAAATATACAGCATTTGTCTTTCTCTGACTTATTTCACTAAGCATAATACCCTCCAGGTCCATTCATGTTGTCACAAATGGCAAGATATCATTCTTTTTATGACTGAGTGATATTCTATTATATATACACCATATCTTCTTTATCCATTCATCTGTCTATGGGCACTTAGGTTGCTTCCATATCTTGGCTATTATAAATAATGCTGCTAGAAACATTGTGGTGCATATATCTTTTCAAATTGCTGTTTTTGATTTCTTTAGATAAATACCCAGGAGTAGAATTGCTGGATCCTATGGCAGTTCTATATTTAATTTTCTATAGCGGCTGTACCAATTTACTTCCCACCAACAGTGTACTAGGGTTCCCTTTTTTCCACATCCTCACCAACACTTATTTCTTATCTTTTTGACGATAGCCATTCTGACAGGTGTGAGGTGATATCTCATTGTGGTTTTGATTTGTATTTCTCTGATGAGTAGTGATATTGAGCATCTTTTCATATGCTTGTTGGCCATCTGCATGTCTTCTTTGGAAAAATGTCTATTCAGGTCCTCTGTCCATTTTTTTAATTTGATGGTGTGTTTTTTTGATATTGAGTTGTATGAGTTCTTTATATATTTTTGATACTAACCCCTTATCAGACATATCATTTGCAAATATCTCCTCCCATTTAGTAGATTGCCTTTTCATTTTGTTGATGATTTCCTTCACTGTGGAAAAGCTTTTTAGTTTGACTTGGTCCCATGTGTTTGTTTTTATTTTTGTTTCCCTTGCCTGAGGAGACAGATCCAGATCCAAAAATATATTGCTAAGCATGAGGTCAAAGAGCACACAGCCTATATTTTCTTCTAGGAGCTTCACAGTTTCATGCATTGAAATCTTTAATCTATTTTGAGTTTATTTTTGTATACAGCATGAGAAAATTGTCTAGTTTCATTATTTTACATGGAGCTGTCTAGTTTTCATAACCCCACTTATTGAAGAGACTGCCTTTTCCTCATTGTATATTCTTGCTTCCTTTGTTGTAGATTAAATGACCATTTGTCTAGGGCTGTATTTCTGGGCTCTATATCCTGTTCCACTGATCGATGAGTCTGTTTTTTGTGCCGATACCATACTGTTTTGATTACTATAATTTTGTAGTATAGTTTGAAGTACAGTATAGAGTATGATACTTCCAGCTTTGTCCTTCTTTCTTTCCTATCTTTTGTAAGAGTCCAGTTCCAAAGTTGCGACAGTCATGGAATTCCCTGATTTCCTAGCAGGAAGAATCTCTCACATGAACTTCCATAGGCTTACCTGGGCTTCTCTATGGCACTGAGCACTTCCCACTTTGAATTTTAGTTACCTGTTGCCCTGCATGTCTTGCTTGCCCTCATATTATGAAAACAACTTAAAACTAAGACAAAGTTTGATTAATCTTTGTGTCTCCATTCTTTAAATCTGGGAGATTTGCACAGTGCTTCACCCATAGTAGGCATGCAATAACTGGCATAAGTGGAAGAAAGAAAGGCTTAAGAAGGAAGGAGGGAGTGAACTGTTGGCAACATTTCCTATTTGATTTTTTTCTTCTTGGATACGCCCATCGTCTCAGCAGGCATCAACAACACAGGTTCCTCTGATTGTCCAAGAAAAGCAAAACTTAGTCATTTTTTTTTTCTAGGAACTGCTCTGTAATTTTAAACACCAACCTACCTGATTTGATTCAAATATCACATTGATCTCTCAGTAGAATGAGATAACAAGACATGTAACAAATAGAGGAAGATTTTATTTTCCAAGAGGTATCTCAGAATCTGTTCTCAATAGTTAACTGCAAACCTGGCAGTGGGTAAAGGCCAGGGAGTGATTTATGACTCAGTAACAATCGAAGGAGTAATGTGCTTAGTGACGTAAGTTAAAATAATGTTGTAATGCTCCAAATCTTTAAAGTTCAACAATTTAGGTTAAGGGAAAGCAAGCTGTACTTGATTACCAGTGTCTTGGGTATCTGGAAGTACAATCAAACTAATGATGAACTGAGCTATAGGCAGAAGGTGCTTTGCTAATCAGGGACAAGAGTGAATTAAACTTTTCCAGAGACTGGAGGTATTAGCTGAGCCACAGCTGGGCAGAGGGTTTAAAAAAAAAAAAAAAAAAAACAATGAACCTGTGTCTTGCTTCTGGGAGCTTAGACAGCTCAAAGACCATCAGGAAAAGAAAAAAAAATCAGTCTTGCTCTCTATTGACTCTAATGCTGAAGTCACTCCTGAAATTGAACTCAATTGAACTCCATGGTCTTCAGGAACAGGCTAAAATAAATGTTTTAAAACTTGTCTCTTTTTTATTTGTTGACCAGAGTCAACATGGGCTTTTAATATGAAGCAAAAAAAAATTAATTCTATACTTCAATTACAGCTTTATATACTTAAGAGCCTGAATCTACTGGCTTTTCACATATGCACGCATGCGTATGAATGTGTCTCTATGTGTGTGTTTGTTCAGTGCAGTGACAAAGAGCATGAATTTGGGAGTCACACAGAATTGGTTCAGTGTCTCAGGTTTGCCTCTTTATAGCTACTGACCTTGAACAAGTCCTGAGGTTCTCAGTTTCTTTATTTCTATTTTGAGAATAATGATGGTAACTTCCTCATCGATTGTGATTATTGAATGTGATAATAAATACAAATGTGCTCATCACAGTAAATAAACAATAAAAGGTAGTTATTATAATTATATTATTATACCACAACATTCACTTAGTCTTGGAAATTATTTTCAGTTCTTTAAAGTCTATATCATTTAAGGGAAATGTCATGCCTTTGCTACATATTTACCAACATTTCTAGTTCACCAATTAGGAATCTCGGCTCTATGGATCAGAAAGCCCCAAGAATAAATCAGAAAGCAGCACATACCTAAATAGTTTTATTAACGTGTATTCTAGTTGGCAAGACTGAAAAAGTGGCAAGTCTGATAATTTTATCTTAGGCTCAGTTTTATTCATATTCCTCAGACTACTCGTCCATAACCTTCCGTAAATTTTCAAGCCTGTAATTTTTTTCTCAAATACAGGAAAAGAGACCATTGAAAAGACAGCAAACAAATGAGTGGTACACAATGTGATCCATGTATACAGCCATATTTCCTTAAAGTTTTCCCACTGCAAGGATTGACAAACTCAGCAAATGGCAAGGATGTAAACCTGGGTAGAATTTCTCGGAGAGTTTTTGTAGCCTTAAACAGATGTGCTCTTGTCTTGGGTTTGAGTATGACCCTTTCTAAATATAATGATGAGGATTGATGACAATTAACATTTACAAGTGACTATTATGTACAAAACAGCTTGCTATGTATTTTATATTCACTGTTGTGTGTAATTTTTACAATGAATATGGTGAAGATACTACTAATTTTATCATTTTACAAATGAGAAAGTTGAGGCCCAGAGAGTTTAAATCAACTGTCCGAGTGACACAGCAGTAAGTGGTAGTGTAGGATCTGAGCTCTAGGGTCAGAGCCCTTAGCTGCTGCACAGAACAGCCTCTGGGTCAGGACCTTTCAGCCAGCACGTTCTGAGCATCCACTCTGCTCTAGTGTGCCAGATGCCACCAATATCAGGATGGGTAAGGCATGGCTTTGGTCCTTGAGGACTCTGCAGCCTAGTACAGGAGAGAAACACTTAAATAAACGTCAGTGTAATACGGTAAGCTCTGGTCATGAAGATGCACAGACTGCCAGGTAGATATATAGGACAGGTACCACCACTGACCTGAAGGCAGCAGAGAAATGTCATAGAAGGCATGCCACTGAAGTCTACAAAGAGCAAGAGGAATACAAAGTACATATTGGGCAATTTAAAAGAGGAAGCCAAAAATATGAAAAGAGGTGTATCGGGAGACCGACATGTATGGCTGAAACATATAAAGGAAAGAAAAGTCAAGAGATGAGATAGGAGAAGTGGCCAAATCATAGAGAACACAGATATCACACTAAGGACACTGGACCTTACCCTTTTGAGTCTAGGCAAAGGGAGCCATTGAGGCTTTTAATCAGGAAAGTGATGTGATTCTATTTGCATTTTAGATGGATTATTCTAGAGACAGTAAGCTTAGTAAGATTACTTTGTACCAGCTTTGTGAACTTGGTCATGTTGCTGTACATTTTTTTACTTCAATTCTCCGTTTTTAAAGTGGAAATAGAGCACCTACTTCATACGGCTGTGGTGAGAGTTACGTAAGTACATGTAGAAAACCACACACGCAAGTCCCTGGCATAGAGTCGGCCCTCAGTAAGTGTTAGATATTATTTACTTTTCTATGGATGAAGGTTGGAAAGCACTAATCAGGTGCTACTGTTCATTATACTCTTCAGATGAAGAACCCAAAAAGGGGGGGGGGGATAAGTGTCATACCCGGTAACATTTGCATTCAGAGAGGCCCATTTTGCATCACGATCTAATTTCAAAAGGAGACAAATATGGCAATCTAGAAATGCACAAAGATATATCTAATCTCTTTGCAAACAGCATAGTGGTACTTACACTTTTACAATGCCTTTGGATTCAAGATGCTACAGCTCAACATCCTCCACTCCCATGGCAGACCTTACTTATCTGAGAGGCAATGCTTACTCTACTGCATTATAATAATTGTTTCATTTGTCTGTACCAGGAAAGCCCTGGGCTTTGAGCCACTTGAAATCAGGTTCCCTATCTTTGCATCCAAAAGCCTAGAAGAATGTGTGGTACATTTTTTCCTGTTAGTGGAATGAGTATAGATAATTCACAGTTTACCTGAAATGCAAGTGAAGGGGGATGGGAAAGGGAGTTCATTCCTCTAGGTTCTGACTACAAAGAGCTATGGCAAAGAAGATTACAGTGAGCAGAACAGGGTTTAGGAATCTCACTGTTTTTTTATCCCCAAAATTATGGAATTCTAGGGCTGGAAGAAAACCCAAGGGACACTCTCCAACTGAGGCTGCTGGACTTTTTTTCTGTTTAGGTGGAGGGAGGATACTAGGTACTTTTGCAAAAACCCCCATCTTGTGAATGGAGTTCAGTCCAATCATTTTCACTTCTAGGACTCATGCAAAATCTACTGAAAAAAAAAATTCTCCTGTACTTGCATGGAATTTTGTCTTCTAATCATCCTACTGACATGTTATCTTAGCCTAGAAATATGTGGATGTGTTTTGATGTAAAATAAGTAGGTCCCTGAAAGTTTCATAGATGATTTTATCTACAGTTTGATTGATATTTACTCTCATTTCTATTCAGACAGAGGTCGTTGGAATTCCTGGTAAGTCCTGGAAGTATCTGCTCTTCTTGCTCATAGATGAATGGAACCTGGCTAAAAAAAGCCCAGATTTTCCAGCAGAAAAATATTTCAAGTGTCTGAAAGCAGAGAAATGTTATTTCCAATCTGACTTGTCTGTTCACTCTTTCCAAGCAGAGTTCCTCAGAAAAGTTTTGGTTCATCTGTAAGCTGAGTCTCTTTGTTGTGTTCTGCAAATGTGCTTTCAGATAAAAAAGAATCTGTCTGTAGGTGGGCATCCACTTGCTCTACCTTTCTGCGTGGTATCCTGGGTCTTCTCTACTCTACCCTCACCGCAGGTACACCTTTCTTACGGCTCTTAAATGGCTCTTAAATATTATCAACCTTGGCCCTTTAAGGTAGGGCTTTTACTCAACCCACTTCATTTTTTTTCACTTTTCAGACAGGTAGTAACTTGTTATTCAGTTGACAAATAGAAACTTGCCACCGTAGAAGCAAACTGGGGATTGGATGCAGACAATTCACATTTTAACTGAAATGCAATTACATAAAAGTCTTCTAATTGACAAATTATTGACCCACCCCAAATACTATTAAAATTAGCATCACTACATAAGTTTAGGCAAAAGTAATTTACAAGAAACAAAACCAGTATTCATAGAACTAAATTAGTAGTGGTTTATACTTAAGAATCAAGAACAGTAGTAATTAAAAGCCATAAACAACTTGAAACGCCTGTAACATTCAGTTAACAAAGCATCCTTCCCTCAATTTCTAAGAACTTTGTCTGTGTGAGTTGTGGAGTTTTTCAGAATGGCCTGGACTTTGGTGATAGCCGATACCTCAGTGGAATAGTGAATTGATTCTTGAATAAATTTGAGAAATGTCTAATTATGCAATAGAAACAGTAGGTTTTAGTCATCTGTAATAAATCTTTTAATATGTTTGTTGCTAATAGCCTTTAGAATGCAGCTGAGGACAATGCCATTGCCAGTGGTTTCATTTTTATTCTACTAAGAAGCTTGCCCGTGGGACTTAAGATACATTTTCAGATACATTTTGAGACTCTGTCCCAGAGCTATTTTCAACCTGTGTTTACTGGAGCCTTAAATGTTGCAAGGGGGATTAGGGAAAAACACAGTGGGCTGGAGAAACCTCAATCTTACTTCTTCTCGGCTTTACCCAGACCAACCCAGACAACTCTTGAGATACAAACTCAGGAGTTCCAGGTGATTCTCATTCATCTGCTGCGGTGGTCCTCCATCTAATCACACCCAATGTGCCGTTATAAACAAGCATTTTGTAATGCTTTCCTTACTCATTTCCTGAAATGAAATTTAAAAGTAGTATACACTACCTACACATATGACCTTAAAAGAAATCTACATAAACTCTAAATATAAGATACAAAAGAAAGTAATTTATAATAAAAAAAATACATAATCAATATGTAAAAGGCTGGGCATGGCTACTCTAGGAAATGTAAGAAAGCAGTTACTTACCTACGATATGTTTATATTTATGTGAAATAGGACAACATTCAATTGTTTTACTTTCAGCACTTTTTCCTATAACTGATCTTTTAAAATAAGCCCGAAATACCTATCCATCAATCATAATCACCAGGAATGTGACAACTGCAAATGCAAAATAATGCAGGTGTAATTCTTCAGAGCCACAACTAACATAAGCAGCGTTGCCATCACTGACATGATTTTCCAAGATGAATTAGAGCACTTCTTTTGTGCCAGGTACTGCTCTGAGCACATTACATTATTGACTCATTTAATTCTCATGACATTTTGAGATAGGTACTGTTATTATCTCCAATTTACAGCTAAGGAAACTGAGAGACAGAAGTGTTAAGTACCTTGGCCATCATGACACGCAGCTAGTGAAGTGTAGGATTTGGGATTCAAAGCCAGAAAGCTTGACGTTAACCCTTTCATTCTGTCTCTTAGTGAGCGACTTCTGGTGAAGCTCTTAAGAAGACAAAAATGTACATTCTTCTCCCAATCACCCTAGCTGTTGCATTTCTAGAAATGCAGTGTGTGTTAAAACTGTGTAACGAATACCACTTGTCATATGTAAAATAAACTATCAGATATTTACACATTGCTCTTTCATCTACATGAATGTCTGGGCAGATATTCATACCTATCATGTAGGATACAGGACATCTAGAACCGTCATCCTCCATGTTGCAGGACACCTGACATCCCCAGTTCCCCGCCCACCAAATAACAAGAACACCCCCACTAATCACTATGAATACCCGAACTACTGGTACAGATTTCCGAAACTTCTCCTAGTGGCGGGTTCTCCTTCTGCTCGTTACTATCCAAATTCTGCGTAGCCAGGAACCTCAGAGGACATCTTATTCTCTCTCCAAGTTCAACCAGAGCGGCTCTGCTTTTATCCATCCTATGCACTCAAGTTCCAGGCAAGATTTGGCCTGGAAAAATACAATCTTTTTGCTACTTATAAAAAAAAAAAAAGTTTGAAAACGATTGCTCCAGACTAAGACTCATTCTTTACCTCTTTTCACTGGCCATAAGAGAAACAACAGTCTGTGGCCCCCACCATCTGCTCTAGTCCCCTCTGGCTCCAGGTGAGCACACTGCTAATGCCCCCAATCACCTGTGACTACAAGGACTTGGAGTGACAGACCGCAGGCACAGCTGGAGAACTCAGCCCCTGACGCTGGTAGCTGTCTCTCCGCCCTGACTGGTGTCCGCTGGGCCCATGTGCTCCTCATGACCTCAGCTGTTTGGATGCCATGTCTGGTCCACTGAGGTCCTCTGTGATGCTGGGAGCCTGCTCTGCCACCGGGGTTTCAGCTGGAGGGCACTGCATTGGACTGGAAGCAAAGTAAGCCCGCTGTTGCTAAGAGAGTCCTGAACTAGAGATTAGGAGACACAGTTCTCCGCCACTCATTAGTTGTGTGGCCTTGAGCAAATTGGTCCCCCTCTCTGGGTTTCAGACTCTTCGTGTGTAAAATAAGACTGGATTTAAAGATTCCCAGAGGCTTTTTCATCTCTGATCCTCAGAGTCAACTGTGGGTAGAAAGGTGGTATGTACGGCTCCCAGGCAAGGTCAGTTGCACGGCCAGCTGGAGATGAGAAAGAAATACTTTTCTGGGGCCATGGGCTTGCATGTTTTACACGCAAATAAGCCAGCAGGGTTATTTTGACCTCTTGAAAGCATCAGCACAAGAGGGCAGCTTGAAGGAATGGATGAACAATAGTAGTGACAACAATGCTTGAAGGAAACTGTTTTAGAATGAGCTTTGGCCTGGATTTTACCGTCTACGTGTCCAGTTCATCCTCCTCGTAACAGAGAACATCTCATCTGTGAGGCTGTCCAAGGAATTTTAAAAGAAAGTGAATGAATGAGGCTTAGGGAGGAAGAGGAAAAAACTGGGGCAGGAGAGAATTTTATAAGATGATGATTGAAATGTCAAGTGTTGCTTCTCAGAAAGAAGATGAAAATGCTGTAACAAGTTCTGGACAGATGCCAAATGCTCCCGTCAGGAGACGGATGGGAGAACTTTACAACAAATTAGGTGCCGAGTTCCCAGTGAGTCATCAGCATGTTGCTTATTATCAAGAGGTCAGGGCTTGGAATGGGAAGCTTCCAATTTGAGCGCCAGCTAAGTCTCTTACTAATTGGGTGGCTTTGGGCATATTACGTAATTATTGGGGTCTCAGTTTACTCATCAACACATTATTTTTGCCAATATTTTCTATTATTAGCTGCTGATACTGTGTACCAGTAGAACTCCTTTCAAAGTTTAAATCTTAGGAAGAGCTTTAATATCTGAAATAGATACAAGAGGACCCCTTCTACTTCCTGCCCATTAATCTCCAAGGTGGCCCCTAGGGGATGTTTGAAAACCATCAGATTACATCCTCCTTAAGATTTCGTCCATTCTAAAGTATTCTCTTTCATATATGCAACAAACATGTATTGTGAGCCTCATGCCCTGCTAGGCATTGAGTACACTGAGATCCTGACATCATAACCGCCTTCCAGAGTTTTGTTCAATACTCACTTGCTTTGTCATGTAGGGTACCTCCAGGGAAAGACTATGAAAGTGAGGGAATGGAAGTATCCCTAAGTAGTGAGAGTTCCTCATATAAATTAGTGAACTGGTATCTGGCTTACACTTTAGTCTCCTGCAACCAGCTTCACGTGATCTGATCACTAAGACCACGTACTAACCGATAGTGAATTTCAGATTTGGCAAGTCTGTGAAGACAGAGCTCAGATCATGGTGGACCCACTAAGGGAAGCACCCCTTTGCAAGGTCTCATAGCAGCCAGACTCAACACCCATGTTCAGTAATCTTCCTTTATAATGTGGCCCATCGGTCACAACATTTCACGGTGAACGCTGTCAGAGGCAGCAAAGCCCCCTCACTAATTTGGAAACGGCTAAAAATGCATCCCATGTGGTACAGTGATCAAGACAGACGATGAAGCTAGAGAATGACTTTTAGCTTCCAAAGAAAAGAATGACTAAAACTTAATGAGACTTGTGTTCCCCTGAGCCTCCCAAACTGGTCCTAAGCTGTCATGCTGAGATTTGCTTGAGCCATGGAAATGTCCCTAGAATATGTGTCTAGAACAAAGGAGATTGTGCTAAAGGGGCAATACCTATTTAGAGAGAGACTGGGGTGTGTTGAAATGTACTGTCTTTACTTGGTGTTGCCAGTTACCAAATGTGGCAGTTTTAAAACACAGCCAGAACTTTGATACTTTCTAGCAAGAGGTGGGAACGTACTGTATCTACTTCTGATTCTGGGCAGGGTGTGACTACCATTTTTGGAGTTTAAGCAGAAGTAAATGCACGTGATGTTGAAATCTAGGTTGTAAAGGCTATGTAGCTTCTATCAATACTTTGTTTCCTGAAACACATGAGTGTGGATCCCTGCACACTACAGAAGAGATCCAGCTACTCTGAGATCACCATGCTGTGAGGACACCCAAGTCACATAAAGATGCCATGTGCGTTGCTCTGGTTGATGGTTTCAGCTGAGCCCAGCCTTTAATTGTCCCAACCCAGGCTCCAGACATGTTAAGTAATGACACCTTCAGATGCTTCCAGTCCCAGCCATGCAGGCCACATCCTGTCTTTAGAGTCTTTCCAGTTGAGGTCTCAGAGAGACAAGCCTCCTCTGTTTGGCCTTGTCTGAACTCTTGACCCAAGGAGGCATGAGCATAATTAAAGTATCATTGTTTTATACCACTAAGTGGTCAGGCGGTTAGTTACGCAACCACAGATAAGCAGGACAACAGGCGAGGTCTGAATTAGGCATCCTCTCAGTGACAGATGCAGTTCTTATTCCTCAGTTTAGGAATGCAGAATAGGAACCTTTGCAGGATAGACTCTACCAAGCTAAAGAGAGAGGATAGACCTGACCTAAAAATAAGGAACCTTTGCAAAATCGCCCACAACTTAGATACTCAGTCCCTAAGGACTTGAAAGCCATGAGTTCAGGTTTAAACAAGGAGTCCAGAACTGTAAAACACATAGGGGAAGGTCCCATGTTCATCCACATTGTTCTGTGACCCTCACTAATGAGGCAGGTTGATGTGAGGCTCTAGTTCCACACAGCCCCAAATTAATCTGCTACAAATCAATTCATTACAAATCACACCACTTAATGACCAATTCTCCAAAAAACATCAAGTATCTTTTACTAGGTCTTGAATAGATTACCACTCTCATTTTTCTACAGAGCAGAAAGTGGGAATCAGCCATCACCCAAACGATAGAATAGGTTTTCCTCTTTTGACAGGTAGTTAACCCATTTTCACTGCTGGACAGAGATCTACCACCATGCCCCAGAAGGGCAGACAGAAGAGAGGTTCCTAGATATGGACTCTATAGTACAGTTAAGGTAGTTTTGTACAGGTTTTAGAGAATTACTCAGCAGATTAATTCTTCGTGAATATTTCAAGGAACCCAATTTTTTTTTTTTTTTTCCTGCAGTGGTTCCTTTGTCTCATTCAGTCCAGCTTAAATAGTATACAAACTGCTATTCCACCCAGGAACAAGTGCTTCATTGCAACTTTGGGGAGTTTTTAATCCTTGGCAGTTTGGGGGAGTTTTGACCTTTGTCAACTTTGCAGAATTTTTCTATAGTGGTAGGAAAGGAGGAGAAGTATCCACCTTTCAAAATTGTGTCCAGTTAGATTCTCAGGGAATATGCACACTTGCCCAGGTTAGTAGATAAGGACAGCTTCTTGGATACACGTGAGCAAATGTGGTCCCCTTAATGCTAAGAAGTCACTACCTTTGACCGAGAACTCAGCTTCTGACTGTATCATTCTCCCTTAAATTCACAAAACCTATAAACTCTGCTAAAATAAAGCATTGCATTTGACAGTTAGTTGGGCTAACCTAAGGAGAAAGCATGCTCATTGGTATCCATCAGGATGCAGTAAGTAGATTCCTTCACATGAAAGCGGTTTAAAATTCCAAACGGAATGTAGCAATGTCTGCTGCCTTCCTAGTTATGCATGTTTGACCCAGTATGCTTCCCTTTCATTTAATTCTAATTCTATGAATCTACACAATGAATAAAGTTCCATAGCCTCATTTAATGAAATTCTCCCATTTGAACCAAGACGTCCATCCTATTACCGGCCTTTTAAACCCAGCGGACTTACCCACACACAACACCGTGACTGGCAGGTAAAAACAAGCCACTGACAGCATCCAGCATTCTAGAAAAACACCCCATACTTCTAGTTTACTCTCAGCTCACTGCTCTTGTATGTGGCTCTGCTCCTCTGGTTTCCTAACATTCTCTGGCCCTTAGGAAGATGCCACTCCATGGGGATCTTTTTAGTTT
Source organism: Lagenorhynchus albirostris (assembly GCF_949774975.1). Lineage (NCBI taxonomy): Eukaryota > Metazoa > Chordata > Mammalia > Artiodactyla > Delphinidae > Lagenorhynchus > Lagenorhynchus albirostris. The sequence goes on from NC_083103.1 coordinate 34,773,162, forward strand.
CGTGGTCTTCACTTTCTACTTGGCATCCACTGAACGACACGAGCTGATTAAATCCCAGATTAGCATTGTGATTACAGAAACTGTCTGTCTTCAAACCATCTTCTATACCTCTGTGCCTCTGTCTCCTCAACTTCAAAACGGTGCTGATAATAGCACTGACCCCCAAATATGTTTAAGAATTAAGAGAGATTTTATAGTTAAAATTTCATGAGATAGCTCCTAGCTCAGAGTGATTACTTAATAAACATTAATCTGCTGCTGTTAACTCCAACCTACTAATAATGGGAAGGGGACTGAAACCTTGTATCAGTGTTTCCTAAGGCGCTCTGAGGAACTTTGATCCCCTGAGTGTTTAACAGGTTTTATGGCAGGGAAATACGTGGCATTCTAGGTAAAAGTTCTAAGTTAAATGAAAGTAAAACCGATCTGCTAAATTCAGAACCTTTATCAAAAAGTACGTTGTTCCTGACGCTCAAAACAGAAATTTAAAGGTTAAAAAACTGAATTGTCACGAGGGCTGAGCACTGAGTGGATATTGGATACTGATAACTTCTAGGGCTGTTGTGTATTTCATATCTTAACCTCAAGTGAATTTACTGAGGATTTGCTTGGTACCAGGCATTGTGCACTGATTATTCAAACACATTTTCTCGTTTATTTTTCGTATCTACCCTGTGAAAATAAGAATTATTCTTACTTGACCGATGAGGAAAATAAGGCTTCGAGAAGATAGATGGTATCTTCATGCTAAGTGAATTCAAACCCAGGACTTCTGCCTCTGACCTGGTCTTCATTCACTGGACTATTCAACTCCCCATGTCACTGAGCACTTCTCTAACGATTTGAAGGGTTTTGTCCTCTGAAATGATTAGTGAGTTATGAGTTGTTCCTGTGTTTCAGAAGTGACTGTTATCAATTATGGAATTATTAACGACACTTCCCATCTGCCTCTAGTTTCCAGCTAAGAATGTTAATTAAAGCACAAATCCATCCAAGAATTTGTGAAATTTATGACTGAAGATGTTTACCAAAGATTCTGGTAAAAAATGCTCAGCATGTGTTCAGTAAATAATACAGATACTGATTTCACATCTCACTAGATGTCGGTAAGTCTTCCTTTTTATATGCATCCTGTTGACATGTAAGCTACAGAAGAGAGGTTATACCACTTCAGAGGCTCTCACCAAAATGGTCAGAGCAGAAAAACGGAACTTAGGCTAGCGACAGAACTTGAAGCTTTAGGCTCTTAGCAACCAAAAGTCTACCTCTATACCACTGAGGGCTAAGGCATTGGAGGAAATAGCCAAGTTTATCCCCAGCCATGTAAAAAGAGCTCTACTTAAGGGTAGTTTCATCTAAACTGCTCCATGATAGCTAATTTGTATGAGAAGAAATAAACCCTATTCCACAGCTACCTCAAGCCAACAATTCCTCTAGGAATGGAGCAGTTTAAAGGGTAGTGAATCATTTCCAACAGCCAAAGCAGAATTATCTTTAAAAAACATTATGAAAGCTTCTCTACATCTTGCTATTTGAGTACTGAGCAAAGACTGCAGGCTTTTATCATTGTTAGCTCCTCAGACTACATAGGCTTTAGTCGTCCCAGTCTTAGGGACCGTAGCATAGTCAGTGGGAGCCAGTCCTTCATGCGTGCCAGGCTCAGTCACAGATCAGAACACCAGCCTTTCCAATTAACAAACCTCTGTATGACTGGCATCCATCCAGTATCCTGTGCCTTTCCCATCAGGTCCTTTCAATCATTTCTGGTCTTCTTTACAAAAGCTTTCCAATGTTGTCTTGGGAACCCCGACTCCGAGGTAATTGGACCCCATTCCATGACATCCTCAACCCTTCCCAGAATCCCTCCATCCCCTGGTGTAAAACCATTAATTTTATATTCATTCCTTTGTCTATAAAGTGAGAATGAGTTGGCATTCAGCATTCCTTGTGCACCAGGCAATGTCCTAAGCATAAGGCTATCAGCTGCTGCTTCAAGAAAATCTCTCTCCCTATACCCCGATGCTGTAGAGGCCAGGGTCATTCTCATAGTGTTCCTTGCTGATGCTAGATCTTTATTTCACTGATCCTCAGCACATTCCTTTCATATTTTGAGATTCATGCCATCCCACTTTCCCACCTCTGCTCTATCTCACATTTCTGGTCACTCCATTTTATCTGCTAAGCACTTTGGAACATGCCTCACAGCCTATCTCTACTGCTGATTTCTACCATCATAGAGATGATGTAATCATTAATTTTTTCACAGAATTTTGGGCAGCTATCCTAACCATTTAACCACACAGCTTCAAAGTCCTCAGCCTTCTTGATGACAACAAATTGTACTTGCCCTTTCCACTTTTGCCCTTTTCACTATGCCCCAACCCCCTTCAAGGACTGCAGTCCCTCTCTCCACCCTTGTCTTTTACCCTGTTCCTTCACCTCTTTAGAAAAACCTTGTCATCCATATTAAGCTTAGATCCCACATTCAGCTTCAACTATTGCCAACATCCTCAAAGTTTTCAAATCCTACTCTTTTCATTGAATCTCCCTAGTAAACCATAACTTTCAATTAATTCAGCTTTCCTTTTCTCTCCCACAGCAACACATTTAACTGCATTTGGAGAAAACAATGTATAATTTTGTGAACTGGTGACACTCCAAATAAGTGATCTTAAGGAAACTTCTGGTGCCGTTCAGTCATTTTTTTTTCTTGTCTCTGGTCAGCTCCCTTCAATTTACCCACAGTGACTATTACATAACTTTTTAGTCTCTTCTTATCAAAGCTGTCCCACTCCCCTCCCAGCAGAAGGCTCTGAACTGGACTGTGGAGATAAACAGGACCGGGTATGGATCTTGGCTCCACCGTTTCCTAGTGTGTATAACATCTAAGCTTTCCATGACTTAGTTTACGTATCTTTTTTTTTTTTTTTTTTTTTTTTTTTTTTGCGGTACGCGGGCCTCTCACTGTTGTGGCCTCTCCCGTTGCGGAGCACAGGCCCCGGACGCGCAGGCTCCGGGGCCATGGCTCACGGGCCCAGCCGCTCCGCGGCATGTGGGATCTTCCCGGACCGGGGCACGGACCTGCGTCCCCTGCATCGGCAGGCGGACTCTCAACCACTGTGCCACCAGGGAAGCCCGGTTTACTTATCTTTCATAGTAGCCACTGTGATATTAAAAACATATAACACAAAATGTGACACATAATTAGCCCACAGTATGTGTTATTGATATTGTGGAATTGTGGTGGTGATGATGAAGAACTTGCTCACGTTTAACAACACAAAAAGATTTTAATTTCCTTCCCCACATCTACAAATATCCTTCTATTTCTCCAAGTTAGGTAGAGGCATCTCTCTACCTAAACTAACCCTTACGTCACTGTTGGGACCTAGTCTCCTTAAGTCTCTGCTGACGCATTGTTCAACTTTCTAGTTTTTCCTACTCATTTCTGTACTTTTCCCTTTCAATTTTATGTTTCTATTTTCAACATTAGATTACGTTCTACATTCAGTTGGTTTGGCTTTCTTTTTGGTTTTGTTTCTCATTTTTCATTCAACAGTGTATTATGAGGACATTTCCCTTAATAATTTGAAAGTCTTTGAAAATAGGATTTTCAATGGTTGTATAATACTCTATGAATACACTATAGTTTATATAACTATGCCTTCTTTGTTGAAAATAAAGATTGTTTCCATTTTTCATTATTATAAGTGATGCTGTGATTATTCTCCTTGTACCTAAATTGTTATCTGCATCTCTGATTCCACAGGGTCGAATTCTATAAGCAGACTTATGGGGTCAAAAACTATATTTTAAGGCTCTTTACACACATTATTGAATTGCTTTTCAAAAAGATTATACCAATTTATACACTCACCAACTGCGTATGAAAGAGATGGTCTTACCATACCCATGCTATCATTAAGATTATTTGCTGCTAAATTTTCAACCTCTCCCTCTCCACTAGTTCTTACAACAAAGGCTAAAAATATATTTAAGTGTTTTACCTCCTAAAAATAATAATTTTCTACCAGTGTCTCTCTTTGGATAATCTTCTTCTTCTTCCCTTCACAGCTAGGTTTCCGGGGGAGTAATTAATCTTCAGCCTTGGTCTCTATCACCTAATCTTCCTTCTCTCATCTTAATTGGGCCTTCACTTCTCCACTTAGCAAATGTTACCAATGACGTCCTAACTCAGTCTAGCAGACCGCTCTTATCATTCATCACATATTAAATTTAAACATCTAACAGTGTTAACTTTTTTTCTAGGAATTCTAAATTCCCTTGCTTCTGAGACATAATTTTCTTCCGTTTTTCCTTATTTCTCCTTAGCCATTGTTTCCAGGGGCTACTCTGTAGGTCATCTTCCATCCCTCCTTACATTTGCTCTAGATTATTTAATCTACAGTAATGGCTTTGACAACAGTCTATAGCTGATAAATCCCAAAACTTTATCTTTAGTTCAACTTATTCCATAAACTATAGCAAGAACACTATATTAAAATGTCTATTTGATTTCTTTAAGTAAATATCCTTGGGAACATAAAACCTAAAAGTCTGAAATTAAATTCATTCCACTCCCGCCCAAGCCTCCTACTCTTGTATTAATTGTTTTGGTGAAGGGTACCACTATCCACCCCTATGTTTAAAAAAGAAATCTGGAAGTAATAAATTTATCTCACTGTTCACTACTGACTAAACAATAGTCAGTAAAATCTTACAAAATAATGTTCAACCGTATAAAACTCGCCTACCCTTCAGTCTTTTTTTTCTAATTACACTCACCTCCATTATACTCTCAGTCCTTGCATTTCATATTTCTTGTAGATTACAGAGCACAACAATCTGAATTTTGCCTCTTAAGACTTTTTTTCCCCATAATGTTTCACCCACACAACACATCACATCAACCTACCCAGCAAAGAATTCTTCAATTTTCTGAATCAGCACCATGGAAAATTCCTTAATCTAGACTTCCTGCCTGCTCAGCCAGAATTGACCTTGTCTTCCCCTGTGGGTGAAATTCAACACTAACCCATCCCTTCCTATTCAGTCCTAGAGCACTTTCCTCAATTTAGGTATTTATAAGTTTGTTGCTAAATTACCAGCTCCTTAAGGGATGTATCATTTCTATTTGTCTTTGTAACCCTAGTTTGGGGAACTTATCAAGAGATTACAGAATTTATCCTGGCCTTCTGAAGGCAACATATCAGGTTAAAAGAATTGGATTTCTGGTCTCACAATCCCATGGAAAATGGATGTATATCTTCCTCTGCACCATACATATATTTCTGATGAAATTTCTCCATGCTTCTTTTGTGTCCTTGACAGTACCTTTTAAACATTTCATCCACAAACCATGTCTTATTTGATAGCAATTTTTGGTTTACACAGTTGTCTTGCTTCTTGAAGACAGACTCACATTGTTATGCATCTTTCTGTTTCTATAAAGCTTAGTTTAATAGATTCCCAATAAATATTTGTTTATAAAGTTGAATGTCCAAAACGACAATGCAAGATCAATATAAAAAAAAATATCAAAATCTACTGAGGGAATACTTCCACTCTACCCCCCAAAGAAATTCACTCCTGCATTAATAAACTAGAAAACTAAAAAAAGAAAAAAAATTACAAAATAACTCTGTCTATGGAGAACAGGCAGTGCAGGGCAGTGATCCCTAAGAGAAGAGCAAACAGGAAGTAAGTCATGTGATTTCCCCTAGCATACTGCCAGTATCCAGGCCACAGGAGAGAGAGCGAGCACCCTAAACAGTAGATTAGACATTGTGGATGATAAATCAGTAAAACCGAAGATGGAGCGCTAGAATCTATCCACAATGAAGCAAAGAGAGAAAAAAAAAGAGAGTCTGAGTGACTTATAGAACAATATCAAGCAGTCTAACACACAAATAACTGGAGCCCTAGGACAAAAAGAGATTAAAGCGGTTCAAAAATAACTTATTTGAAGGAATAAGGCCTAAATTATGGCCAGAATTTTTTCAGAGTTGATAAAACCATAACATTACATACTCAAGAAATTCAACAAACCAAAAGAAAAGGGCATAAAGAAAACCCCACGAAGGCAAATATTAATCAAATGGATAAAACCTAGGGACAAGAACATGTTAAAAAGCCACCAGATTAAAAAAAAAATTATATAAAAGAGAGTAATGATAAGAATGATGACATATTTCTCTTCAAACAACATTCAAACCAGAAAGACAACTTTTTTAAAGTATTGAAAGGAAAACCTGTCAACCTATAATTCTACATTCAGTGAAAATATCTTTCAATAATGAAGGTGTAAAAAGGCATTTTCATGCAAACAAAAGCTGCATCAATCACCAACCAGCTTACAGTACACTGAATGCTTATGGAAATTCTTCACAAAGAAGGAATTTGGATTTCAAAAAAAAATAATAGATTCAAGAGCTGTGGAAATGGTAAACATGTGAATAAATATAAAAGACAAGTTTTTCTCATTTTTACCTCTGAAAAGTTGGCTTTAAAAACCTAATATTTATATGTTTTGGAGTTTATAATATATGTAGAAATAAAATATATGACAAAAATAGCACAGAGCCTTGAAAGGGGAAAATAGAAGTCTACTGCTGTATAAAAAAACGTGATAAAGCGCTTACACTACATGTGAGGCAAAGCAATATTATTTGAAGGTACACTGTGACAAGTTAAAGATGTATATTGTAGACCCTGAAGCAACATCTAAAAAAAAATAGTTATAGCTAACAAGCTAATAGTGAAGATAAAATGGAATCATTACAAAAAAAAAATCTTAAAGAAGGTGGGAAAAGAGGAGGGAAAGGGACAAAGAACAGAATGTATAAATAAAATACAAATTGAGATATGGTAGATTAAAACCCCACCATAAAATAATTGCATTAAGTGCAAATAACCTAACCATTTCAATTAAAAGGCAGAGATTGTAAGACTGGATAAAAAAGACCCAATCTTATGCTGTCAAAGTATGTAGTTGAAATAAAACAACGCAGACATGGAAAAATTTACCGTGCATGTAATAATTAAAAGAAAACTAGAGTAACTATAGTAATATAAGACAAAGTAAACTTCAGAAAAAGTAAAATTAGATAATGATCAAAAAGATCAATTAATCAGTAAGATATAATGACCCTAAATGTGTATGCAGATGCTAACAGAGATTCAAAGTTGATGAAGCAATAACTGATAGAACTTAAAGGAGAAATAGACAAATCTGCAATTATAGTAGGCTATTGCAAGACTAATCTCTCAACCACTGATAGAACAAGTAGACAATAAATTAGTAATGACATAGAAGATTTGAATACTATCAACCAACCTGCCCTAGTTGACATTTACAAAATCCTCCATCCAAAATTCTCTTGACCAGCACATGGAACATTAAATAAGTGTGACTATATTCTGGATTATTAAACAATTCTCAATAAATTAAAAAGACAAATCATATAGAGAATGTTATAAAATCAAAATTAAAATAGAAGTAAATAATAGAAATATTTTCCAAGTATTCAGAAATTAAACACACACACACACACACACACACACACACACACACACATCCATGGATCAAAAAGAAAGTCACAAGTAAAATTATACCATATTTTGAATTAAATGAGAATGAAAACACAAAATACGAAAATTTGTGGGATGCTGTTAAAGCAGTGATTAAAAGGACATTTATAGCATCAAATGCATATATATGAAAATAAGATTTCAAACCAATGATCTAAACTTCTACCTTAAGAAGCTGTAAAAAGAACAAATTATATTCAGAGTAAAAAGAAAGAAGGAAATAATAAAGATAAGAGCAGCAATCGTTAATACAGGAAATGGATAACCAACAGAGAAAAAGCAATAAATTCAAAATCTGATTATTTGAAAAGGACAATAAAATTAATAAACCTTTGGGCAGAATTATCAAGAGAAAAGAAAGACCACCCAAATTACAACTATGGATTTTAGAAATGTCAAATCGACCATCAGAAAATATTATAAACAACTATAAATTAAACAACTTAGATCAAATGAACAAATTCCTTCAAAGCACCAACTACCAAAGTCATTCAAGAAAAAAACAAACAAACAAATAGATGACTTCCACTTTTGGTCAAAAGGGAGTAATAGGGGCTAGTGTTATCCACCTGATACAACCAAAACACCTAGGCAAAATACATGAAATAACTCTTTTCAAGACATTAGACATGAGGTAATAAATGACAATGAATATCCCATGCTTTGATCTTTTCGTCTTTCCTCAGACATGTTATGAGGAGCAAATAAGGTTTTACATGAGAAATTTCTAGCTTAACAACAGAAACATTAATAAGTGTTTCCTTCCCTCCCCCCTCCCCTTTTTCCTTCTCGGCAATAATTCACTTCTACGTGCCAAAATAATTTAAAGTGTTACCGTGAAAGCTTTCCCCAGAATATTTCAGGTCCAAAATGAATACTGAATGAAATTAAATACCACCTTTAGACAACGTTGCCCACACAAACACAGACACACATGAGTACACACATACTCACACATACACACACATGCACAAGGTATTAATTAAGGAACTTCTTAACAGGATTTTATTTCTCAGGGGAGAAAAAGCAGTCTACCTAAAGTCTTTGTTGGCTCCAAACATTTTAGCACCTGTCAGGCTGAGTTAAAACACGTCATTCTCTCTTAGTCCGATAAATATCATTTAATGTGAATTCCTGATCCTATTTTTCCCAGAATCTTTTACATTTCTTTCTGAGGACTGAACATAAATGGAATTACCAAGTCCAGAGCCTAAATGCAGCCTCTAAAGAACAACCTCTTTATAATTGGCTCACAGTTCTTTTATGATAATCCATACATTTGGATATCTCTCTTCAGGAAAAAACACAGGCTTTGTGGTCATAAAATCCTGAGACTAGATCCCAGTTCTAACACTTAGTAGTTTTCTGAGTTCCTGAACCAAACTCAACCTTAATTTCATAATCAGTAAAATGATATATCAACCTTGTTATGTTGTTCAAGAAATTAAATCAGAAGATACAAATGAAATGTTTAGCATACTGCATGACACAAAACCTCTCTTCTGTTCATTCCTCACCATTCACTTCTAAAAATACATGCAGTTATTTAATGAAATATATGCATTTAAGTAAGCAATCTATTCTAAATTAAAAATCAGGGACTTTCATTATAACAGGAATAGCAACAAAGGGACTACTCAAAATATTTCGTAAGCAAAAACAGATTTGGGAGTGACCCCCATTGTGTGCAGTTCCAGCCTTCTCCCCTCCCTTCTCCCCTTGTGCTTCCTTCCAGGTAAGTTAGTCAACATATAGCCTTTCTTCCAATGGCTCACTTGAAATGAGCATGACGGTGTTTCAGGATGGAATTTTTGTGCCTTCAGCGACTTTGTACAATAGTAACATTTTCTGTTTTTCAATTGTAATTTCGAAGTTGTTAGGATTTCTGACACACGGCTTCATCATTTCTAATTTTCATCCAGATTGCAATCAGTATCATCATATGACATAGCAATTATACCAGCTTATCCCTCAATAGCATAAATCATATTTCTACCCACAGTTATAAGTATCAATGTTCAAACAGTGATGCATTTTGTAAATACGCTATAGCAGACAGAGCCTGGAAGACTTTTCCTTTTAAATTAACAACAATTTTTTTTGTTTTCTTCTTCTTTAAGGCTTTGTAGAAAAATTCATTGGAGATCCCGCAGATTTATCCCTCAGGGTGATTACAGTGAAATTATAATGAAAAAGAGAAGGACACAGATGGTTCACTTCTTTTTGAGCCATTCTATCAGATCAAAAGAGTCTTTATATTTGTAGATGAATACTTATTTTTCAAATTAAATGAACAATAATAGAATGACAATAAATTTCTACTTTTTCTGACCTCCCAGACCTGAGTTACAGAGGTATCATAACTATCCATTTTCATTAGTGTTAACAGGTCACCAACAAAGCAAATTGGAGATGCATTTTGATAGCTTTTTAAAAGGATGAAATTATTTTGAAAAAGAAGAAAAAAGATGGAGGGTCAACTGTACCTCATTCCAAGGCTTATTGTCAAGTTACAATGATAAATTCATGTGGTGTTGGTTTAAACACAGACAAACATCAATGGAAAAGAGTAAAGTCCAGAAATAGACTAACTCATATATGATACTCATATATGGACAACTGAGTTTTGACAGGGGTGCAAAAGCAATTCAGGAGAGAAAGGTTAGTCTTTTCAACAAACAGTGACAGAACAATGAATATCCATAATCAAAAGAAAAATAAAACTTTGATCCATACTTTTTCTCATTTAAAAAGTTAACTCAAAAAGTAGCATAGACCTAAATATAAAGCTTAAAATGTTAAAATCTCTAGGGGAAAACACTGGATAAAATCTTCTTGACAGTGGGTTATCCAAACATTCTTAGCTGCAACAACCAAAGCACAATCCAGAAAAGAACAAACTGGACTTCATTAAAATTAAAATCCTTTCCTCTTCAAAGAAACTGTTAAGGGAATGAAAAGACAATCCACACATTGGGAGAAAATAGTTGCAAAGCATCTATCAGATGAAGGAATTTTATCCAAGTATATAAGGACCTCTCAAAACTCAATAAAAACAGCGCAATTTAAAAATATGTTTAGAAAAGTTGAACAGAAGCTTCACGTAGGAGACATGTGATGTCACATAAACACATGGAAGGATGCCAAACACTATTAGTCATCAGGGAAATGCGGATGACAGCCACACACAAAAAAATATATAAGATACAACTAGATGCCCGAAATAATTATTCTGAGTAAAGGAAAAAAAGAAAGAGGACACATTGTATGATTCCACTGATACAAAACTCTAGAAAATGCAAACTAATATATAGTGAAAGGGAGAGAGAGGGAGCAATTCAGTGGTTTTTGGTTGGAGGGGAGGCGGAGAAGAGTCGGAGAGTAAATTACAAAGACAGATGAGGAAACTTTACAATGATTTCTATTATCACCATCATTCTTATATCAAAACCTGTCAAATTGTACACTCTAAAAAGCAGCTGTTTTTTCTATGTCAATTAGATGTCAATAAAGTGTTAAAAATAATATTAAACACATGTATATGTATTTATTTGGGTGAACTCTGTACACGTATTTGATTAATATTATGCAACACAAAATAATGATTAAAAGTAAATTATAATGACATGGGGAAATTCTTTAAAATCTTTAAAATCTTTAAAAAAGATTATTAGGTTAAAAATTGAAGATCCCACATGCCACGGGGCAACTAAACCCACACACCACGATTACTGAACTCACATGCCTCAACTAGAGAGCTTGTGTGCCACAAACTACAGAGCCCACACGCTCCAGAACCTGCGTACCACAACCACAGAGCCCACGTGCCTTGGAGCCTGCATGCCACAACTAGAGAAAGAAAACCCTCATGCCACAACTAGAGAGAAGCCTGCATGCCACAACAAAAGATCCTGCATGCCTCAACGAATATCCCGTGTGCCGCAACTAAGACCCAACGCAGCCAAAAAAAAAATTGAAAATGGTAAAGGGATTCACTAGGTAGAATAAAATATGAAGAAAATACAAAAAATATATAAGAAAATGTAATCAATAATAGCATTAAATTTTCTAAGATCAATAAGACAGATTCTTTTATGATCAGGAAAAACTATTTTTAATCTAATTTCAATTATAAATATTATCAGACTCAAAATAATGATGATAATAGCCAATGTTGGTAGGGTGTCAAAATGGGCATTCTCTTACCCAGCTGTTGGGAGAATTAGTGAGTATAAATCCCGAAGAGAACAGTTTGGCTTTGTGTGTTAAGACCCTAAATGTGTGCATAACCAGAGAAGTTTCACGTCCAGAACTTTTATCTGAGGATTGAGTCAACCAATTTGCAAAGATGAAGCACATAGATGATCACAGATCTTCTTAAGCCAGTAAACCATCAAATTTTCCTTTACTGTTCACTGGTAAGAAACTGCTTATGGTGATGACAATGTAGGTATGTTGTCTAAAACTATATTTATTACACTCTGTTAAGGGGAAAATGTTTAGAAGTATTTACAGCATTATCTCATTTTAATTTTATAGTGTGGTGTCAATTTATATGCTTTGGGTCGGTGATGTTGGGAGGTGTGTGTACGTGAACATACAAAGAGAAAATGTCAGGAATTGTACAAACAAAATGTTAACCTGAGTTATCTCTGGTTGGAGGAACAAAGAAGGATCATTATTTTCCCTTTTATAACTTGATATCATCTGAGTGTTCCACAATGAAACTGCAGCACATTTTGTAATCAGAAAAGAAAATTACTTCCATTTTAAATGAAATAAAAACAAAAAATAATCTTTAATTCCCATTCAGAAGAAAATAAAAACAAAGACAAAAGATGCTTCCAAATTTCATGAATATCATGTTTTGCTTCTTACCAGGAGCTCTTTATCTAAACAATTTGTATTCATTCAATAATACAAACATTGAAACTTATTCATTAAGCATTAGCCATCCTAGTAGTTGTTAATCAGTACACAAAATGGAAGTGTTGAATGAAAACAAACAGACAAAAAAGACAACGAACATTTCTACCTACAGGGGATAGGAAAGCTAATTGTGGCTAATTTCCACCTCAGGGTCTTAAATTATTAGTGGCCTCAGCCATGTTCACTGCGTTTATACTGTTGGCCTCACCTCCAGCTTAGGTAAACTCTCCAACATGGTGCTAAGGTGTCATTGTCAAGTAGTGCCTCACCTCCAATGCTCTGTTATGAGACCCACTTCTTTCAATCTTGTGCTGAGCACAGACTTGCATAACATATCTCTGAGCAAGAGGTGCCTCAACTAAACGTGTCAGCGTTCCATGCACATAACAGGTGCTCAGTTAATATATGTGAAATGATTCAATATGCTTGATAATTGAGGGACTATATCTAAATGCCCCTCCAAATTTAACTGGAGTGATTGACACAAGTGGACTACCCTGAATAACTGAATTTCTTGTTTAATTAAAATTAATTTAGTCTAGCTTTCTTTCTAGTGACCCCCTATTTACTGCTTTCAAAAAGTATTATACTTACTGCCTGCCTGCCCTGAGGGGGTTGAAGTGCTATGTGGTGAAGAATCATCAATGGTTGAGATAAACAGGAACCTTACAATCATGAAGCTTATTCTCTATTGTTGGATACAGACAAATCAGGAGGTATTCGACCGGAGTTAATACAGAGTTGATTCAAAGGATTCCAGAAGCAGGCCTCCGAATCATTACCCTAGGTAATTGGAAAAGGTTTCTTCTTAGAGTAGATTTATCTAAACTGACACATGAAGAATGAATAGGCATGAACCAAGTGAACAGGGTGACTGGGTGAATGCTGTAAATCATTTAAACAATCAGTCTACTTTCTTTTCTATTTTAGTAAGTGAAACAAAAATATGTCTTTTCTGATGACAGGATCAGTATAAAGGCCTTGAAGATGAAAAATAGGTCTCTTCTGATGACAGGATCAGTATAAAGAACTCCTACATTATAGGAGCCTGTAGCTATTCTTTTGTTTTGCTAGTTATTTTCATTAAATCATTTCTATGCATTTAAAAAATACCTATCTAAGGGACAATGAAAGTAACATAACAACATTTCTGGTTAGATATATAGTCCATGAAGCTGGGCTCTTGTTACTCAAGTTTTCACTGTGTATCCAATGAAGAAACAAGGTCAACGTAAATTTACTACAGGACTATGTGTTTAGCCAAAGCTAATGAAACATCTTGTTGAAGATGTACCGCCTACTGATACCAGATCTTATCAAATGATCAACAAGAAAAGAGAACTAACATTTATAAAGAAACTAAGGTGCCAGACTCTTAACATACATAATTTCAATCTTCATAGATGATCTGAGAACCAGGTAACCTTATCCCCAATTTTAGAGCTGGAAAATCATGGCTTGAGAGTTATGCTGGCCATTCAGATCTGTCTAATGCAAAGTTAATAATATCACATAGCCTTTACTGATTGTGAATATCAAATAAACACAGAATAGTGTGAAAATACAAAGCAGTACAAGATATTATCCTAACTCCAGATAACTACAGATAACTAGGTAATATAGCAGGGAGGATAAAACACATCAAATGACAATTCAGAACAAAGTATGTCAAATGACAAATGAATAGTAAACACACACACAGACACACACACACACAGACACACACACACACACACACACACACACAGAGACACAGCCCAGGATGAGGGAAGATATGGTGGTTCAAGGTTGTCCTAAGAAACATTATAAATAGGAGGGATTTCAAAGATAGGCCAATTTTTGAAAGGTGAACATGGAGGACATTTGAGACAGAAGAAACAAGGAGAGCCAAAGTTTGGTTTGGGAAAGAACAAGTGTTCTGGAGAACAGAACCAATTCAATGTTGGTGTTGAAAATGGTTCTAGGTGGCAACACGTGGGGGATAAGATAAAAGAGATTTAACAATAAAGGCGTTTCAAACATTTGCAAAAACACAGCAGGCTCTGTAGAGCTGTGAACTAGCATAGATAACTCCTCTAATTCCTACTTCCCATAAATTTTACACATCTTCAACAACTCACTCAGGTAATGTGATTCTCAGAGGTAAAAGCCTTTACCACAATCTGGTCTATAAGCAATAAATGAGAGTTGCAGACCCTTCTCAGGAAGGCAAGCAGTCATGGGACCCCGACACTCTGCTGAAACTACTCTCACAAAGAATGTTACTGTCCCCTGGGAAGAATGAAAGCAACTTAAAGGTAAATAATATATCTCATGTTTTCTTTCCCAAGAATGTCTAGCTTTGTGTTAGTCACCAGATTGTGAGGCGGATAACCCGTGTGATATAAGAAGAGATTGGCGCAATGGGTAGTGTCTGTTGCTAGAAATGGTCATGAATGAGTGTTTTTAGGAAATCCCAGAAGGAGGACAGGAGGGAGATCTAGTAAAGTTCTTACTTCCTTAAAGTATGGAATGGATGAAAACTGTACGAAAGATGCACTCAACACCTAAAACAATGAAGTTAAAGCATGGTATGCAGTTGGAATAATCATTTTCTTGGCTAAATTCAGGATGGTACTATATTAGCAAGAAAAGGTCTGCAAAGCGGGATCCTTGGCTCCAGAGTCATCAATTCATTGATTATGCTTTACCTGAGTTAGCACTGATCGACTGGCTGCAGTAACAGCATGGCCTCTTATCCCTTGCCCTGTAAACCAGCTCTGCCTGCCTGTGCTGGTGCCATCTGAGTCCCATCTGTAGATATTATTCCCATCAGCGATCAGAGATCGATCTGTTTCTCCATCATCAGACTATATTAAGTACTTTTAAATGTATAAAACCAACTCACTCAGTGCTTGGCCCTCCCTTTTCTATGTCCTCCAGGTGTAGCCTCGATTAAAATCTGTCTTGTTCTTGTGGCCTATTCATTCCCTTATACTTGATAACATCCAGAGTTGGGATTCTGTCTCAAGAACTGAGGACTAGAAGTTCAGTCAGTGTCTTCCTACCTAACTGAATATCCACTGACTTTCTTCTTCCCTGTCATGGTGTTTCATTCCTTCTTAGGTCTAGTTATTTCTTAGTAAGCTTGTCTATAGCCTAGATTCCCACCTGTGAATTCTCCCCACGCTCTCAAACACGCACCTTCGCCATTTGAGCCATACCTCCTTCCATCATTTCCAGTTCAATCTGTGTCCCACCTCAACCCTAAGCTTTAGCTGAGAGGACCACCTCTAGGTTTCAGTCTCTCCCATAGTAACTTGCTTCCCATGGATCAACCCCTACAAGTCTGTGATATAGTAAGACAGGAGATGCTCATTTTACTTTCACTGGATCCAGCCATTATCACTGATGTTACCAACATAAAATTGAGCAGGAAAAGTAAAAAGGAAGATTAATCATTCATAACCACCTTATGTAACCTTACCGAGGCACAGAAGGGGGCTGGCTCTGTTTAGTTTTAAAGGAACGCACTGATGCATTACAAAAATCCATTCCTCATAATATTTAATCAGGTGAGAGGCAAGTAAAGGGGATAAGAAAAAGAAATTATGTATTTAACTAAATAACAATAATTATATGTTGCTGAAGTAGTCTCCATTTTTAATGTCAAGCATTTAGTAAATCCAGTGAACTATGAGAAGTTACACATTTTGAGCTCAAATAAAAATAGTATTTTTTTTCCAACAGTGGGCAAGAGATGTTCTTTTCATGTGCAAACAATAAGGAGGATAAAGTCTTTTTCTCTTTTCAGAAGGCTTTCACTTAATCATTTTCCTTTCATTTCTTTTCTTGTAAATAAATACAAAATACTGAGAGGAGGGCAAAATTAACCAGTCAGATTATCAATGCGAATAAGTACATTCTTAAGGCCGTGATTGTTGACCATAAGTGCAAAGTTCTCAATGTTTATTTAGTACAATTATTTGAGTCTTTTTAAAAAGGAGATATTGAAGATTCTGCCAAACTAACATATAAAAAGAGAATAAAATTGGGAAGTGTCCATAGAAGTGGTTAAAACAAACCTTTAGGAATGGCTTTTGAAGTCTCCTAATCCCAAGACAGTACACAGTATTGGCAAATGCATAGATTCTCTGCAATGATTTATGACAAACTAATAGAGAATAGAGAAGCTTACAGCAAATACAGGACTACAGGAAATGGAAAATGAGAATAGAAATTTTAAAACAAGTGTGAAAACAAGTCTTGCACTTACAAAAAAGTAACAGAATCAGAATTAGTAATGCTACTTTGTTTTGTTTTGGCCTTGCCACATTTAACCAGAATATACTTATTATCTAGGAAAAAGTACCATGTGGAAGGTGGCTTATTCTCACAGTGACAATAAACTCTCCTGTTTTCTGGTCTTCTAGACAATCATTCTATAAAGCATTTCCTGACTGCCCTGGCATGCTCATTACTGTACTACATGTTGTGAGGGATAAAAACGGACTAAGTTCCTGTCCGTGAGAAACAACATCTAGCTCAGGTGTTGAAATAGGTGTGTCTAAAATGACCTAAACCTACACAAGAGTATACAGGAACTCACGGGTTGGACAGGTGTTCCTGCGAGGTTTACTAAAGTCTTGGCAGTACCATCTGGTGGGAAAGACAGAGAAGCTGATAACGTGTACAGTATGCTCGTCTGATGAGTCTCCAGGCTTCCTCTCAACTGAGGAAGTCACTAATCTGGTCCAGATGAGCAAAGAGATGAGACAACTTTTACCTTGATGTGAAGCTAACTGAATACTAGAAGGGAAAGTGCATTTGGTGGGTGAGACACAGAAAACATGAGCAAGTCTAGAGAGCAGATACACTGAGCAAGATTACATGTCTGGGGCTTCCCTGGTGGTGCAGTGGTTGGGGGTCCGCCTGCCGATGCAGGGGACGCGGGTTCGTGCCCCGGTCCGGGAGGATCCCGCGTGCCGCGGAGCGGCTGGGCCCGTGAGCCATGGCCGCTGGGCCTGCGCGTCTGGAGCCCGTGCTCCGCGGCGGGAGAGGCCCGCGTACCGCAAAAAAAAAAAAAAGAAAAAGATTACATGTCTATGTTTGTGGATGATTGGAATATCAGACCAAGACCCAAATAATTCTTGGGAGTTTGAGGAATGAAGTAGAAAAGTTGACAAGAGTCATAGAAGATTGTAGGAAAAAAAGCAGCCCTGACAACATTCACCTGATATCCAGTCTGGCTCTAATATTTAGACCATGGCGTTCTGCTGAACATGAACAATTTTACATGGAGTTGTTCAGTGATCATGAGAGAGCAATACCAAAGTAATATACCTTTTAAGTCATATATGAGCACAGATAAAAATAAGAGTACAGTGCAAACTGACCAAAAAATTCACACAGTTCCCACTTTCAGGTAATAGTGACGGCTACTTCTTTAGCAATTATGACTTTAGCTCTGCTTAATTCCTACTGATTCCTAGATAAAAAAAAAAAAAAAAAAAAAAATTAAGATCCCCCAACCATGCATTTACCGTTTCCTCAAAAATGTAAGCAATAGCGTCATACTTCCATTGAAACCTCCCCAAATCACTTAACACAAGACCAAATCACACAGAAGCCATCCTTTAACACTTTCTTGTTGAGATAACTACTATCCCCAATAATGTGCAATGTCCCTTGTTGCAGCAAATAGTGAACCCAACTTTAACTGACTACAGGTGTATCCCGGTGTCCTTTAGCTGGGGGGTATTGACAATTATTAGGACTTCAACTGAGTGATGTAACGTTTAGGACGAAGAATCAGGAAGCAAACAGCTCCAAGAACCAACAGTAACAAGTATTTTCACTCCAGGTTCCTCAAAAAAAAAATGCTAGTATAATAAGAACATCAACAATGTGTGAAATTCATTTTGCTTTACATTTCTGTAGCTATCTTTAGGAACATCATGAGGCCATTTGCCTTCACAGTAGTCAAAACCAGCCAAACAGGGCACTGAAAGGCCGAAGAATCATTCAGAAAACAGGTATAATGTTTGCTGTTATGTTCTAGAGGACAAGCAGCAAACTATGAAGCCTGCATAGTCCTTACACGCAGTACACTTACAGTCCACTTAAGACAAAACTAAAGTGGCTTTCATTTTATCCTTGGAGTTTTAGTCTTGAGTTTACTACGTGCTAGACACCGTTAACAAGTGCTTCACAAAAGATCTTATTCATCCATAAGACAGCCCTACAAAAAAAGATGCAAGTATTATCCCAATTTTGTTGATGAGAACATTGAGGTACAGACGGTAAAGAAAATAGCCCAGTCTCACATTTAACTAGTAAAGACGAGTTCAAGGTAAAGAGACAAGCAGTCTGAATTCAGAGCCCACATTCATGAACCCTTGACATTACTCCTTGTGAGAGATAGCTAATAGCACAAGACATAACATGTTTAAACATGAAAACGTGTAGAAGTAATACATTGAGCCAAATGACAAAGGGAAAGGGAAAAGGGGTAGGAAAATAACTGTGGCCACTCAAAGCACAAGATGTCCCACTGGTGCTAACACAGAAGGAAACCCCTCTCAACTATGGCAAAACTTCAGCAGATCACAATTTGGATAAATGGATACATTTATTTTCTGATCATTAGACCTCTTTCTTTCCCAACCTTATTATGGCAAATCTATATAAAATATCTAAATCCTAACTTCTACCTTAGAAAGGAACCAAAGCTGACTCTCTTTGTTATTTAAGTATCTTGTATTATAATCTTCACCAAATATGTATCGAACATACTAGACATCGTCCAAGGCACTTCGGATATATCAGTGAACAAAACAAATCAACAGAGGTGCCCTAGTGGAACTTACATGCTTCCAGCAGGAGAGTGACAGTAAATGATAATAAATAATTAGATGATGTAGGATTTTGGAAAGTTCATGGATTTTGGAAAAAGAAAATAGAGAACAGGTAAAGGGCACTGGGAGTACCAGGAGTGAGGCGGTATCAAAAACAAGTAGTCAAGACAGTCCTCTTTGAGAAGGGAAGGTATGAACATAAATTTGAAGGAAGTCAGCCAAGCAAATTATTGGCAGGAAGAAAGCAGGTATCTCAAACATCCTTTGGAATCAATAGCATCATTAAATTATAATGTAGTTTGCTCCATATGCTGAAAGAATTAGATTGGATGTGTTTTGAATTGGGAAGTCACCCAAAGATTTTCTTTTAAAACCTACATATAGTTCCCCCCCCCCAATCATTTGCTTCTTTTTTCAAAATTTACTGAGGACCTACCATACTCCAGACCGTAGCTGTAAAGGATATAGAGATGAGAAAGACTTGGTAACTACCCTCAAGTTGCTTGGTTTGGTGGGGGAGGGATAATCATGAAAGCACAGTGCGACAGGCAAGAAAATACAAACAGGATCAAGGTGCTGCAGGGGACTCTGTATACAGTGGGGACACACGCTCCTCCTGGAGTTAGGCTGGACTCCTTCTGGCTTATGCTGCAGGTTGAGCTGTCTTCTATTCTACCACTTCTTGTTATCTGAAGTTCACGAAGCCCGAGTGGTGACCCCCATCTCACCCCCCAAAATTATGTTTTATGATCTAAGGGGCACTGCCCTGCCTCTTTGAAGACCCAGGTTCTTTTTAAGGGAACTGAATGTACATCTGAGGTGGTAACAGCATTTAAAAAGGTTCCCTTGAAACTTTTGTTTAATGCTCAAATTTCCTTTAAAAATTAAACTGACAAATTAAAGATTAGTTGTAGAGGTTTTCAGACAAAATGACTAAAAGTCCTCAGTTTTCCATGAACGAATGGGACCTAATTAAACTTAAAAGCTTTTGTACAGCAAAGGAAATCATCGACAAAACAAAAAGACAATCTATGGAATGGGAGAAAATATTTGCAAATGATGTGACCGATAAGGGGTTAATATCCAACATATACAAACAGCTCATAAACTCAATATCAAAAAAGCAAACAACCTGATTAAAAAATGGGCAGAAGACCTGAATAGACATTTTCCAAAGAAGACATGCAGATGGCCAATAGGCAAGTGAAAAGACACTCAACATCACTAATGATCAGAGAAATGCAAATCAAAACCACAATGAGGTATCACCTCACATCTACCAGGATGACTATCATACAAAAGACCACAAGTAACAAATGTTGCTGAGGATGAGGAGAAAAGGGAACCCTCTTGCACTGCTGGTGGAAATGTAAATTGAGGTAGCCACTATGGAAAAGAGTATGGAGGTTCCTCAAAAACCTGAAAATAGAACTACCATATAGTCCAGCAATTCTATCCCATATATATCCAAAAAAATGAAAACACTAATTTGAAAAGATACCTGCACCTCAATGTTCATAGCAGCATTATTTACAATAGCTGAGATATGGAAGCAACCTAAGCGTCCATCAACAGATGAAGTATCCATATATATAAAGAAGATGTGTGTACACACACACACACACACACACACACACACACACACACAGTGGAATATTACCCAACCAAAAAAATGAATGCAATTCTGTCACAGAGAACAAACTAGTGGTTACCAATGGGGAGGGGGGTGGGCAAGACAGGGGTATGGGATTAAGAGGTACAAACTACTAAGTATGAAGTAGATAAGCAACAAGGATATATTATAGAGCATAGGGAAAATATAGCCATTATTTTGTAATAATTTGAAATGGAGTATAATCTATTAAAATGTTGAATCATTATGTTGTACACCTGAAACTAATATTATAAATCAACTATACTTCAATAAAAAATAAAGTCCTCAGTTTTCCATTTGCATAAAGTATAATAAGATGTCCATAAGAATTCAAAACATTCTCATTATTCGTAAAATGTTACAAATCTTACATATATTATAAAAATCATGTGGAAAGTGTCTTCAGCAAAAATAAACACAACCTTAAAATGTACCCACAATGTCAGTATATAGTGGAATAATCAAAGGAATGCAAGAATTACTGAAAAAGTTAGATTCCAAGCAAGCTTTTAATTGAAAAGATTGGTCAAGTGTAGTCAACAGATTATTTTAACAGGCAGCATAACCAGGCAGATGTTATGTTTAGTTCTGATACCAAACCCTTAATATCTTTTGTCTTCCACGTACTTGCTTCATAGACTCATGTTATCTGCCAGTAACCACAAAAGAAGCCTGAAACCTGTGTAAACAGATGGAAGAAGTGAGTATGTAACAAGCGTCTCAGATGTTTCAAGCACTGTAGGGAAACTTGGCTTATTTTATTTAATCTTTACCACAACTCTTTAAGATGGATAGATAATACTCTTATCATTTTTACAGATCAACAAATCAAAGGATTAAGATAGAGAAGTACTAGGATCCTCTCCTGTGTCTAAAGAGATGCTGCTGCTCTGAGGTTTTAGGGTTCCTGGCAAAGACACTCTCTGAAATTTTGTGAACCCGCATCCCAAGCCAACCAAGTTGCTCAATTTATCTTGCAGACATATGAGAGACTATCCTGCTCACAGCCTCTTCTAACCTGTAAATATGTAAAGCCTTTGTCATCAATCCAGTCTGACAAGGGCAAATGCATCTTATATTTTCCTCCTCAAAAGTGATTTCCAAATTATCTAGCATTTGAATTTCAAACCTGATGCAGCTAAGAATGTGTGGGTTTGGAATAGCAAATTCTCTTGGAATAGCAAGCCATACCTTTGCTGTGCACGCACTGAAGTTAGGGTGTTTACAGATAGGATTCAAGCCAAGATAGGATTGAAGCTCCGTGGCCTGACATGGCTTACATACCTCCAATAGACTAGCTTCCACTTCTATATGCTGGTCTTAAATGAAGTCAAAAATTCCTCCTTTACCATTTTAAAAGCTAAAATAGGAAAGTCAGATTCAAGCCCTTGTTTGAAAATCGCTTAAGACATGTGAGTCATCTTTCATTTCTCCCAACTTGTCAAGGTTACGTTAATATTGAAGCCCATAAGCTTTGTAAATTGTCTAAAGACGTTTAAAAATTTTTTAATGTTTTAAAACATTTTTGACTTTCAGTTTAATGTTAAGTGTTTTAAAATCACTATTTTAGTGAACAAAGCAATCAAATTATTAAACCAGTATCTATCTTTTTGCATGAGCAAATTAAAAATTAAAAATACTTCCTGTTAATGCAAGAGTGGAACTCACATTCTATGTCATTAGGAATTATAGGGCCAAGTCAAAATGAACTGGTCTGGCTAGGAATCAGAAACTACAGTATGGAGGGTTATAATGGCAGTGATCATAAGGCTATCACTGCCCACCCAGAAAATGCCAGTAACAATGCTAAGCAGGTCTAGACATCCAATGTGATCATGCATAGATTTTTTCATAGATTATCACAGCCAAGATTGTCACTTGATGTTGAAGCCTTTCATACCTTCCAGGACTCTTAGATCACAATGCATGCATTTTAATAACTCTGGGGACATATTTTATGATTTGTGAATTAGCTGCATTTTTCTTCTCTTTCTTTCCTTCTCAGCACCAAGTCTCTCTTAAATGGTGGCAGCTCAGATACAAAGGGTGATCACTATGGTTCCTTTAAGAAAACAAAAGGTTTCCAAGTCATAAATCCTATATAAAAAAATGCCTTGAGTAAAGAAGAATTATTGCTTTCCCATCTGAAACATTCTATCAGAAAAAAATAAATGGGAAAGTTGGAAGGAAGTGAAAGAAGTGAGTACTTCTGGAATGTTTATCAATCAGTAACTGAATCCAAATCCTAAACACAGATTAAGAAATAACATCAGAAATTTCCCAAATTAATTTATAACTTCATAGTATTTAATTGGCTAAGAATGCCACCAGAGAACCCTTTGGTTTCACTCCTTTGCCAGAAAATTGACTAATGATTATTCTCCTTAAAATATCAAAATCCTGGCTTTACTGAGGATGCTAGAAAAGTGGAGAACAAAGATGTTAGCCCTGCATGTTCTCCAACCACTTCAGAATACAATACTAGCCCTGTATTAACTCTCCTTTCCTTCACTCTCAAGTGAGTTTAAACTAGAAAGTTTTCCTGAAGCTAATTGCTTGAAATACCCTATCTGTTCACTGAAAATCCAAACCATTTTATCTTCAAGACAGCAGTTTCCACCTTTAACTATAAGTACAGGTACACCAGGCTTTTCTAACTAGGTTCAGCGCCAGCTGCTTGAGAGCACAGACCAGGTCAGATTCACTGCTGCACCCACTGCTCCCAACCCTCACCCGGGGTCCTTCTGATTCTCCGCATACCTTTACCAGACCTTAATTGACCAGCTCTTTCCATATTGGTGTAAGATCAATTTACTATAATTAACCACTTCTTATAACAGCTCATTTTTTTTCTAACCGAACCCTGACTGATGTATACCTGATTGATGTTCTATTTGACCATGTGCTTTGACCAGTGGAAGATTAGAGACTGTTAATACAAGCAGAGGTTTAAAAGTTCTTGCATGAGTTGGCTCAGCTCTTGTGCTTCAGCCATCATCCTGGGAGAACACGTCTGTAGCTGAAAGTTCAAAGAGAATGAAAAGATATCTGGAATATACCTAAGCCCAAGCACTACTTGAAGTTAAATCCAGTCAATTTTTGCTGAACCCATTAGAATCCTAGCCAACCTACAGACCTGAGTCAGAAAAATAAATGTTTGCTATTGTAAGCCATTGTGTTTTGGAATCCTTTATTACATAGAATTATTGCAACGATAATTTACAAATGCACTCACAGAGGTTATTAAGTTTTATAAAGATGGGATTTGCATCCAGGACTTCAAATCCAGGTCTAGGATGTCATTTACTCTATCTTGACATCCAATGATTTGGTAAGCTTAAACAATGGGGTGCAGGGAAAATATAAAAATTTATTAAGGTATTATATAACTGTCCTAATAGCCTGAAATAATTAAAATCATGATAGACAGTTTCATATTACTACCAACACTTGTTGTGAGGAGTGTATCACAATTGGACACAGGGATGTCAACTCCAGAGAGCTGATAGTGTGGTGCATACTGTGTTTAGTGACCGAGATCCCTGCAGTGATTCAGCTGTGGAATCAGCCAACTCAATACAGTATGAAGGGACCTGTGCATAATTATATAATGAACCTTGAAGGTGAAACAATGTATGTGCCTATATAGAGATTCGCTATTTGTGCTCGCATATCTCCTCGAGAACATTTCAAACACCCACTTTTCATGAAAATCTTTAAAAGTATCTTCTTTCTCATATTAATCTGTGATTTATGATGCTCATAAAATCATAATAATGGATTACGCATTCATTCATTTTCAGCCCGAATTTCATTTATTCAACCAATATATATTCTATGCCAGGGATTTTACTAGATTCTGGGATGAAATGATGAATGAGACCCAGAACTCTGCCCAGGTAGATTATATACCAACTGCATGGCACTGTACTGGCACTGTGAATGCAGAGTTCCGGGACTAGTGCAGCAAACAGAACCATAAACAGACATTTAATATCATGATGTGAGAAGTCCAATGGAAAACTTAATTTCAAGAAACAGCAGAATTATTGAAAAAGGAGGAATGGACTCCACAGCGAACAAAAGGTTTTCTCCTGTTCATTCTCACTGTATTTCTTTTGGTGTATTTCTAGTCCAACATACTATATAAATAGAGTTAAAAAATGTCAAATCCTTCCTATTTCTGACTGTCAGCCCCCAAAGGCAAGCATATTCTTCTCCTTTAGCTATGTCTTCTGGTATTTCCCTCCACATTTAATGCTCATTCCTTGATTTGCCTAATTTTTAACATTTTCAACTGACTTCCTTGTTTGGAAGATGAGGACACCTTTTTGTTCTCTGCTGTTTCCATGTCTCAGCATAGTTTATCACGAATGTTGTCAGCCAATTATTTAGTGCCTCCATTATTATGACTACGTAAACACTCTTTACGGTTGGCTCAAGTTGATTTTATAATTATATACCCTATCCTTTGAAATTTGTCTCCTGTGTGGATGCTCACTTTGCCAGATTCCCTGCACTCCATGGTTTACATCCTCATTTTGGAGGAACACATCTCTAGTAGCTTTCTAAGGAAGAAAGCATAGAAGTACTTTTGGAAATTGGCTTCAAAACCTAGTATTGTCTTTTTATCTTTGTAGTTGATTTTTAGTATATGCAAAACTGTAGACTCTACATAACTTTCCTCAAAAGTATCTTTTCGAATTAGCATTTTGGGTTTCTTCAGATATACATCCAGGAGTGGAAATGCTGAATCGTAAGGTAGTTCTTTGAGAAACCTCCATAATGTTTTCTACAGTGGCTGCAACAATTTATAATCCCACCAATACTGTGCAAGGGTTCCCTTTTCTCCACATCCTCACCAACATTTGTTATTTGTAGTCTTTTTGATAATAGCCATTCTGACAATCTCATTGTTGTTCTGATTTGCATTTCCCTGATTTAGCAATGTTGAGCATCTTTTCATGTGCCTATTGGCCATCTGCATGTTGTCTTTGGAAAATGTCCATTCATTTCTTCTGCCCATTTTTTAATTGGGTTGTTTGCTTTTTTGATGTTGAGTTGTATGAGCTGTTTGTATATGTTGGATATTAATCCCTTATTGGTCATACCGTTTGCAAATATTTTCTCCCATTCAGTAGGTTGTCTTTCCATGTTGTCAATGGTTTCCTTTGCTGTGCAAAAGCTTTTAAGTTTAATCAGGTCCCATTTGTGAATATTTGCTTTTATTTCCTTTACTTTAGGAGACAGATCAAAAAAAAAAAGATGGCTGCAATTTATGCCAATGTTTTTCTCTAGGGGTTTTATGGTATATGATTTTACGTTTAGGTCTTTAGTCCATTTTGAGTTTAATTTTGTATATGGCATTAGAGAATATTCTAAGTTCATTTTTTTACATGTAGCTGTCCAGTTTTCCTAGCACCACTTAAAAAATTTTACCTAGATATTTAGTGAGTTCTTCATGTATGGGAACTCATGTCCTTGCATTCTGGGAAATTTTATTCATTAATCTTTGATAATGTTCTTCAAATTTTTTCTACCTTCTCTTTCTGGAACTTCTATTATCCAGAATTAACTTTCTGAACATATCCTATGATTTTCTTATTTGTTCTTTCTCATTTTCCTTTTTTTTTTTTTTTTGGCTTTTATTCTTTTTTTTATTCTCTTTTTTTGAGACACGTTCAACTTGACCTTCTAACTAGTCAAATGAACTTTTGTAGTTCTAATTTCCAAAACCTCTTTTTATTCTTGGAATGTTTCATTTTATAGCATCACATCTGTGTTTCATAAATGAAAGGTCTTTTCATTTTTCTGCATCTTTTCCTTTGGCATCTTCTTCTGTTCACATTGTCTCTCATTCACTGTGGGTTTCTTTTATCCATTCTGATTTTTATCTGTGCTTCATCTTTTAGGCTTTCTTGGTTACTTTGCTGTATGGTATTCAAATTCTAGTATTCCTAAGGGTCTTTTATTTTGAGGTGATCAGTGTTCTCTGAGAGAAGTCATCTAATCATCCTCTTGAGAATTAAATGCCAGACTGCAAATAGGGGGAGGGAATTTGGGATGCTGCAATTCTGGAGACTTCTTTACATTTACTTCCTTTGATTTATTTTGTACATCCTCACCCTGCCTTTTGCTGTGCCTGGTACTCCCATTTATGAAGCTTTTCTGGTACAATTTCTCATAAGAGCAAACCTTCAGTCTTCTGATGGGAGGGAAACATGTAGCCCCTGTTTTCAAAAGGGAGGGGAAGGCACCTGAGGGATACTGATCTTCAGAAAAGTGTTCACCCAATTCTCCTCTGTTCATCCTCACACTTGATCTTCATCTTCAGAGGCAGCTTATGGTACCAATTCCTAAGTCTTCCCAAAATTCTTTGCAAGTAACTATCCAGATACTTGAGTTTCATTTTTCTCTGATATGCTGTCTGTTCCCATTTGTCTATATACTTTGCATTTCCATTCTCAGTCACTACTGTCTCTCTCCTCTTCCTTCCATACTTGTGTATTTGTATCTTTTTCTTATCCTTTTAATGTCATGTATATACTTTTTGTTCCTTTCTTGGAGATATGTGGAGGGAGCAGATATAAATGCATATGTTTAATCTACCACATTTAACTTGAATTGTCTCTCATTTAATATTAAATGAGTAGGTCAACGTTGCCAGTGTACCTTCATTTTATAGAAAAGATTGAAACTTAAAGACTTGTTGTTCAATATTACAAAGTTGACATAAGCCTAACACAATCTCACTTACATGCTTTTCATTCATTCATCATTCATTCATTAAACATGCACTTCAATGTACCAGGTTTGTACTATGTTACTGCAGGCACCACACAAACCACACACACACACACACACACACACACACACACACACACACACACAAACACACACACAGAGTTCTGCCTCAAATACTGTAATAACATGGTCAATCTAATATGGGAACATCCAGGCAGGTATGATTAAACCAACAAGTGACAGAAAAGTAGGTGTAAAACAAACTGTCAAGAAGTGGCCAGAAATGACTATTAACAGGAACAACCTTATGCAAAGTTATAGCAATGAGAAGGTTTAATAAAAGCATCAGGAACAAGAGAGAGATTTTTTTAATTGTAATGTGACCTGAATGTGATGAAAGCTGAATTTCTCATCGACTGAATGAATTAATGTCTTTATCATCTTCCAAAACTATATATTTGATATCCCCTATGTGTATTCTTACTTACATGTTTCACCTTTTTCTTCATCAAAGTGACAACCTAGGTGTTTTTCCCCCAAGGGATTAAGTAAAATTATATTCTGGAGTCATATTATAAATATGTGTATCAAACTAACTGCCTCCTGCTCTTCCTTGGGACAAGCAATAGAGAATATTCAGAGAAGAGTGTCAGACTCCTCAGAGAATTTCAGTACGTGCCTTTGATGACAATGGTGGCTGCAAAAATTTATGAGAAAAGTTGAATTTATGACTGATTGGGTCTCTATTTCTGTGACCTTTCAAAACCTCTTCTATCTGCAACTTAGCAGTTTCTTTCTACTAATACTCAGGTTAACATTTAACTGTCTCAGTATTGTACACCCCCTCCCCCCAAAATGTGACAGTTTCCATGACAACTGATGGGGAAACATAGCTGATAGGATTTTCTTTTTCAACTTTATGTGGCAATTTCAGAACTCTTAAAATTGCCTTAGCAGGATTATAAAAGATCATTTTGGGCTTTGTCATCAAAGAGACCCCTTTCTCTCAATAGCTTATACCATAAACAGGATTTGCTAACTCTATTTTACATTTTTGGGTAGTAGGACCAGCTTTCAAGTACAAAGGATTTGGTCAAAGACATTACATTACAGTGCAGTATAACCAAAGGAACATAGTGTGCACGTGTACCTCAGTCCTCTTCTTCACCCATCCAGAATTTCTGGAACAGACAAAGGTGAGCAGCGGTCGTTAAGGGGAAGAGTGGGTGAGGATAGTCTCTCTCTGCTCTTGGGAAATATATTTGTTATCTTAGGCTAGGCATGTGCAGCAATAAACAACCTTAACCTAATATCTTGCTTTTTACAACAATAATGGTTTAATTCTCATTCACTTTTCATGTTTGTGCAGGTTGGCTGCACCTCTGATCTAAACCTAAACTTTGGACATGCCATCCTCATAGCAGAGAGAAAAAAAGAGATAACTGAACTATGCAAAGTCTTTTACAACTTCTGATCATAAGTGACATGAGTTGATTCCACTTATACTCTATTGGTCAAAGCAAGCCATATGGCCAAGCTTGATGTCATCAAGGTGGGGAGTATAATTCTTTCATGGGGAAGGACCTAACAAGGAATGGCTTAGAAACCCAGAAGGAAAGGACCAATAAAAAAGACAAGGCAAAATTTTTGAATAAATAGTATAATCAACTATGGAAGAAGATACTCTTTTTCACTTTGCAGACCTGTGTCTTCAAGATTTTCTGACTCAGAAAAGCCTTTAACCTGATGCAAAGTCTCTGCCTTTCTTTAAATTAGGCATAAAGACTTGCTCTCTGATCTCAACTGAGATCGGATCAATAAACTTGGTCTCAGAGCTGCCTACTTACAATTGGTGCCCCTGCCCCAGATTCAACTCCTGGAAAGAAACAAATAGTTTCTTATTCATCTTGTATCCATGATATGAAAGTCACTACCTGCTGCAAATAAATATTTATTGGACTGAGCTGAATTGAACTGAATTGACTGGCACTACCAGAGAAGACATAAGATTTAGTATATCTTTATTCATACATTCATTCATTTCTGTAAACCTCATTTATTTAAAAGCCACTGACCACCTACTATGTAGAAATACAAGACACAGCAACTGCCTTTAGAAGCACATAGGCTAGAAGAATCAAATTTTTTCATTTCCCTTAAAATGTCTCAAAAAAACTTTATGGGTCTGTGGGCAGATATACTGTGAAAATTTATCATAGAAGGGTGGTCTTAAGTGAGGGCTGGCAGTGAAAAAATAAATAGACACTAAAAAGGCAATAGAAAGAACAGTGAAACTAAGAGCTGGTTCCTTGAAAAGATGAACAAAATTGACAAACCTTTAGCTAGACCAATTAAGAAAAAAGGAGAAAAGACTCAAAATCAGAAATGAAAAAGGAAAAGTTACAAGTAACACCATGGAAATACAAAGGATCATAAGGGACTACTGTGAAAAAGTATACACACAGAAATTGGACTACCTAGAAGAAATGGTTTAATATACAATATTCTAAGACTGAATCAGGAAGAAATAAAAAATAGGAATAGACCAATTACTAGTAAGAGATCGAATCAGTAATCAAAAACCACCCAACAAACAAAAATCCAGGACCAGACAGCTTCACTGGTGAATTCTACCAAACGTTCAAAGGAAACTTTTAAAATCTTCAATAAAAGCAAAGATAAACAAGTGGGACTACATCAATCTTAAAAGCTTCTGTACAGCAAAGGAAACCATCAACAAAACAAAAAGGCAACCTACTAAATGGAAGAAAATATTTGCAAATCATATATCTGCTAAGGAGTTAATATCCCAAATATGAAGAACCCATATAACTCAATAGCAAAAAAAAAAAAAAAAAAAAACTCCAATTAAAAAATGGGCAGAGATTCTGAATAGGCATTTTTCCAGAGAAGACATACAGATGGCCAATGGGCACATGAAAAGATACTAAACATCACTAATCATCAGGTAAATGTAAATTAAAACCACAGTGAGATAACACCTCACACCTGTTAGAATGAATATTATCAAAAAGACAAGTAACAAGTGTTGGCAAGGATATAGAGAAAAGGAAGCCCTAGTATACTGCTGGTGGGAATGTAAACTGGTGCAGCCACTGTGGAAAACAGCATGGAGGTGCCTCAAAAAAATTGAAAATAGAACTACCATATGATCAAGCAATTTTACCTCTGGGTATATATCTGAAGAAAATAAAAACACTAATTCTAAAAGATATATACTCCCCTATGTTCATTGAAGCGTTATTTATAATAATGCCTTATAACCAAGATATGGAAACAACCTAAGTGTCCATTGATAGTAAATGGATAAAGAAGATGTGGTATACACCACACACACACACACACACACACACACACACACACACACACACACAGATACTACTCAGCCATTAAAAAAAAAAAAGAAATCTTGTGACAACATGAATAAACCTTGAGTGTATTATTATGCGGAGTGAAATGAGTCACACAGGTAAAGACAAATATCATATGATTTCACATGTATCTGGAATCTAAAACACAAAACAAATGAATAAACAAACAAACCAAACCAAAATCAAACTCACAGAAACAAAGAACAGAATGGTGGATGCCTGAGGGTAGGGGGTTAGGGGGTAGGCAAAATGGGTGAAGGGGTTCAAGAGGTACAAACTTCCAGTTATAAAATAAATAAGTCATAGGGATGTAATGTACAGCATGATGACTATAGTCAATAATATTATACTGCATATTTGAAAGTTGCCAAGAAAATAGACCTTAAAAGTTCTCATCGCAAGAAAAAAAGTTGTAACTTTGTATGGTGATGAACAGTATCTAGACTAATTGTGGTGATCATTTCACAGTGTAATCAAACACCCAATCACTTGTATGTTTTACACCTGAAACCAATATAATGCTGTATGTCAATTATACCTCAATAAAATGTAATAATGTTATCAGTTTTAAAAAGATGAGGGCTGGCAGGTAAACCTCAACCACTAAATCTGAATTTAGCACAAAAACACATATCAAAATGGCTCTTTTTCATAAAGTAATAAAGGACAGCTAGTTGTTTGCATATTTATTTTCTTCTTCTAGATAATAATTTACTTAAGGGTAGAGACTGGGTTTTGTTCATCTATGTGTCACCAGCAATTAGCACTGTGTTAATATGTATTCAAAACATCTGTGCAGTTGAATGAATAAAACTCTGCCTCCCAAATTCAGTTCATACCTACACATTCTATTCCAATTTATTCATTTATTAGATCCTCAATTGTTGTACAGACCACAGAGGAACCCTAGCTTAAAGTAGTAGATAATTGGGCCAAAATCACAGTTAGCCACTAGGATCTGAAACTGGCTACCTGGCTTCAAAGGCCATTCTTCCATAGCTCCCCACAGTCTCCATCCACTTGCCAAAGTGTCAATAACATATTCATTTGCAAGTTAACTTTGTGTCCTTCACCGCCTTTCCCAGGATAGAAACCCTGACTATTTTGGTCACTATTGTATTTCTAGCATCTCTCCCCACCAAACAGAGTCTAACATAAGTAGGTGCTCAATAAATACCAAATAAATTGATTAAATTTATTCTAATGAATTGAATAAATGGAAGACCAACCGATTAGCGCTAAGAAAGACATCAGTGCCTGATTGGTATAAAAATAATAGTGCCCAGCTCATAGACTATTGTGAGGATTAACTGAGCCAGTGAATCTGAAGAATCAGCCTAGTGCTAGAGAGATAGAAGGCCACTAAATTACTGGTGACTAAAAAGAAGAAAACTCCCTAGGAGCAGGTGTAATTGACCTGGGTGGGATTTGGAGAGGAAAGACATGTTCTGTTTTGTTATTTCAAAACAATAACATAGGTATTGGATGTGACATGGGACAGCAGGGAGTGGGGGGGCACTTAGGAATCGGACCTGACCCTGGTGAGAAATCAAATAGGAGACGTAGCATAGGGTCAGATGACGGGAACAAGGAGAAGCGAGTCGCCCTTGACAATCATCTAATCCTGGAGATAACCAATCAAGGCCTCCCAGTCCATCAACTCGTGTGTTCCACTTCCAATTCTTAACTCATGAACCTCACGTGGCAAATGAGTCTGATTCATAACAACTCTATTAGGTACATCATAGATGATACACTAGTAATACGGAAAATAACCTGTAGAGCCACGTTTGGGAGACAAATTATCCTCTTTTGGTTTTGTAAACTCCTTAAACAAGGATTCCCAATTAAAAAAAATCGTAAACAGCTCTGACATAAAAATCACCAAACATGAGAAATGTATGGAAACATCTATTAGTCATTTCGGAGTAATGTTACAGAAAAGGTGCTAAAGGCAGCAACGCATTAATGTTAAAATAAATGTAATTATTATTATAGTAAAGTGAAGGAGAAGGAGGAAGAGGAAGAGGAAGAGGAAGGGGGAGGAGAAAAACAACAAGAACAAGAGCAAATGCTCATGTAACACATACACGTTCAAGGCTCTATTCTAGGCCCTCTACACATGTCAACTCACTTAATAGTAAGAAGCAGTGTATCATACTATTTAGGTGCATGAACCTGGAGCCATGCTGCCTGGGTTTGTGTCCCCATTCTGACACTTACCAGCTAGGAACCTTGGGCAAATTATTGTATTTCTTACTGCCTTACTTTCCTCATTCATAAAAAGGGATAAAGTCACAATTTTTGTGAGGATTTGGTGGGTTCCATAAATAATCAACATGAAATATGAGACAATATAAATTAGCTAAAATGCAATTTGCACAACTGCGCTCCTGACTCCACTAAATATTGAAGGAAAACAAAGGACCTAGACTTTATTCCACATGTGCCTCAGCAAGTGAAGGGCAGTCATGCCGCCCGCAACTTGCCTCCCTGTGAGGATCACTTGTCGCCAGCCCCCTGGTTCAGAGGTATGATTGTGAAGATCCAATTGCCACTGTATGTTTTATTGTGTTTAAGCAGTAATGGGAGATCCTGTATGTAAAAATTACATTAGCATCTTCCAGTTTAAGGGTTAAGGGAAAGAGGGGAAGATAGAAAAAACGTTTATCTTTCTGTCACCTTGACTTTCTTCAGAGAATTTTGGCCTTATCACATGAAATTTGAATCAAAGGTCAATTTCATCCCCTTTCTTTCCCTCATTTTCCTTTGCAAATGACTAATTAATGCAGGGAGTATAGGCACAGAGGCTGAATGACTTTTGCAGGGGAAATGAATGCTCACGGAGGCCACCATTTATGAAGTCAGCCACCTCACTAATTACCAGGGAGGCGGCCTCACCCCAAAGTCAGAAGCACTAAATCATCCCATCTGAGGTAATATTCACTTTAGCACATCATCCTGCTATCAGTACCATTGTTTAACTTATGCCCATGTATGAACGAGATAGATCAACCGCACTCGATTTGTGGGCAGAAAAACAGACAACAATCTTTGTCCTCGGTGGAGAATCAGTATGCATTTGGAGGCACCTTGCACAGACTTTTATTTTCTCTCTGACGAAAGATATTTGCTTCCTGGAGTGTTGTAGCAGCAGGGGCTCCAGGAGACCAAAACACTGCATAGCTCAATCTTTGTAAGAGGCATAATTTTTTTGCAGACACACAGCATCAGAAGTTGGTTTACCAAAAGGCTTCCCTCCATCTTTCCCAACCCCTCCTGAGGATGAAGAAGATACTGAATGTTAAGGATTGTGGAAACACCAGTTCCTGGTGAATGGAACCTAATTAGTGGTAACTACAATGTTACTTGGCGTGGGTCTTGGAGTCCCAGACACATGGCTGCTACATCTGTTTTTAAGCCTTGATGCCAGAGAATGGAGAAACTCCACCCCCTCTCCTTTTGTTTAACGCTCCCTTAGTAATGCAAATGGAAGGCAAACTTTAGGCAAAGTGAGTGATTACAAGCCCCAGCCTGGGTACTTAGTTGTTATCGGAAGGAGGGACATCACGGTGACATAGTTACTACCTTGGACCATTCTTGTAAAAATGGAAAAGATAGGGAGAAAATGAAAAAAAAAAAGAAGCCAAACAAACAAAGAAACAGAGATCAATAAACCCAGCACCATCGTCACATTTTTAATCTGGATGTGCACAGATGCAACAAGAGAAACTTGTCCATCAGATTGCTAAAAAATAAGACAGGCTGGTGTTAATAAGCCTCTTACTGAGAAATTCAATCCTTTTTAAGTCTGGGAAAGAGGCACTTATCCCAGTCTGCTCAAATCACTTGTTTCTTTCCAGGGCAACTGGCTTCAAGGCAGCCACAGACAGTGCACCTCTGAACGTGGCTGGCAAGCCAAGGTACATTTACCCAGGTTTCTCTGGCTTTCCCTTCTGTAAAGTTGCTGAGAGGAAGGGCAAGGAAAGGTGGAGGAAGTGATACTCCGTGTGTGGGTTCAAGCACAAGTTCAGTTTCCTCAGTCAAAGCACCAACTGACTCTGGTTTTAGACAGTTATAACAACCAAGAAGGAGTGAAGAGCATGGTTAACTGAGTAATTCAGGAGGTACCTTGGGGATTATCTTGGCCCTCTAGTTTTTTTCATTTCCTCCTGATGCCTTTTTTGGGGGGGCGGAGATGGTTCTTCATATTTTAATGCCTCATTCAGAGGGTGAACAAAGGGAAGGAGGATATATGGAAGCTGCCCTACTCAGCATGGTTTTCCTTAGCAGCTGGGGGGTGGCGACGGGGAGGAGCCCTGCACTGAGATAGGCTGAAACTATTCCAGAATTATCTGTGGAGTCCTTTGCCCAAAGTAACCCTTATTAAGGGACTTGAAAAGCAAAGGCCCATTTTCAAATTGCCCCATTCCCACTCCATAAAACGCCCTTTCAAATCCAAAGGATGCAATGAAAAATGATAATACATAGGAAGGAAAGAGTAGTATATTTATGAAAGGTCTGGGGATTTCTCATTAAAAGAAAAAGAGCTCAGGAGAAGAGAAGGGCTTATCAGGCATCACAGAAACCAAATCACATCTGGGTTTTTCTTTTGCTGTATCAGCGGTTCTTAGGCTGTGATCCATGGATGCTTCCAAGTCAATGGATAGACTTTCAGGTAACTAAAACCCCTTCCAAATTTTCAAACATGTTCAAGGTATATATGCAAATATTTCTGGGGAGATTATTCAGAGCTTCCACCAACTTCCCAGAGTGGAGTGTGTGTGTTTGTGTGTGTGTGTGTGTGTGTGTAGCAAAAAGGGAAAAAAACAAACTACACAAATACCCTGTATACTTTATTCCCACCAGGTCTTTCTTCCTTGACCCACCCTCTCCCTCACCCCTTCCTTCATAAAAATATTCAGATTAACTTGATTTCTAGAGACCCTTTATCAGACCCAGCGGCACAGAACTCTCACGCATCTTCCACCTGCTTCAAGCTCATTAAACACATAATTAGTCTCTCTGGACGATAATCACAGTTGCTCAAGTTCATGAATTTCTTTCTCCCTAATCTCTAATTCTGGGTAGGTTTGTGTCATACGGCATCAGAAAGACCAGTCTGTCGTTAAATGGAGGGCTGTAAAGATTTTACTACCATCGTAAGCAACAAAAGCCTTGATCATACTATTATTGCCTCTACAGGAGGAATATAAACCAAAATGCCATTTACATGCCCCCACCGAGGCCGCCTGCCTCCTGACAGCTGATGAAATATGTCCTGCATTTCAACTCGGAGGGATTGATTCAAAGTGTGACAGGTCATGGGAAGAAATAAATGCTGATATCTGCCCATAGCCTCAAAAAACATTTTTCTACATCAGAAGGAATCGCTTTGCTATTGCACAGGGGTGACAGACAACTAAGATTTGAGGAAGATGCGTGACACGGCAGCAGAGATGCCTTGGAACAGGTATGCAGACAAATACAGGCCAAAATAGAGAAAGAACTGGAAGCCAGATGTCAGAAGACCCGGGTTGCTGTTTTAGTCTTGTTATTAACCCAGTGTGAGGCTTAGGCAAGACGTCTAATAACCTTTCTGGGACTCAGATTTCATAAACAGAAGATGAGGAAATAGGATTTGATGAAAGATCTATTTATGCTCATCCTTCTAAGCAGTCAAACTTCTTCAAATCAACGTTACGTAAGAACCTAATACACAGAACCATACAGGTGAAGCCTCTAAGATTTACATCGGGATGGGTGCTAAAGCCCATTCACTGCATTGCAGCCTCACCCCAGCCACCCCTGCGTGTCACTATTTCCGTCATGTCGTTTCACAACCATTATAATAGGTGCTTCATCCAGATTTGACATCCTGGGTTATGGTTGATCTCACATTCCATCTCTGAGAATTCCAGATGACTCAGCAGTCCTCAGCAGCAGTCACACAGTGATACCGATACTTGTAACAGTGACAGTAAGCCACTGCAAAGGACTGAGGGGCCCTGTAAATTGGCAGTCATGAGTTTTATTAGCTTTAATACAGCTTCTCATGTGTTTTATTACTGCATACTTTTTTATTAGCTGAAGTACTGGGTCACCCAGAATACTCCATTCCAGACATCTGAATGAGGAAAGAGAGGGGGTCAGCATCACTGCCTGGGATGCCTGTGGAACTAGAGGTTTATTTCCAACAGCCTGTGATACCTCCTGGTTGGCGAAGGATTGCAAAGTGATGCAGGGGCAATAGCCAGGCTCGTGCAGGAAGGGCAGGTGAGACTCAGAAGAGATCTCGAAGCAGAACCAGACCTGGCCAGCTTCCTCTCAGGCCTCTTTCTTTAGGCACCACGTTGCCTTACTCCCTCCATGCCACGCCCCCAGCGCCCTCATCGAGACACACCGGAGGGGGATCATATTCCATCTGCTGTGTTTCTACGCTATTTTTGGTTTTTCTATCTCTGGAAGCTTCTCCAAGGAGGTAAAAACATTCCTGAGGTTGATAGGGTATTTCTTCCTGATACTTCGTTTTCTGTGAACTCACTTTCCTCCAAACAAAAAGCACAGATGTTCAAGCCTCAACCTTTGCCTCCGTGCACTGAGCATGGACATCAGAATCAGAAAGACCTGGGCTCAGTTTTTGCCTCAGTCACTTAGTGACTGTGTGATCTTGAACTCACTCAACGTCTCTAGACTTCAGTTTCTTTACCTGTAAATAATCCATCTTACGGAGCTCACCTGAGCATTAGAGGAGGTAAGGAAAAAAACACTTGGTTTAGTGCCTGAGGCAGACTAGGCACCCAGAAGTCACAGTTTCTATTATTTAATAGCAATAAATATGAATTTCTATTTATCTATCAATCTGCTGAATACAATCCAAACAAAATTATCGAGTTTCTAATACCTAGGCTGGGTTCAGAAGAAGAAACACTCTTTCTTTTGAACAACATTTTCTATAGCTATAAGTTTGGAGAAAATAACTAACTGAACAGAGAAGACACTATTCTACTAGTTTTTCATCAGTCAAGCTGTTTTGAAAATATAAAGCAATATTTTCCTTGAATTTGAGAACCTCTAAATGAAACTTAATATGCAAACTTGCCAACCTTGTACCTGAAAATCAGTCGTCATGAGTTCCCCTCTCCCACTATGGTCTTTGGTTAAAGGCCCTGTAACAAAATCTATGGCGGGGCACGTATTTTCATTATTGAAAAGGGGGTAAAAAAGATCATCAGTATAAACCTCATATTCTATCGATAGCCAAAATCGTTGAGGAAGGTCTGTTAAAGTACATCTCTGGGTCTTGCCTGGTGGCGCAGTGGTTGAGAGTCCGCCTGCCGATGCAGGGGACACGGGTTCGTGCCCCGGTCCGGGAAGATCCCACATGCCGCGGAGCTGCTGGGCCCGTGAGCCATGGCCGCTGAGCCTGCGCGTCCGGAGCCTGTGCTCCGCAACGGGAGAGGCCACGACAGTGAGAGGCCCGCGTACCGCAAAAAAAAAAAAAAAAAAAAAGTACGTCTCTGAAATCTCCCAACGAACGCTTAAAATCCTCACAAGGCACTCGTTGATGTGCTGCAGATCTTTATTGGGCTTCACACCTGCACCATGATCCCACCCACTTGATCTGAATCCCACCTCTGGTAGATCGTGTCTTTATTAAAAACTTGGTATTTTGTTCATAGTAGATTTTTTGCACTGATTTGATTTTTAAAAATATTCCATTATATACAAAACAGAAATAGACTCACAGATGTAGAAAATAAACTTATGGTTACCAAAGGAGAAAGTGGGCGAGGGATAAATTAGGAGTTTGGGATTAACAGATACACATTACTATGTATAAAATAAACAACAAGGACCTACTGTATAGCACAAGGAACTCTACTCAGTATTTTGTAATAATGTATAAGGGAAAAGAATCGGAAAAAGAAAAAAAATACATATATATAAAACTGAATCACTTTGCTGTACACCTGAAACTAACACAACATTGTAAATCAACTATACTTCAATTAAGAAAAAATACTTTTCAAGGTAAAAAGGAATGGATTGGGAAAGGAAGAGTGGGATTTGTCTCTAGAAATTAAAATCTCTTCGAAAAGAAAAAAATCATGAGAATAGTATTTATCTTCATTACCAAGGTTTTTGGCATCTGAAGTGACAGCCTCTTTCACCTCACCCTAGTTTCAGGGCTGCTATAGGCCCCAAATAATTTTTTTACACAAACCTCCACTAGGTATTTTTACTCTCCCCCACCCTGACTAGGGTTTACTGTGAGTTATGTTATTGGTAGGCATATATTAGTGTAGAGGCATGAACAGTAAAGTCACTGCATGGAAACAAACACTCTTCAAGGTTGTGGTTTCAACAGAGGAATTCCTGAGAACTGGACAGCACAGCAAAGCCCACACACGGGTCTACAAAACCTCAATGAAACCACAAAGTGTCCTTTGCTTGTTCTCTCTCTCTCTCTCCCCTGACATGTGGCAGAATACCAACACTCTCTGCTGAACACCTACGATATGACAGACATTATCCCAGAGCACTTTACAGGCGCAGGCACACCTTGGAGACACTGCAGGTTCAGTTCCAGACCACCGCAAGGGGTGAATACCACAATAAAGCGAGCCACACAAATTTTCTGGTTTTTCAGTGCATACAAAAGTTACACCATACTGTAGTTTATGAAGTGTGCAATAGCATTATGCCTGAGAAAAATAAGGTACATACCTTAATTTAAAAATACCTTATTGCTAGAAAACGCTAACCTTCATCTGAGCCTTCAGCAAGTCACAGTAGTAACATCAAAGATCACAGATCATTATAACAAATATATAATGAAAAATGTGAAATATCCCGAGAATTATCAAAGAGTAACACAGAGATGTGAAATGACCATATGCTGCTGGAAAAATGGTGCCTACAGACTTGCTCGATGCAGGGTTGCCACAAACCTTCAAATTGTAGAAAACAACAACAACAAAAGCAATATCTGCGAAGGTACAATGAAGTACAGTACAACGAAGGTAGGCCTGTATCCCATTTAATTCCCT
Organism: Lagenorhynchus albirostris; assembly: GCF_949774975.1. Lineage (NCBI taxonomy): Eukaryota > Metazoa > Chordata > Mammalia > Artiodactyla > Delphinidae > Lagenorhynchus > Lagenorhynchus albirostris. The sequence continues at coordinate 34,813,360 of NC_083103.1, forward strand.
CAATCTTGTGATTTACACATTATTTTCTTTACATCCAGATGAATAAAATGAGGAGCAGAAAGTTCTAAACGTCCCTTGAGGTTATGGTACTAATTCACGAGGGGACTTGTGTAATCTGACTCCCAAATTGGTACTATCATATTAAAAGAAAGAAACTGGACAGATTATAATCTCTTCAAAAAAAAATCATCATATATGCCATCTGTTGGGGGAGGGAGGAAACTCTGGGTTTATATTAAGTTAATTCCCTCTTAAACTAAGTTGCTATTCATCTGTCTCCAGCCGTAAGCATCTCTAAACCCACAGAAACGGTGAATGCCATTTGCTCCAGTGCAGGGAGCTCACCAGACACACTACCCCACGGGGACTTCATAGTAGGCAATCTTGTATCAAATATTCTCGCCACTGAGATAAGGAAGATGCAAATCATTTTTGGGATCAAACAGCATGAAGCTTTTAAATAGGTAGAGATGCCATATTACATCTTATTGCTGAAAATCTCAATAAAGATACCATGAACAGAAATCCACACGTGTAACAAATCACATTTAACTGTGACTGGTATCTGATTTATGTTAGGTTATAAATTATTGAGTCATGTGACTATGTTGTTGGAATAGAGCCCAGGCCAGAAAATGTAAAAAAGAACCAAAAAAAGAAAAAAGATGGAGAAATAAATCTCTCTTCTTTCCTCGTTTTTCCCTACCCCACTCCATCTCTCAGTTTTAAAGCAAACCTAATGGAACCTGAAATTTACTCAGAATGTATTCTCTCTGTTGGCAATGCACTTTCAAAATAACTAAATGTTTTTCAGTTTACTACAGAGCGGAAATGAAATGAATGACATAAGTTCTGAATACTTAATGCACTATAGACATTAATCACCTTGTTCTCTCAAACAGATTTGTTTTCTTGTGTCTATATGATGGAACAATGAAAAATGAAAAGCAATTGACATTTCCACTGTATCAGAAGACAAAAAAAGTCCCATATGAAAAAGAAGGGGGAAAGCATTGCAATGTAGAAAGTAACTAAAAGCAGCGATAAAGCAAGCTCATTTAAAAAATTATATTAATCTAAAATATGTAATTATTATAAAAATTACTTTCAACATAAATGAAATCTTAATGGAGTGAGTTTATGCCTTCAACTTAAAAATGCAAAACTCATTTAAATGGTGTTGTCTTTTCCTAGTTTCACTCATTCCTTCTTGCATTCTTTCACTCTTTGTGTGCTCACTGTCATGTGTATATGTGCATGTATAGGAGACAGTGATATACAACACATTCCTTCAAATCTCAAGAAGGATGTAAGAAGATGACAGATTTCATCTAGGCCAGCGTCTGTTCACCTAAGATAAAATCTGACCAGCTATAGTGGGAATAAATGTCATGTGAAAGTAACCACCTTATTATCAGCTGATTGGAAATCAATGCTCACATCAAAACATGTGTTCTTTAATTTTTAAGTTCTTTAACAGGCTAGTTGCCCTTTTTAATGATCTAGCATCCATATCTCTACAAGCAGAGCTACTGGAAAAACTGTAGCAAGAGGACTCAGAGCCTTGGAGCATTTGCCCTTCTTTCCTTTTCATCCTAAAATAGTGACCTGACCTATGAAAATAGAGAACCAGGAGATAGGCAGGCCTCAGCAATGTTCAAGGACTATTTGGAGAAATAGTGAGTAGCTTTGTTTAGTAGGAGGGCAGGGTAAATGCACGAGGTCGAGGAGAGATGAGGTAAGAAAGTTAATTCGGGCAGATACTGGATAAGGCATGAGTTCTAGTATAAAAGCATATTATCAGCTTTGGCAGGAAGTAGGGATCCACGGAAGAATCCAAGTCATATAATCAGAGCTGGGCTTTGGAACGATAAATCAGACCTGCAATTCATAAAATAAATTGGAAGCAGCTCTACCGAGAAAACAGAGAAACCTGCCCCTGCAAGGCTGTGAACAAGGGGGATTGGGAGCCTGAGTTAAAGGCAGAATGGATATTTAAGAGAAAGTTCAGATAATTTATTGGCTGTCAATGATGCAAAATGAATAATTTTTAAAAAGATTCAACTTTTGAGGCTGAGTGATAAAAAGTAGCATTAATAGAAATAAGGACGTATTTTAGTGAGACGGCTAATTGCCTAATTCTGGAGTCAGGCATAGTTTTAAATGACCTTGAACAAGATGCTCAATTTCCCTAAGCCTCATTCCCTCATCTCTACAAAGAGTATAATCCTTATCACATAAGGGTGTTTTGAGATCGAGAAGTTAATTGAGGTAAAGCACTAAGTGATACCATAATTTGGAGAGAGTAATCACTCGATAATCTACTTCTTGTGACAATTACTGTTATTAGAAAATTCAGGAAAAGCAAGGCCTCAACTGGGAATAATTTGGTTATAAGGGACAAAACCCCGCTTGAATAAATTCAAGGGAAAGTATGGTTGATTATAAAAACATACAGAGAACTTTCAATGAACCCAATGACAAATATTGCTGGTCTTCCCAGGAACTAGGTGAGCTTTAAGAAATTTACTCTTTCCATATCTTTCTCCTTGTCCTCTCTCTTCTCCTGCTGTGGCTTCCTTTACAAAACTCTTTTTTTCTGCTTCTCTATGAATTCGGTTTTCCTAGCATCAACTCTGCTCCTACTTACTATCTTAAAATTCCGGTGGTCAGTACAACCTTACTGACTCAGTCTCGCATCCTGCTTTGAAACCTCTGGAAGACAGAATCCAGAATCAACATGAATCGACACGTGTTCAGGGTCCACCCAACTTCCTAGGTGTCAGGACTTAATTCGGTTAAAGGTCCACAATTCCTGCTGAGGCTAGGGGCAGACTTAGAAGGAAAATAACGGGAATTTTTAGCAAAAGGAATTAATTCACAATAAAGAAAGATGATATGTCCATTTTTGACCAAGTCAAGGGTCTTTCAACACACTGAAAAATCCATTTCAGAGCAGCGTGTGGATCTAGAGTTTGGAAAGGATTATGTCCCAGAATATAGACTGGTGCATCATCTGTTTAGCAGGTGATAACTGATGCTGCAGAGGAGCTAATGAAAATCCCAAGGAAGGAAATAGTACATGAAGATAACAGTTTGTTTTGGCCAACTTTCTGAGAGCCCAGAATCTAATTTTTTGCACTATCTTCACTGGAAACATTTCCATTGACCTCAATGACCTCAGGCCACAGATCTTTGTGTTCTATTAGCACAGAGCACAACGACAAGTCTGAAATAATAAATTCAAGACGAGAAAAAACAAAGCAAAACAAAAAACCCAACAACAAAAAACACCCCAAGTCCTGTTTCTTCTTACAATAATAAAAACAAAACTACAAAGATGAATCAAACCCAAGATATTCCCATACTCTTTACAAAATTAGGTGAGGCCATCCACTTTAGTCCCTGCTGAAATGCTGAACAAGCCACCACTGGAATGTGTGATGGCAACACCAAGAGGAAGGATAGAGACAAGAAGTAGCAAGGCCTGGGGCAGCAAAGTGGTTTGTGTGATTAAAGAAGAGCTTGGTGGCCCCGGGCATCTTTGGGCAGAAGAACCACACAGCCCTCAGAGATGGTGAAACTTGGGGTCTTCACAGATACTGGTAAACCTTTCCTCAAATGCAAGCTCCCTTGCCATCCCCTTACCTAAGAGATGAAAAAGCAGAGCAGCTCTGGTTAAAGTGGGAGTGGAGGACTTAGAGTGGGCTCTTTGGCTCCCATCCCATCCCAAGTGAGTAGTAAGGGGATGTGGCTGAAACCCTAAAGCTCTTCCAAGAAGCAAAATTTGAACAACACTGACAGACGCTGCTCTCCTCTGGGCCACTGAGGGAAGGCCCTCAGACTGAGATACAGGAGACCCAGGCAGAGATCCTAGCAATAATGCTGTCCTGCAGATAATGAACTCTGGAGTTTAAAAAGAAAATCAAGAATAAAATTTTAACCCCATCTCCAGGCCATACCAGCTACATGTTTGGTGCCTAAGATTTCTAATCCTCATCATTATTTCCATTTTATAAGAGGTTACTGTGTTAATTTAGTAGTAAAAAGTATGATTCTACAGTGCCTGGCATCACAGCAAGCCGTCAGGTAAGGGTAGTTACAAGTCATTTTGATTCTTGATCAAATCACAATGTCATTGGTGTTAATTTTGTCTATAACATGAGAGGTTAGGACTGGTGAACCCAAATCAGAATTTCTAGCAGTCTATGAAGCAGAACTGGAGAAGGTAAATCAGAAAATCTGAACTTACTTTAATGACTCTTGTATGGACCACATACTCAAAAGTTCCTGATAAAGCCTTTGAACTGTACTATTTTGCCCCCTATATTCTATATAAAGGCAAAAGATTGAAGAACAGCAAGAACTAAGTCAGTCAACCAGTTCATTCTGTGTGTGTGACCTAGTGCGGATTAAGCAAAAGAAAATATGAGTATGAAACAAAAGTACTAGGAAAATGTTTTAAGAAATTGCTTGCAATCTCTTATATTTTCCGCTCTCTCCTTCCAAGAGTAGTCAGGCTCCTTCTATATTTCAGGCCTGAGAAACAAACTTGCTTGAAGGCCACATGCCTTTTGTGAAAACTAAAGTTCAACGAGATTGTACTAATATATCTGTGGGGGAAGAAGCCCAGTCCATTTGACTGCAGAGGTGGGAGCAGAAACAAGAGAGATCTTTTTGCAACATTGATTAAAGGATGAATGAGGATGCATTCCACAGGTGGTGGAAGCCCCTGTCCACTCATTCTCAGCACCCTACAAAAAAGGCTGAGCTAGAACTGACAGAAATAGTTAAATGATGTGTGTAGGGAGACAGGACTCTAATAATTGTGCTCCCACCTTTGGAAAGATTCCCATTTTCTGTGCCCAGGTAGATGCTGGTTGTTTCCGTATGCCCAACATCTATTCCTCATTCTTTTGATAACATTCTTGACTTTCCATGAGGCCCCTCTCTTTCCCTTAGTCCCTGTGATTCATGCAGAATGATCTACCTGCATCACTTAATCCAGAAGTACAATGAGAGCCAATTAAGGACCCATCTGCTGGAAGAGCTAAAGAGCTCTTCTATATCCCCTAGGATAAGCAACACGTAAAGAGGGGTACTTGGGGTGGCAGGTGGCCAAAATTTTATGATGGGGGAGGAGCCTGCTGAAAGGAAACTAACCCAGATGGAAACAACCGTGAGAGAAAGATAGATTCATGACATTATTTGAGCACCTTTATCTAGCTATGCCCAGAGACGAGGCTCCTCCCTTGGACATTTCAACTATGTGAAAAACATTTTCCATTTTTGGTTAAGATAGGTTGGGTTGGATTTGTGTCATCTGTAAAGTCTCCAAATTTAACAGTCTATGCAGGTTTGGTCTATGAGCATCCCAGCACTGACCAGTGTAGACTATACAACATGCTCAAATGCTTTGTGCCCCATGAGACCCCAAGATCTTCATAGGACTCTGTGAAGGAACCCTCTTCAATATGCTAAAGATTGAATTCCCACTAGTCTGAAATGGGGGCTCAGAATAGGGTTATAATTTACGATAATAAAAATAGAGTAAGTGGCTTTTCCTATACACCTGAATCTATGTAGAATGATTTAACAGCCATTTCAGCAGCAAAGTGGGTCCTCCACAGGAGGTCAGCTATCTCTTACTTGATCCTGTCGGTGACTTCCCAGCAGATATTGATAACTGAGTCACTGCTCAGTTCTTCAGGCATCAGCTAATATCAATAGGGCCAGCTAACTCTTAGCTGCTCTCACCTTTGCATAATTATCCAATTAAAAGAAAGAGTTGCAATACTCAGCTCTATCTCAGGGTGACTTTAGAAGCAAATGGGTAGGGTTCAGAAACTTCAATAGGCCTCACAAGCTCCTGATGGAAGACTGAGAAAGACCTTCCTTTCAGATGCCCTCTTAGGTTAAAGAATCATAGCTCATTCTTCATAGAAGACATATGGATGGTCAACAGGCACATGAGGAAGTGTTCAACATCACTACTCATCAGGGAAATGCAAATTAAAACCACAATGAGATACCACCTCGCACCTGTTGGAATGGCTATTACCAAAAAGAAACAGTAGGTATCGGCAAAGATGAAGGAAAGGGAACCCTTGTGCACTGTTGGTGAGAATGTAAATTGGTGTGACCACCATGCAACACAGTATGGGGGTTCCTCAAAAAATTAAAAATAGAACTACCATATGATCCCACAATTCCACTTCTGAGTATTTATCTAGGTTAAAAAGATATACATACCCCTATGTTCATTGCAGCATTATTTACAATAACCAAGATATGGAAGCAACTTAAGTGTCCGACAATAAATAAATGAATAAAGAAGATGTTATATATATACACGTACTTATATTTATATTTATTATTTACAGTCACCAGGATTATTTGCCATGAAAAAGAATGAAGTCTTGCTATTTGTGGCATCACGGATGGACTTGCAGGGTATTGTGCTAAGTGTAATACGTCAGAGAAAGGCAAATACCATACGATTTCACTTATATGTGGAATATAAAAAGCAAAACAAACAAATAAAACAAAACAGACTCACAGAGAGAATAAACTGGTGACTGCCAGAGGGGAAGGGAGCCAGGAGAAGGACAGAATAGATGAAGGGGAATAAGAGATACAAACTCACAACATAAGAGATAAAATCTATCTATTCTTCAGTAGAGTGGTAGAGACCAAGATACCAAAGACATCGTCTAGATTAAGAGACAAATGAGTTAAAAAAAAAAGAAAAAAGAGAAGAAAGGAATAGTGATTTCTACCAAGCATTAGTTAAAGTACTCTGTAGTTCCAATTATTCTTCTTAACTCTGCCTTTCTCCCCTGATGAGCGAGCACACGTGGCAACCTGGTAAAAGAGTGTGGCTACATTATAGGAATATCTAGATGCCCAGGCCATGGCTGACATAGCAAAAATTTGGGACATTGTCTGAGATTTCACCCTTAGAACACGGGTACTTCATGCCAAAATTGTAATCTCTAGTCAAATGCAAATATCATGGGTGGATCTCCTGCCTAAATTCTTCAGTACTTTTCTACAGATGAAAATACAGCTTTACTTTCTTCCCCCAGAAGGAGGTGGAGGAGGAAAGGAGGTACTGAAAATGCGGAAAGAGTCCAGAAAAGAATTTTCCTGGAGTGCAGTTGTCAAACTTCATATGTACAAAACTTTTAGTATGGCTGACACCAGGAAAGGTAGATGAAAAACCAAGCATGACCACAGCCAATTCCTGACAACTAGAAGGACTAACTTGAAGGAAGCTGAATTATCTAAGCCTGCACCTGTTCTTTCAGACTGCAGGTATAAATATTTAAATCTGACATCAGATGTGAATACCTTTTCTAACATTTAAGTGTCAACCTACCTCTTTCCCTGCTTAAAAAATTAAATCAGGGCTTCCCTGGTGGCGCAGTGGTTGAGACTCCGCCTGCCGATGCAGGGGACACGGGTTCGTGCCCCGGTCTGGGAAGATCCCACATGCCGCGGAGCGGCTGGGCCCGTGAGCCATGGCCGCTGAGCCTGCGCGTCCGGAGCCTGTGCTCCGCAACGGGAGAGGCCACAACAGTGAGAGGCCCGCATACCGCAAACAAACAAACAAAAAAATTAAATCAAAGACGAGGGAGGGAAACTGTATATAAAAATACACTATGCGCCAGGCACAGCTCTACACCTACATTATTGCATTTACTCCTCACTATACATTCATGAAGTAGAGGTTATTAACCCATTTTATAGGATAAACACAGCTTAGGGATTACACAGTTACTGGCAGGATGCACACCCAGGATGCCTGATGTGAACTTCACACTCTTTCTGATCCGGCATACATAAAGCCTGCGATAAGGTTAAAGATGCTTCATGTCCTACGAGTGGCTTAAATCAGAAATGCTGCGTCAGCCTCGCTTTCTCTGACCATGCAAGCGTGCTACAACTTCCTTTTCCTTAAGTTTCAGTGACGCATCTTTCTACCTGCCAGCTAAAGTCTAATGGATCCCTGGTACAATCTGAGGTTATGAACTAAGTCTGCCGCCAGCAAGAACTCAGAATAATTTTTCTTAGGTCATTTTGTACTTTCTGGGTAGTGTTCCCCCCAGGGAACATAGAGTAACTTACCTAAATTGCTGATATTAGCTGGATGCAGGACAAATACCTAACACCTGTACAACAGCCCTTCACAGTCCTCACTCAGGCTCCTTACTTTGCCAAGTAAGCATTTTGCATTTAAGAATTTGGGGAAAAAAGATGCCGTTCGACATCTGTCAAAGTAACAAAGTCTTCCCCCTTGCCCCTTTTAATTGTCTGTGTCTTATACTGTACCCTGGATAACTTTATACTGTACCCTGGATAACTTTATGGTTTGCAGGTAACTTCTATTACCTAAAATATATTTTTTTCTTCCCAAGGAGCTCTGGCTGAAGATCTTATATCGTCAATTTGATAAAAATCTTTTACGTTTTCACTAAGAAGACGCTTTGTATGTTCTATTAAGATTGTTTTATAGCAAGTGGTAGTTCAGCTTTAACAGCCAATGTTACAGGAAAGGTTGTATAATTTAAAGTAGAAAGAAAGGAATAGAGCTAAATCCTATGACTGCTATGCCTAGTGCTTTGCCCTAGCACTGAGATGTGGACAGGGATCATTAACTATGAAACAAGTGGACATACAAAGAGAGAAGAGCTAAAATCAGTACAATCGTATAAAAAGATAAACGCTAAAGGGTGACATGTTAATGAAACTGCAAGTCTAATTTTTTTCCTTTATTTGTGGCACAAACAAGTCATAAGTATTTGCCAACTTAGCTTTTTCATGTGATCTGATTGCAGAGCAGAAATAAAAGTTTCCCTCAACTCAGGAACTGGAGAGAGACACAGAGGGCATCACATGTTTACCAACTTTAGAGGTAACCTGAAACGGATTGGACTGTGAATACACAGGATGGCAGAATTATGACCTAAAATGAACTTGGCAGCCTAGAGCTGTGGGTCAAATCCAAAAAGAGAAATTTAATGGGAATAAATTTAGGTTTCAGCACGAGGAAGCTGCTACATGGAAGGAGCTAGTTCCCTAACTGGTTCCAAGATGGAAAACTAGGACCAAAAGTTGAATCATAAGGAGGCAGATTCCACCTGAAAATACGAATGAATGTGACAGAACGTGCTGCCTCAGCAGGAGTGAGTTCCTTTCACAACAAACAAACAACAACAACCATAACAAAGAGATTAGAATGAGTTCATAAGAAAACAAACTTTGGGTGGAGAGTGAGGCATGGGGTGGGTGTTGGAATAAGAGAAGATCTAAAGCTCATCTCCAATCTGGAGATTCTAGAAAGGATTCTGTGACCCAAACCAGAGTTTTATTAAAGGTGACTTTCTTAAAGAAGGGTGAAAATGAAGAGAAAAAAGAAACACAAAAGTAGAATTTATTTCTAAGTATTATCCAATCACTGAGTAGTCCACCAGTAATGTGTACAGAAATAATCTTTTATATTTGCATAGATATTCCATCTGTGAAATTCTAAACCCATTGGCAATGCTACACTGAAGGAGCTATGAAGAGGAAGCTGACTTGCCCAGGGTAAGGGTGTTAGTAATGTTTTTCCTTGACCTGACTCCACTATCACTATCGACTTCCATCATCAGCATTACCGTTATCTTCCATCAGCATCACAGCTTTCACAGATGAGAGATATTATTGCAAGGTAACACACAGTGTTTTAACTGCTGGCTCTGTAACTAGATTTCCTAAATTCAAACCCTGGATCTGCCTTAGCTGCAAAGCAGAAATAGAGACACAGACATACAGAACAAACATATGGTTACCAAGGGGAAAGGGGGTGGGTGGGATGAATTGGGAGATTGGAATTAACATATATACACTATTGATACTATGTATAAAATAGATAACTAACGAGAACCTACTGTATAGCACAGGGGACTCTACTCGGAGCTCTGTGGTGGCCTAAATGGGAAGGAAATGCAAAAAAGAGGGGATATATGTATACATGTGGATGATTCACATTGGGGTACAGCAGAAACTGACACAGCACTATAAAGCAACTATACTCCAATAAAAAAAACAAAAGCCCTGGATTTGCCATATTCTTGGGTTACTTAATTTCTCTCTGCCTCATTTCCCTCATCTGTAAAATGGGGAATTGGTTGTATGCATTTTGATGCTTAAATTTGTAAATATATGTAAAAATACTTAAATCTGCGTCTGGTACAGAGTTAGTGCTCAATAAGTGCTAACTAGTATTATTTTTACTTATCCTAAATAAATTCATTTAGCCATTATTATCCTAATGTGAAAGGAGAGGAAACTAAAGCCCAAACCAAAAATTATGAGACTCAGTGGTAAGTGCTGAAGCCAGAATTCAAAGGCACGTCTATGTCTCATCGTAAAACCCAGGCTGTCTTAACCATTTACCTTAATTTCTACCAAATGGCAATAGCTGAACACCATTAAATCAGACTGTCAACCACAAACACAGCTTGACAAAATGTCTACTTACTAATAATGAAACCAAACAGCCAATTCAATGTTTCTTAGCCAACCATCAATCATGAAGTATTGTCCACCTGTAGACTTAAAACTGACCTGAAATGAAGAGGTTTCATACTCCATTGCCACCTCTCTAATGCCTTATTTTCCCTGCGGCTTTACAGATAATTTCAAGAGACGTCTTTGGAAATGCATCTAGTTGTACCTGCTTATACTTATATCTAAGTTTTTTGGTTTTTTCTTCAATAGAGAGATGACTGTTATCCCCAGCACAGACAAATCAGAATTCTGTAATGACCATCCTGAGCAGTGTTTCTAACTGCTACTGAATAACTGGATCACTTGGGAGTTGTTAGTTCCAGTTAGTGCTATAAAAATCACTGACCATAAGCTCCCTATTTAAAGTGTAAGGAATTGGAAGAAAAGAGAAATGGAGAAATGAGCATACGAGGCAAGAATGGAATAGGAATAACCTTTTTAAGGAGGCACATATTAATACGAAGTAAAAACAAAACCCTTTTTAAGTACTATATAAAAGAACTTAGAATTCAGCTCAGAGGACACTTACTGAACATCTACTGTTTACCGGACACTTTAAGGGTCAGGTGATCATTGGCAAAACAGGCTTTATCTTTGTTCTAATGAAATATGGTGCTTCTTCCACCTGCCTTCCTCAGACTGGACCTCTCTGAGGCCCTGTAAGGATCCTTGCTTTTGCCTGAGGCCAGTCTCCTTTGATCATCCTGAAGATTCTTCCCAAGACCAACTGATGAGATACCTCCTTGATTTTCTGTCTCATCAAGGCAGGTGGGCCCATGGGCCCAGGAACTCCATACAGCTGAACTCATGCACATTGATGAATCATTCAGCATGAGGAGAGACACAGGGAGTGAATCACACAGGCTTTCAGAGTGTTAGAGCAGGAGGCACCATACATGGCATATTTTTTAATGAACATTTAAAGACACAGAGAGCCTCAGGAAACGTGGTTTGTAGCCATGTTCAGAGTTTGATGCTTGGAACTCCAGTGGAAGACACAGGCCTTAAGTGAGTAAGCCAAGTCCACTGTTATTATTATCATTATTATTATTAAAAATATCGTCCATAAAAAAGCAATGATGTATGATTCATTATTAAAATAAAAACAAAATACAGTCTGATATCTATAGTATGGGCTAACTCTTGTTAGTTACAAATATACTTTTGAAATTTATATAGATGTTTGTATTTCTTACACAAATATAATATTTAATATGCAAAATTTTAGATAGTTTAAAACGTGATTCTAGAGCATGTGCCTATGAAATCTATCTATATAATTATATAAGATTTAATATAGATATATATTTAATTATATAATTTATATATGTTTTACACAACTTAAAATTATACAATAAGCATATTTTAAGCTGCAAAAATTTTAAAGACTGTGCATATGTAAGTATGCTAGGTGAAAAGAAATAGAGTAATATGAGTATTTCCTCCCCTGGAATAAAGTTATGAGTAATTTTAATTTTTTCTTTATACTTTTTCATATTTTCCCATTTTTTACAATGAAAAACTACCACTTTTTTATTTTTTAATTTTTTTTATTGGGGTATAGTTGCTTTACCATGTTGTGTTAGTTTCTGCTGTACAGCGAAGTGAATCAGCTATGTGTATACATATATCCCCTCTTTTTTGGATTTCTTTCCCATTTAGGTCACCACAGAATATACCACGTTTTTTAATCCAATTTTTTCTTTGTTTTTCGGGTTTTTTGGCCATGCACGCAGCATGCGGGATCTTAGTTCCCCAACCAGGGATAGAACCTGTGCCCCCTGCAGTGGAAGCATGGAGTCTTAACCACTGGACCACCTGGGAAGTCCCTGCAATGTTTTTATTTAATACAAAAATCAAGGGAACCTTTGAGACATACAAAAAAATGATGGATTCATTCATGCTTAATACCAAGACCCAGTCTTCATTTGTTTTATACTGTTAATTTTTAAAAGAATTGTAAATCATTTATGTACTTTGCACAAAAATAGGAGTCCAACATTTATTTCTGTCCATATAACCCTCCCTCACATATGATATATAGCCCTCATATATAATTATATAATATAATAAATATAATGTGTGTGTATACATGTATATTCTATGGTGCTGGAATAGAACAGAACTCTTTGCACTGGAAGTGATACATCAGAAACTCACTGAAATACTATAGTATTATAGTTAATGTAGAAATTTTTGACACGTTATTTTATGATGGGAAACAAGATGAACTTGCCCCCATCTCTACCTCTATTTAACATCATTCTAATACGCAGCTCCTTAAAATCAACCAGGGAAAGATAGGAATCTCAACAGGAAAATGGGCAGAATGAGTCAACAGGCAATTTTTATTTTTAAAGTAAATCTAAAAGACTAAGAAGCATAGGAAGAGATACATAAATTCATTGGTACTTAGAGAAATTAAAATTAAACAATGATCTATGATTTACACAGACAAGATTGGGAAATTTAGAATCATGCACTGTTGGCAGACAGTTGGTCTGACGCAGCCGTTCTGGAAACAATCTGGTAGGATTTAGTCAAATAAAGTTTATACGTGCATTTTAACCCATCAGTCCCTGTTTTGGTCTATGCACCAGGAAAATTTTCAGAATGACAAGGTCACAATTAAGAGGCTATCCAGAGTGATATTGCTTGCAGTCAAGGGGAACAGTGGCTGTCTGGGTTTTATTTTGGAGGGAAAATGTATGAGAAAAACATGATGGAAACACGCTTAGGACAGTACACCATGCAGCATTACCAGTTTTTCTTTGTACTTGAAGACATGACCTTTTTTTTTTTTTTTTGCCTGTGCCAAGAAAGCACGGAGTCCTAACAACTGGACCACCACAGAATTCCCGACATTATCATCTTTGTACATTATCATCTTTGTATCCTATCCTATTATCCAGAATAATATGTTCTGCTCCACAATGATTCTCTGAGTGTAGTTTATTTAGCTTGTATATATATATTTCAAAACTTTTAAACCTGAAAAATAAACAATCATTTAATGTTGGGAAAAAAATCTCTTGTCAGTCAGAACAAGTGGACTTTAAGTAAACAGGGCAATCACTCTAAATCTTACATTTAAACTAAGGTGCTGAGTTTTTTCAGGAGAGGAATCATGGCAAAATATACAGCATTATACCATCTGAGTAAGTTGAAAATCAAAATGCAAAAAAGGGGAATTCACATTTCAAGGAACACATATAAGTAAAGAAACATATCAGATACATTAAATAGTTGTCTTTGCGGTAGAGCGAAGCATGAGAGAAGGGAGCAGCGAGAGACAGGAGATTAAATAAACAAATGGGAGAGAACTTACAAGAGTAGCATGATAGTGTGCAGCAAGTGAGAGAGATGATTAGCTCATCCTTCTGCATCTGAGCTTAATACAAATAAGTATAATCCCAACCCACCTTTCAGACTAGATTGCTCAGCTTTCCCAAGGTGGTCCTGTAATTTCACACTGCAAGATTTCGTTCATGCTATTTTCTCTTTCTCAAATGCTACTTCTCTACTTTGAGTTGGATGTGTCTGATTCATTACTTAAAATGCTATCCAAATGCCTGTCATTCATTACAATTTTCTTGATTCTTCCTCCATTGCCCCCAAACAGAAGTAATATTCCTCCTCTAAAATCCTACGAAAGCTCTTTATGACTCCCATACAGAATTTATCATTTTAAAAATCATGTATTAATAATTATTTATGTACCTCTCTTATCTCCCCTGGTAACTCATCATCTGGATTTATTTTAAAGCATTTTTGTACATAGCAAGTAGTTGGTAACCATTTATGGACTAAGTAAATACATGTGAATTCTGCAATTCACAAGTGACCCTAGCTGCCAAGTCTGTATTTCTTTAGCCCTTCCTTCAGAAATCTTTCGTTTACCTGGGATAAAATTGGTTTCTGCTCTTGTATATAGTGTTCTGAAACCAGTTTTTATTTATTAAATGAATCACATATTATTTTATAATTTTGAAGACGTAAATGAGGTAAGTAATTCTATAAATGTGGTGGTTTCAGTTACTCGTATTGGAAAATTGCTTTAGAAAACATATACATCCAATACTCCCTCCCCCTGCCCCACTGCCCCCTTTCATAAGCTTAGTTCCCTATAGATTTTTCTCCTTAGGAAAAATATAACAGTGCAGGTGATGAGCAAGTTCACAGGGTATGGCTTGTTAACTACTGATGCTTTGATGACAAGCATCGGGGCAAAAATTCATTTATGTGATGAAGGAAGTTTCATCATCAGGTATGCGCAAGTGAAAACTACTTCTGCCAAAACTTGCAGCTGCATGCTCCCAGAATTGAAGAGGGTACTGAAAAGATATTTAAGGTCTATATGAATTGACCTGGTCTCTCTAGGCTAGATGTTATCTCAGCTAGTGTTGTCTTCCCCCCCACCCTAATCAATAAATTCTCATACTTGGTTGGTTTTGAGGATTGATGTTTCTTTTTTATTATTTTTTTCAGGCTTCTCATCTTTGAGACTTCCATTCAGGTGTTATTTTCAGAGAGGCCAGTATAATTTCTACTCATGTGAAAAAGTAGAATTATGCTGTTAATATTTCATGTTTTTCAAAGTCCTATATTGTAACATGACTTGTGATATTTCCCATGTACTGTTAAATAATGGGGGAATTACTATGACTAGAATAATAGAAGAGATTCCACTCTATCATGAAGAAATTTCTCTACAATTACTGATGCAATTTTAGTGGGTGAAGTGAGCTCTAGAAACTGAATGAGTCGTTTAAATAGGGGTTAGAAAGAAATATTTCTTAGGTCTTTTGCCCATGGGACCAAAACAGGATTTTTCTTTCCATGTGTTTTAGTTAGCCAAATATAGATTCAAAAGTTAGAAAGAATGGTCTTGTTACCAGTTTGCTAAAATCATTTCATAATCTGCTTGATCTCTCCCAGAAGGGATACTTGACTTTCCTAAATGTGATTAAGTTTCAATTCAAACCACCTCACTTGTATTACAAACAGAATTCTTCTCACCTAGAAATCTCATTCACCAGAAGCTCAAGGAATTCTGATTAGTTTCAAAGAGAGGGCAGATACAGAGAAGCTAAAGCAATCAGTCATCCTGGATATCTCTTCTCACTGTTAATCTTCGGGATTTCCCTCCTTATATCTTGCTCACTTTCCAGCAAAGCTGCCTGCATTTTCCAATTTTCCCATTTCTTAGTGGTTTTCAGCACACTTCATGGGGAATTTTTCCACTCTTGCCTCTTCAAATAAAACTGTGAAGTGTATCTTAATTCTCTCTGACCCACTTAATGCCTCTTGTGTGTGTGTATGTGTGTGTGTGTGTGTGTGTATATATATATATATATATATATATATACACACACACACACACAAGGTGCCCTCATCACCTCTAAAAAAACCCACATCATCTGGGTCATGTTAAAATTGGTGGCCTAGTAGCCTACACACAAGAAATTGGTAATTCTTGTTCCTTCTGAGTAGGGGAACTTACAGCTGAAAGACAGATGGAAAGACTTCCAATGTATCTCCTTACCTAAAGTGTAGAGTATCTGAATCTGCTAACATATATAAACATTACTTCTTAAACATACTGATACTTAAACTTTAAAACATGGTGACTCTGGGTGACAACAGTTGGGAATGACACTATCATATTATATAATTTCTGCTACATGTTAGTTAATGTGTCTCCTCTCCCAAGACGCAAAACAATTAACCCAAGTACAAAACACTCCTTTAAGACGATTTTGCACTGAAAACTGCACAGAGTGAAATCTGCTCACAACTTTCTAGTGTACAAGAATAGCTCTGTCAATGAGTCTCAGAAGAATGTTTCTCTACCTAAAACTCTAAAGAATAGACAAAATACACACACACACGAGTTCTACATATATTATTTATGCTAGTATTCTGTGACAAACGGTGTAACATAGTTGGAAAAAAAAAAAAACAAACGCACATAGATCTTAGAAACAGAAAGCCCTCGGTTTGAATTCCAGTTTACGCATCCTTATTGGCACTTAACCTTAGGTGATTTTCTTACATTTCCTAGGCTTGTTTTCTTGATTGCAATTTGGAGATGAGAATAATGTCTAATCCTGCAGATTGAGTGTGAGCATTAAAGGAGTTAACTTAATGTAAATTGCTTGGAACAATCTTGACACAGGCAAGGTATTCAATAAGTGGTCGACATCTTGCCCTTGTATGTCTTTGCGTACATATGATTTCCATTCTGATAGTTATCACTATAATTTCATCTAGGCTGCTCTACTGTCCCCAGGCCTTGGTTGGTTTCCATTCTACTGACCATACTACTGAAACCAGACAAACTCTTCAACACCCAGACCTGAGAGGGTGCCCTACAGTGAACGGTACTACTGGGACAGCGTGTAAAATTACCCAACAATCTTCCCAACCTCACACCACATCAACACAAAGAGTCTATATCGAAAAGTTGAAATCATCGATTTTGTAGTCAGTTGCCTCTCAGTGGTTCCTCCACATCATACACCTCTCATCATATCTTGATCTTAACCTCATTAATCCATTATAATATTTTTGTGAGATTCTACTCCACCTACCTTACTACTGATAGAGTGTAAATACATCTGAAGTTAGAGAGATTCTTATTTGTGTTTTTAATGTCAGCCATCTCCTGGTGACTAAATGTTTTGTGAATATTATGCACACAGCAAATATATTAAAAAGTACATATTCTTTTTAAAATGAATTTATTTCTGGAGTCACAAAGCAAGGCTCTTGTCTAAATAACTTGGTCATCAGCCACAGGATTTCTTTCAGCTTTACTATTTTCTATTCAGCACCAATTGTCTGCAGTTTAACTCCTATTTTCTCATTGAACAAAGTGTATTCAATTTTAATTATCATTCCCAAATTTAATTTTGCTCTTCTGTGCCCAAAGCTATCAAAGCTTTTGACCCCCAGGTCTTCCTGTATTATTTCTTAGTTCGCCCTGGTATTTGTAACTCCACTAAGGACCATCTGCAGATTTAATTAACTTAAATCCTCCTTCTTCCGGATCATTAATGAAGTTGTTAAATAAGTCTGAGCCCAGTGCTTATCTCTATGGTATCTTGATGGTCCTTCAACCCCAATTATGTACTAAATTTCCCTTTGCCATTTCCTCTTACTTATTTTCCCTTGGTCATTTCCCAAGCCACTGAAAGGCCCACTTCCAAATCATTTGAAATTACATTTCAAATGAAATTTCATGTGAAATAGCTCTTGATTTTTTTTAAAACCTGACTTAACTATCCTTAGTGGAAAGGCAATTTATGGCCGCAATTTCCAAAACATCCTGCAAATTTAAAGAAATAACTCAAACATTTAACATCATAAATAATGCTCTATTGGTCTTTGAAATTAGTCAGATACTGTACTTCCAGATAGGGGAAATGTCTGTCTTTCCAGGAAGCCTCTTCTAATATTTGTTTATATTATTATATTATATTATATCCCTTCCCCCAATCTTCTCTTTTCTGAAAGAAAAATATATTTTATATCCTCTAATTCTACATTCATTTATACTACTGTTATTGTATATACATTTTCATCCATGGTTTCTTGTGACTCTTCATTTATGAGTCAGAAACACTTTCAGAACTGAGGGGCTAAATTCCAATTAAAGATGCTGGATCAAATACTCACATCTACCTCTACTTTCTCCATGAAACACTAATAAAATAATATCAAAGACAAATTATGAAGGCCATAAACCCTCAAAAGGCAAAGGACATTGGAGAAGAGACATGGGCAACATAATTTTGGAAGCTGGAAAAGAGGTGGATGAGAGTTAACTCAGTCAGAAGACCTAAGGAAAATGACTCATAGCCTGCAGTGGGGAAGCCAGAAAGCAAGGTGATTTACACCACAGAACACAGGAAGTGGTGGCATCAGGTATCTCTGGCACTGCAGGGAATAGTGAGGCTAAAAGAGGAAAACTAATTGGAAACTAGATAAAGAAGCAGTTAGACTCCTCAGAGATGTTCCCTCACCCCAGCCAGACTCCTGGCCTTTCTCCTGCCCCAACAAAGACTGGAGTTTTCTTCTCAGCAGAGGGTACCACAGAAATTGGAAGACAGTTGAGAGCAAAGATACCATACTAAAAACGGGGGATTCAGTGGAAATACACATACTGAATTTTGAAACCCTTTGCCTTATCCATCCCACCTGGCTCTCAGAACGCTAGCAACCAAGTATAATTCTTCCAGGAATGGCATTGATCCCTTCCATTAGACTGGAAGAATCTTCTCTGAAAAATCTGAATAGCTCAAAAGAATAAACCTAAAATCATTTATATCAATATCACACATAGGTAAACTGAATTTTCAACCAACTTTTTAATGTCTCACTCACAAAAATAAGCAGATAGCCAAGGCTACTAGATGTTTGAGAAAATACAAAGATAAGAACAAACTAGAAGAAAAATAGTCAATTTATAAAAAACATATTATATTAAGTAATAAGAAAAAATTTTAAGAGTAATTCTTGCTATTATCTCTGAAAAGGTGAAAGAAGACACTACCTACAAGAACTGGAAACAACATAAAGAGAACACTCAGAAAACAGTAATAAAACAGGATAGTAGAAATAAATAACAATAAATTTGGAAGTTAAGTTTGAGAAAATATCTACACCTCCCAGAAAAAGAAAAGTGAAATTAAAAAAGAGAAAGATAAAAAATGAGGCAGAAGTATTCAAATAATTAGACCAATCTAAAGGTCTGACACCCAAATGATAGGAGTTCCAGAAATAAATAACAATGAAAATTCAAGGGAATAAATCATCAAAGAACTTTTTTTTAAATCCCAAAAACAAACCCAGGAATTTCCAAATTCAAAGAATCTTGAAAGGTCCCAGTACACTGTTTTAATAATAGACCCTCACAAATGTACATTTTCATCAAATTTTATAACACTAAGGAATAAAGTTTTCCAGAATTTTCCAGTTGTCGTACAAATGATCAAGAATAGAATGGCAATGTACTTCTCAAAAGTTACACTAGAAAATATAATAATAGTTATTCCTATAACATTCTAAAGAAAAATGCTTTTTAACCTGAATTTCTACATCCATCCAAACTATCAAATAAATGCAAAAGTAGAGTAGAAACGTTTTCAGACATGCAACATTTGAACAATTTATCTTCCATGCACACTTAGGAAGCTAATTAAATACCCGTCCTCTAAATAAGGATGTAATGCAAAAATGAAAAATAGACAGGATTCAGAAAACAGGAGATCCAACGGAAATGAGATGATGTTGAAAGGTTATCCAAAAAATCCCAGCTGTGCTGTACACCTAACAAGCTTCCAGTGTAGAATGGAAGAGGTCAGAAGGCTTTGGAAAAGCTTTCCTCATTGAGTTAAAGTTGTAAAATATAAAATATATTTGAAGGCACTGGGATGATAGTATTGGGTTGGCCAAAGAGTTCATTCGAATTTTTCTGTAACATCTTACGGAATATCTTTTTGGCCAACCCAATATTATTTGAGGAATATCTGAGATTGAATGGATGTTGAGTGAATAAAAAACTGAGCAAATAAACAATAACAAAATGAGATAATAATTAAATCCAGGTAAAGCAAGCATTTGTACAATACAGGAGAAATAACCATAGCTAACTCTGCAGCGTGCGTTAAAATATCATAGAAATAAAAAGATAAAAATATTGACCTAATGAAACTAAAGAAGAAGGAAATAAGAAGTGTTTGTGTGTAGTGTGTATGTCGGCATGTCTGTGTGTGTTGTGAGTGCACTTTGAGTGAGAGGTTGAAAAGATATAATTCTTCACCTTCCCTGGTGGTCAATAGATAATGCCTAAAACTGAGAAATCACGATATAATATTATGAATGTTTTATAATCAGAGATGTAGAAAAGAAAATGATTGACTCTGGAGAGGAGGAATGGAGTAGGATAGGAACAAGAAATTGCTGTGTTTTCATAGCTAATCATGTAGAACTATTTGCCTTTTAAAACTGGGCATTAGAAAAGAACAGACAGTGCCTTAGAGAAAAGGGAAAAGGACCTGACTAGATACTTCATAAAACAGTAAAAATCAAATGGACAGTAAGCATACATGTTCAACTATATTAGTCATCAAAGAAGTGCAGATTCAAACCAAGAATATAATACCACAACAGCAGTGTGGCTAAGACGAAAAAGATAGTAAATAAGTATTGATAAAACTGTGGTGCAATTAGAATTCTCATCTGTGTCTACTGGGAATATAAAGAGGTACAGCCGCTTTGAGAAGCTGTCTGTTTGGCAGTATCTATTAAAATTGAACCTGAGCATATTCCAGTAATTCCATTCCTAGATACATAGATATATGGAAATACTTGCACATGGTAACCCAAAGCCATATACAAGGATTTTAGTCTGGCAAAATAAGCAAAAGTGGAAACAATTCAAAGGTCCAACCATAGAATGGATAAATACATTTGGCATATTCACAAGATGAAATGCTATTCCACAATGAGAATTAAATAACTGCGACTATAAGCAACAGAATGGATAAACCTCACAAATCTATTGTTGAGCAAAAGAAGTCAGACACAAAAGAGGACTTACAATTTGACTCCATTTGTAATGACTTTCAAAAACAGGCAAAACTCTTCTACAGTGCTATAAGTCAGGGCAGTAGTTCCTCTTGGTGGGGTCTTGGAAGAGGACAGGAAGGGGTGCTTCTGGGATGCAGTTAAGGTTCTATTTTTCAGTCTTGTTCCTGATTTCAAAGATGTCTTTAGTTCTTAAAAATTCATTGAGTGATATACTTATCTTTTGTGTGCTTCTCTATCTACAGATTATATTTCAATAAATGTTTATTAAGTTTTTTGTGAGTTTTCCAGATCTCCTGCTTTTCCCTCTTCCTGCACTCTTAGGATTATTTCAAGTCTTGAGATCACCCTTAAACAAAAGGGGATGAATGTGACATTTACCAATCAAGGGTTTTATTAGATAACATCTCCGCTAATTATTGCAGAAACTGAGGAGAGAAAGGGAGAGTGATTTAAATAAGTAATTACAGAACTTATTTTCCAGGAATACCTTCAATGATACAGACAGCTGGAACAATAGAAACGGCAGAAGCAAATTCTGATCTCCAACCTAACAGCTGTTCAAGCCTCAGTTCCCTCGCCCATTGAATGAGGATAATAATAGTATTTATCCTATAATCCATTTAAGTACTTGTAATAGTGCCTGGTACATAGTCACCTCAAAAATATTGACTACAGGTATATTAATAGACTGAAGAATAGGAAAATAGTTTCTGCTCAGATGCCCAGCACTTGAGTGCTAACTACTACTAAATTATAAGCAAGATGGTTCACTTAACGAAAATGTATTTACATTAAAATAAGTTTTCCTTGAGAAAAAAACTGAGGGTGTTAGAGCAGGGAAAGATCTGTAGATATGTATATAACAGACTTCAGATCTCTCCAGAAACTTCCAAATTGTTGGTACACTGCTTACCTGCAAACATCTGTTCAGACATCTTGTCTCCTTCTGATTTTTAAAATGTCACTACTCTGAGGATGTGTTAAGTCATGCCCTAACATGTTCAGGGTTTTTTAAGAACAATATTTAGGCATTAATCTCTGTTGGAGTGGCATCAACACTGGGAGGTTCACATTGCCTTTATTCTACTTCAAGTTCAAAGTCTGGAATGGTGGAACTAAAAGACCCATATTAGAATACCAGCTCAAGGCTGACTAACTGGATGAATGTAGAAAAGCCATTTTAATCTCTATGAATATGTTTCTTTGTCTGTAAGATGGACATGAAGCTTACTTCACAATGCTTTATTGGGGTGTTCTAAAAACAAAGTATCTTTGAAAGAGTCTGTGACTATAAAGAGCTATATAAATATCAGCTACAATTGATAACACAGCTCTCAAATACAGAAACTACAAATGACAGTCTCTGCACTGTGATTCTTTACAATCTACCAGTTTATCATCATCTACTATTTACTCATTAGACTTTCTCCAGTTCCTGTGACTTGCACGCCTGAGAAGTTATATAACTTGGTCAACGCCACACGGTGAGTGGTTGAGGCAGTTCATCTCAAAAGGTTACGCTGTGCCCCACTGTCCTAATTCAGGAAGGCCCTATGAGTAAAAGGCATGACAATGGCATTCTTCTGGCACTTCCAAATTCAGCCTACATGATAATGAATTGGAGCTAAGAGACGTGAAGACTCCTGTAGGAGGGAGGCAGGTGGCATGACATAATAATGAACAAAAATTTAAAGAGCATGGAATTTTAAATCACCACACAAGAATTCAAGTCCCAGCTGTCCCCCTTCTTAGCCTTGAGCAGTTTCTTTAATCTCTTAGCCTGAGTTTCCTCATCTGTAAAACCAGAATGATGATAATACATCCTCCATGGAATTGTTATGAGATGAAAAGAGAGATGATACAGTTCCTGGAAACATGCAGTGGAGACTGTAAAGATCTATACCACATGAAATACTTCTATTACACTAGTTCCATTCTAAGGAAGAGGGTATCAACTAAAGTATAACGAGGAAAGTTAGTCTCTCAGACCATCACCACAGTGTCGATGGTATATAAAGGAATCACAGTGGCACGCTCAGAATTCAGAGTTTAACTGAGAAAAACAACACACAAGAGATGAGCTCTGACAATTGTTAAAGGTAATCAGCCTTGCCTTTTGGAGAAGGGCAGCAAAGGACAGTGTTTAAAACCCAGAGCTTTGAAGCACAAAGAACTGTTCAAATTACTTCTGACACTTCCTAGCCCTATAATCGTGGTCATATTACTTTACAGTTCTTAATCCCAATTTACTCGATAAATGACAATAATCATCAATGATTCACAATTTCTTGCATGTATACTAAATGCCAGGCACTATTCTAAGAGCTGGGCTATAGCAGCAAACACCGACAACAATCTCTGCCATCATGGTGGTCAACCTTCCCGTGGGAGAAGAAAGAATAAGCAAGATAGATTAATGACATATTCAGTGTCATAAATGGTGATGAGTGCAAAGAGAAAAAAGAAAGAAATCAGAGAATGGAGGTGATATTGATTGGGGCAAGATTTAGGGTTGCAATTTTAATAAAGTGGTAGGAAAGGCCTCACTGAGACTGACAGTTGAGTAGAGACCTGAAGGAGGTAAAGAAATGAGCCACCGAGATATATGGAGAAAGAACATTCCAGAAAGAAAAAACACCAGGTGCAAAGAGCCTGAGATATGCTTATATGCTTGAAAAATGGCAAGTGGGAACAGTACAGAATTATATAATGAAATTAGACAAGCAATACAGGTTTGGAGGGTGCTAATCAGTGCCAAACTTCTGGGTTATAGTATAGTGTGTTAAATAACATACTATAATATAGGTCAAGCACTCAGCACAAGTTCTAGCCTCAATTAAGGTCCAGCCTAAGCATTAAATAATAGCTATATAGGTTAAACAGTGCGTTCATCATTCTGACTGAAATCTTAGAGATTGGAGAAGTATAACTACTGCAAGAGACACTGAGAAAAATATGTAGAGAAAAAAATGTAAGCATGTCTAAAATGCTAATCCATGGAGTTAGTGGGGAATGCGTAAGTGACCATGGTATTTCCACATAACTGGAGACCAAGTAGCTGGAAAAGTTAAAGCTTGCTATTGGGTATTTGAGATCATTTATTGAAAGAAGAGCGCCATAATAACTTGCTGACAGTAAATCAAAAAGGGCTTAAAAGTGCAGTTCGCAGTTCTTTGACTTTTCTAATCAAGTGGTCCAATCCAAACAGGACTACGTGCCAATTTAAGAACCAGGGAGGGGCCATATCTGGGCAGGCTTACCTGGGCCAGGGGTATGTTAAGACAGGCTGGGGCTTGTCTATGGGAGGAAGGAAGGACTTGCTTCTCCTCCTGAAATGAACCATCTAGTTTATGTCTATTAATGTTTTCTTCATAGATGCTAATGCTTCTTTCATCCAGAAACATGTTATACAGATCCCATATGATCTAATTTATATTCTTTGTCATTAACACCTTGAAGTGGGAAGAATAGGACCAGGAAAGGGATGGAAGAAAAGTGGTTAGGACATAGGCCATTTTGGTTTGGAGACACTGTGGGTTAATAGTTGCTGAATCAAGTTAATGTTTTATAGGGTTTTTTTTTGCGTGGGGCAAGAGAAGTTAAACATATATGCTGGCTATGCTACAGGGATGGTGGTAGGAAGAAAGGGGAGAGAAAATTAGTAAACATGCTATTAAATGTAATCCATTTTATGAAAGGGAAAACCAAGTTGATACCGAGCACACAGGAAGGGACTTACCGTTAACTAGGAAGTCTGAAAAATATTTTTGAAGAAAAGCTTAAGTTAAAATCTAAGTAAGGTAACAAGGGAAGATGGGGGCTGGATACGGTGGGAGGAAGAAGGAAGGTGAGGAAAGAGAAGCAAAGAGTTCCAGGTAGAGCAAATACCCTGGGCGGAGACCTGCAGTAAGAAGATCATTGCTTCGGCTGTATAGCACAGGGAGATCAGCTCAGTGCTTTGTGACCACCTAGAGGGGTGAGATAGGGAGGGTGGGAGGGAGGGAGACGCAAGAGGGAAGAGATATGGGGATATATGTATAGCTGATTCACTTTGTTATAAAGCAGAAACGAACACAACATTGTAAACCAATTATACTCCAATAAAGATGTTAAAAAAAAAAAAAGGAAAGAAGATCATTGCTTTGAGAAAATGTAAAAAAGTTCAGTTTGGGAAAAATTCAAGTTATTGATTATAACTTGAAATGGGGAAGGGACTCAGAGAGAGTCCAGGTTGGAGGGCACTCTAAGGGCACTGGAAACCATTTCAGGTTTTTTAGCAGGAAAATGATTTGATTGCATTTGCATTTTATAGGGATTATGTTGGCTGCAATTCAGCAGAAAGAACCGTTTTTTGTGTGAGGAAAGAGCAGGACTTGGGACCTGGAGATTTGCCTTTTGCTATCATTCCAAGCAAAACCCAAATGACAGTGGTTTAGACTAGGCAGTAGGATGGAGAAAAAATAGATTGTGGTGACTGATCGAATGGGAATGTGAGGGAGAAGAAAACATCAAGGATAACTCTGATTACATATGATCTAAAAATACCAGGGATGAAAGTGTGTGATTGACAACAATAATTTTCTCATTCTTCCCAAGATATGTCATGATGACAGTATCATGGCTTTGGAGACTAACACAAAAACTTAAAGAGATTCTTATTAAAGAATCTATTTATTCAACAAATGTTTTGGGCAGCTGCTATGTGCCAGGTGTTGCCCTGGTCCCTGGAAACACAGTGACAATAAGATAAAACAACTCTTGCCCTCATGGAGTTTATATTCTGGCTGGGCAGTTGGACCAGACAAAACAACATTATCATATCAGAGAGTGATACGGGCTCTGATGACCATAAAAGAGTGACAAGCAGGAAGAGATATGTTATTTTAGTTAGGGGTGAAGGTCTTCCTGAGGAGGTAACACCTGAGCAGAAACCTAAATGACATGAGGGAGCTGACCATGAAAATATCTGGGGGAAGAACATTCCAAGCAACCAAACAGTAAGGAAAACATGACTGGAAAACAAGGTATTCAAGTGAGGGGGAGCACAGTGAACAGTGAGGACAGAGAAGGAATAGGGAGTGGGGCTCAGAGCATGAAGAGTCTTGACCACTGTAACGACTTTGACTTTTATTGAGTGAAAATGGAGAGCCATGGAGGGTTTGGAGCAGAGCAGTGTCTCCATCTCACCTATTTTTTAGCAATGTCCCCTTGACTACCATGCTAAGAAGAGATGATAGCTGTACAACAGTGGATGGGAGATGAGTTAGGAAGCTTTGGCCATAACCTAGATTAAAGATGATGATGTCATGCACAGGAGTGGTAGTGGTGGAGATTATACAATGTTTGGGTTCCAAATATATCTTAAAGGCAGAGCAAGGATTTGGATGTGCTGTGCAAAAGAAGGAAGTCAAAGACAATTTCAAGGTCTTGATCCAGAGAATGGGAAAGGGTAGATTTCATCATCAACTGGAATGGGGAAGACGGTGGGAGGAATATTTTGAGAGGGAGCAGATCATGAGGATTCTAGATAATTAGAGACCCTCAATAACCAATCTTTTCCATTATAGGCACACCTTGTTATATTGTGCTTTGCTTTATTGTGCTTGGAAGACATTGTGTTCTTTACAAATTGAGGGTTTGTGGCAACCTTGTGCCAAGCAAGTCTAGCGGGACCTTTCTTCCAACAGCATTTGCTCACTTCCTGTCTCTGTGCCACATTTTGGTAATTCTCACAATATTTCAAACTGTTTCATTACCGTTACATTTGTTACAGTGATCTGCGATCAGTGATTTTTTTTCCTTTAATTTTTTTTTAATTGAAGTATAGTTGATTTATAATGTGCTAATGCAGTGATTTTTGATGTTACTACTACAACTCACTGAAGGCTCAGATGATAGCATTTTTGAGTAATAAGTATTTTTTAATTAAGGTACGTACAGTGTTTTATTGAGACATAATCCTACTGCATACTTAAAAGACTACAGTATAGTGTAAACATAACTTCTATACGCAAAAAACCAAAAAATTTGTGTGACTTGCTTTATCGTGATTATCACTTCATTGCAGTGGTCGGGAACTGAACCTGCAGTATCTCCGAGGTACGTTTGTATTTTAATTAATATCAGATATTGGCGATCAACATGTAAGCCTGTATGTGTGTTACAGGCAGAGAGAACATTACAGGCAAAAGCTCCGAGATTTGAAAAAATAAGGTGCATTTCAGTGACCAGAGTAGTTTAGAATGGGCTGGGATTTAAGATGTATGTGGAGGAGAAGGAGGAGATAAAGCTGGAGAGGTAGGCAGAGGTCCAATCAGGGAGGTCATTAGATATCACGCTATGGAAGATGGACTTTATGTTGTAAGCACTGAGGAGGTACTGAAAGGTTTTCTTAGCAAGATTAATAAAATAATCTTCCAGAATCTCCCCTTATGGACTCAATCTTCTTGGCTAAAATTGTTGCCTCCCACAGATAACTTCAAGGTCTCTATTAAACTGGAGAATGCCTTAAAACCACATTAGCCCACCAAGCCTGAAACTTCTTATCTTTTCAACCATCACCAAAATGAATGCATAGATATTGCTATTTGATTCATCATATTTTGGACCCAAGCGAACATCTTCGGGCAACTTACCTTTTCTAATCAGTGGATCCTATTAGGAGAGAGTGATGCGAATTGCAAGAGTTTACATTCTTTTTCGGCCAAGCTATTGGCTTCAATTA
The DNA here is from genome assembly GCF_949774975.1 of Lagenorhynchus albirostris. Classification (NCBI taxonomy): domain Eukaryota; kingdom Metazoa; phylum Chordata; class Mammalia; order Artiodactyla; family Delphinidae; genus Lagenorhynchus; species Lagenorhynchus albirostris. The sequence goes on from NC_083103.1 coordinate 34,841,237, forward strand.
GGCTTTTTCCACATGATCTACAGTGCATTAAATATACTTGGATCGAAAGAATTCTTGGATACTAGTTACCAGGGAACATTTGTAATTTCTGGGCTCCAGTCGGTCCTATTTTTACAGAAGCCTGGATTTCCTTTCTGTTCAGCCATTGTGCTTCAAGTTACAAGGGTGTTTGTATTTCCCAGGGCAGAGGATTAAAAATGAGCCTATGAACCAAACTCCTGACTTTCACAGTTCAATAGTACGAGCTTGCCTGGGCGGGGGAGGAAGAACCGTTTGTCATCTAAATAGTCAGGAATTATTTTCTGCATTACTAACTAGACTAGGTAATCCCTAATAGCTTTCATGTATTTGATGAGGAATGCCAATCCATTAAAAAGATTGGTGCCCTTTACTTTGCTTCTGGAAAGTGTGCTGAGAAAGCTACTGGAAATACACAAAATTTCTATACTATACTATTCTTATTAATGGCATTCTTATTAATGGCCTTTCTCTCCTCCATCCCCAGTATAATACATTTTTACTTTGGTGTCTTTTAAATTAGATTTCAACTGGAGCCATTACAACTTGTGATCTATGAAATGAAAAGACTGGACCATGTGAAATTTAGGGTCCTTGTGTATGCTCATTTATTCATTTACCAAATATTTGTTGAATTCAAACATAATAGGATATTAAAACTGGACTTTTCCTATGTTAGAGTTCTGATACATAATAATGCTATGTTTCAAAGCTGTATGCTAGACTACCTTTATAATACTTTCAAAAATCAGCAATGCCTCCATTAACCATTAACCATCTTCTTACATTAACCATTAACCACCTTCCGGCTCTGTAAACAAAGACCTAGAAATTTAGCAAGGGATGGTGATGAGGCCAAAAGTGAGAACTTGGTTAGAGAGAGAGATCTGGCATGCTTCCAGTTCCAGGTCACCCTTTCTTTTCTTTTTGCAGGAAAGAGGGGGAAGAACATCCTCCCTCAACTCATCCCAGGGTGACAGTCTTCGAGCATATCTAGAAATGTCCCCTGGATGGTTAGGGACAAAGCAAATTATATTTGACTTGTACCCTAAGAGCCTAAAAGTTAATGCCTGGGTCTGGCACTGCCTCGGTCACATAGCAGAGGAAAAAAAAAAAAGACCACATTAAGAGAGGGCTGCGCTTGGACTGAAGGAGGGGAAAAGTGTCTGCTTTATTGGAATCCTACAGAAGAGCATCAGAGCGTCACCCTAATCTTATGTTAATCTTGCAGAGCAAAGGAGCCACAACAGAGAAGTGGCCTTTCACAAGCTCAGAGCTACAGAAGATCAAAGGATTGTCATGTCAAGGGAACTTCGTTTGGAAGTAATTCGTGATCAAAGGCCCTTACCAAAACACCTCACCAAGGAAGAACCAGCAACTGCGCATCCCTCGTCCAGAGGGCCTCAACACTAGAAACCCACTGTACTGGTTACGTGAGACCTTATCCTCTTTCCCACGAGATTATCTCACCCAGGATAAGATTCCTGACACCTATGAATTTTAAAATACGATACTGAAAGAGGAAAAGAGAAAGTGTCCACATCTCCTCAGTGCAGACTTCTCAGACTGCGGCAGGGACTCTACCAAATGCCTTAAACAGACTATTTCATATAACCTCACAATAATAATATGCAATAAGTAATACTGATAGCCCTTTTTTAGTGGTGAACTGAAGCTTAGAAACATTATGTATATCTGATCTAATCTCATCGATTCTGGTAAACAGTGGAACCCAACCGAGACTGACCTAGAGTGACGTCAGAGGGTGTGTTCTTACTCCTATTTTGTTTATTCTCTTCTCACCTTAGGTGCAACAAAGATGTTGAAAGGAATATATAAATCAATGCCCATCATCAAGTAGGAGAGTACGGTTTATTACTCACAGAAGAACATAAGGTATTTAGCCTTGCATATAATCTGTTAGATTTAATTGCCCTTGAACACAGGTAATACGAGCTAGAGGCAACAGGTTATTGGAAAGTGTGTAAAATTTGGATTCAGTCATGCATGGGTTAGAACCACAACTCCACTACTGACTGGCTGAGTAACACTTATACACATCCTCATATATGTTCCCTAGGGTGGGACTAGTTGCCTCACAAGAAATAACAAATGCAAAAGGTTGGGACTCATAATCCATGGGTAGTGGGCGGAAGTTTCACTTCACAGAGGCTACGTAATTCATGTCAGATCGAGTAGCAGAACACAGGCCTCTGTCCTTCCGTCTAGAAGTCTTTACACTACCCCAGGCTGCATCTTTATAGTCCAAATCGCTGTTTGTGAACAGAAGGCATAGCTCCCTACAATTATATTGAGATGACTTGAAAACTTGCTCTGTACCAAGGAGATGAGAATGAAAAATGGTTTCAGGTATTTTTCCAGATGTCTGAAACCTGGCAAAATGGTGAGCCTGGCAGGACCATGGACAGGGTTTTGAAATTGCTCCAAAGAGGTCTGAGAGTTCAGTGACAACTCCATTTTGGGGCCACTGAGAAGTGTGTCAGATCTTTAGTTCCATTTCTCCATCACGGCTGAAAAAAATAAAGTTGAGCGGGTGGAATTGAGAAGAGGAGGGGAACGAGATACTATAGGTTCAGCAGCTGAACCCAAGGCTGAGCTGCTTTAAACATGAATGATCTCAGTGCTGGTGGGTTTGGGCTCCTCCCATTCTCCGGCGCAATGCCTATCCTCTGCCATTCTCTATTTCTGGAAAGACCCAGTGCGAGGAATAGTTCCTCAAACAAATTTATACTCATCTGACTTCAATGAAATTTTTAAGAGGATCTGCATCTCTCCTTTTTTGGTGGGTTCAACTGGATGGGCAACTCAGAGAAAACTCAACTCCTAGTACTTCCCTTTTGTATGATGCCACAAAAATCCTGCTTACTCTTTCCTGGGCACCTGTTAGCTACACAACAATAGCAGCAACATTAATAACAGAAGCTGCTATTTACTGAGCATGCGCCATGTGTCAGACAGCCTGAGAACGCTCGTGCTAAGAAAAGTTAAATAACTCTCCTAACTGCTGTGAATTTGCACTAATTCTCCTCCCAAATGCCCTCCCCAGAGTCCTGTTATACCTGGCAAGGAAATATCCTCTTCTCCACTTAGATAATGGAGCTACTATCCACCCTTGTAAAGACTCGTACAAAAATTTTCTCCATGACAGAGGTGAGCAGAGCAGTAGCAAATAGAACACTGGTAGAGCTCCATCAAAATTGGGGCAAGATTTAAAATTTGGAAAAATAGACAAGTTCTTTCTTCTGACCATTCTTTTTACTTGGTGGATGGACAATATACTCAGGGTAAACTACTACCCTCTGCCTATATATCTACAACGTCTTGAAGCACAGGGAAAAAAAGAGAATAAATTATCCTGCAAAAAGTCGTTTCCCTTTAGGAAAGGTTAAAAGGCCCCCAGTCATTGAGAAAAATGAAGTTCTTTTCATGAATTTTAAATTCTCTTTATGTTAAGCTTTTAAAAAATCATTTCTTATTACAAATATAATTTATATTTATTGTAGAAAAATTAGAAATTTCGGATAAGCAAAATAGAAAAAAATAACTAGAAATTATACTGTGAATGCACAATACTGTTCAACTTTTTTGCTATTTATTGATTACCCAGAAATAGAAACAGACTCACAGGTACAGAGAACAAACTAGTGGTTCCCCAAGGGGAGAGGGCTGGGGGAGGGGCAAGACAGGTGAAGGGGGTTTAGAGGTACAAACCACTAGATATAAAATAAATAAGTTACAAAAACATAATGTACAACACAGGGAATATAGTCAATATTTTATAATAACTTTGTATGGAGTATAGTCTATAAATATGTCAAACTACTAGGTTGCACACCTGAAGCTAATATAATATTGTTAAGTCAACTATACTTTAGCAAAAAAAAGAATTTTCTAATTACAATAAACCCAAAGTACTTCTAGAACTCCTGAAGAGATGCTTTAAAAATGATTTTCTGTCTCCTAAAAAATGCTTATATTTATATTTAGAAATATAAATATTTATATAAATATTTTATATTTTAATATTAGACATATAGATATATAAATTTTTAAAAGCCTGCTTAAAATGCTGCAAATATCCTACAGTGCACAGGACAGCCCTCTGCAATGAAGAATTATCTGTCCAAAATGTCAATAGTGTCAAGGTTAAGAAACCCTTCATTAGACAAGCTTGCTACCTTATATTTAATCTCTACTTGTTGCTTGCAAATTTGCTTAATGCTAAGTAGAAAACATTCACTTCTTAGAGGATGATCCTATGCTATTTTATGGTAAGTAACATACCTCTGGATTTAGTGTAACTCTTTGATTTTATATTTGAAAAGTCTCTAGGACGAATCGTATTGTTTCATTTTGTTTTGTATTTGGCTCCTTTACGTCAGTGTGGCATGATATCCTTTTAGCTCTCTAGGATTACAAAGAGATTTCACTGGCGGACCTTTTCTATCCTAAGAGTAACACAACTACTCTTCTTACTGGCTCTTCACTCATCTCTCTCTTTACACATCTCCATGTTAGATGTGAAACCAAATCAAAGCTAAGGGCACAGAGAAGGAACAAAGGGTAAGAGAAGAGCCAACGTAATACGTTGTCCAGAAACCAAGGGAGGTAAAATGTTTGCTTATCTTGAGTGGGGTTATGAAAAGTGTACATTTACTAAAATCTTATCAATATAAAATAAATGCAGAGTTGTTCATCTCTGTGTTACACATCAAACGTGAGTGGAATTTTCAACTTCATTATGTTTCAGATAGGCATTTTCTTTTTCAGTGATTTAGCTGAATATACTTGAATTCTGAAAGGCTATCACAAGCAATGAATAAAACCAGTAACGGGGGACGGGGGACGGGGGACGGGGGACGGGGGGCGGGGGGCGGGGGCAAAAGAAACATTTTTAAAACTAAGTGTAAGTGGATTCTATATAGCTCAAATGGGACCATTTAATTAGCCCTAAAATTAAAACAAACCAAATATGACATTTAATGTAACCATGCCATTAGACATTCACAATGCATTTGTATTTCCCCTTTGCACCTTGTGTCTCAAGGTATCTAGCATCACTATTCAATGTCAAGTGGAATTATTTAATGTTTATTGCGGACAGTGAGCACCACAAAATAATTCTGACAAGATATGGAACAGGTTTTTAGTATTTGTCCTATAATTCACCTAGATCCCTTGCACACAAGTGATTGGAAAAACATGTACTTTACGCTATCCATAAAAAAATCTCATAGAACTAGAATATTGGCCAATATTAAATGGAATCGTTTTGCTACAAATGGAGGACAACATCACATACAGAGAAACCTTATTTTATTCTTTTTTTTTTTTTTTTACCTTATAGCAACTGTATAAGTTTTCAAGAGTAAGTAATTCTCAATCTCAACTTTAATATTTATCTAGGAACCAATGACCTGCCAATGTCTGTCTTACTTTTGCCTCTGGTCTTGATTTTCTCCTTTATCTCGCTTTTTCCTGTTCCACGTTATGGACCAGAATGTAAGCACCGATTCAATCAGCCACTTATTGAGCAGAGCAAAGGAGAGAGGTCAAATCAGCAAGCCATCAGAAACCATAACTGATTCTTCCTGGGCTGCCACCGACTCAGGCCCTGGTCTAAGATCAGTGCTCTCCTCCAATGCTTTATGATGCAAAAAGAATAAGAACTTTACAGTAGATACTCTGGTTAAATATCACTATGACAATATAAAAATGACTGGTTTATAACAAGCAACCCGAGGTGCTTGGTGAAAGTGCAGGCTCATGGACCCTCCCCCAGATATTCTGATTCACCAGGAGCCCAGATTTTACAGGAAGTTCATCATTATCCCTTTGAAACACATGCAAGGGTTTAAAATGTAGTTTGTGGAATACAAGTTGAGTTTTATTCTCAGTTCTAATACGGGCTCTGTAGCATTGCTTAAGTTACTTAATCTACCCAAGCTTTAGTCTGCCATCTATAAAATGAGCGTAATAATATCTATCTCTTTTGTTTGTTCTTAATATTAAAATGATCATTTAAAAGGTCTCATGCATAATTAGTACATGATAAATGGTATATCATTAGTAATATCAGAATCCCTCACCATCAGCATTACCATCATCACCATTCTGTCTCCATTAATTCCTGTATTCTAATTTTAGGGAAACATAGCAGTTTTGGAGGAAATACTGAGAAACCTTTAGATTTTTTTTTTTTCATTTTAGAAAACCGAATTAAAATCAAATGCACTGCAATATGGTTATGTGTGCTAAGTTACTTTGCTTTTGACAAGAATCCTTCAGTTCCATGTGATAATTCTCTCATGCTGCTCGGAGGCGGAACTTGGCTCTATATGTCTTTTTTTTAAAGACAAACCAAGTAATTATTATTTAATAAATGTGACCTGATTTGTTGATAATATCACAAAATATGGAAACAATGATGCTCATTGTTGATTTCCTTGTTGAATAATTTATGTAGTTAAATTTTGACATGTTCTTAAAAGGATCAGGCTGCCTTATAAATACACAGGCAGCGCAATGTAATATGTCAAACGAGTTGGGGTATAATAAACAGGCTCATTTAAAAAATTTATTATTTAGGGCTTCCCTGGTGGAGCAGTGGCTGAGAGTCCGCCTGCCGATACAGGGGACATGGGTTCGGGAGGATCCCACATGCCGCGGAGCGGCTGGGCCCGTGAGCCATGGCCGCTGAGCCTGCGCGTCCGGAGCGTGTGCTCCGCAACGGGAGAGGCCACAGCGGTGGGAGGCCCGCGTACCGCAAAAAAAAAAAAAAAAAAAAAAAAAAAAAAAAATATATATATATATATATATATATATATATATTATTTAAATTCAGAAACCTTTAACATGAAGGCAAGGAAGCAAGAGCTTTGCTTAGATCTTTGGCATTAGATGAAAACATACTCCCCCTCATCTAATAATAGGGATAAGGACTATAGCACCATATTGCCATCGTGCTATGCTCTACTATGAGAAGTGTCCAGTGTGACATTCCAGACTCAGAAACACATAACACAGTGATTTTAACCTAATGAAGCTCATGGGAAAATACAATGAAATACTCAGTTTCACATGGCATAAACCTCTTGTTTGCACTGATACATACACTGCCACTTTGGCACTGAATGTCGATTTCATTTACACACAGGTAGGAGGACTTCTCCAATTAATAAAAGAGCTAGATTTCACTAAATAGTGCCCAGTGTAAACACTACATTTACTGCAAGTAGAAAGCTGTACATAATGGAATCTTACCAATACTAATTGGCTTATATTATCAGGTCCATGAATGATAATGTTCCTAGTAAACCAATATTATAATAAAATCCCAAGCACACCAATAAACCTGCTGCTGGGGTTATTTAATGTGCTTTTACACAAGGAGCATGTGGTTCTCATTTAGATTCCGTGGGTGCTGCAGATTGCTAGAACTCCAGTGGTTGCCTGTGACGCTACCCAATAGAGGATTAAGTGGAGCTGGTCAGTTTGTCAGCCTTTATCTCTAATTAGCACTAAAAATGCACACTGCAAACGGAGGCAGAGAAAAGACTCGACCTTGCTAAATTAGAGACGCTGGAGGGAGGGCAAATGAAGCTCTGTCTTCAGAAGGAGGATGCCTATTACACAGTCATTAAAAGGTACCCAACTTTAGGAGAGCCACATCCACCATCAAGACATAATGTATTAAGTCAACCCGCAGTACTATAGCTCCAGAGGAAGAGCCTCCATTCTCTCTGAAGCCTAGTCTCTCTCTCTCCCCCCAACCCCAACACACACACACACACACACACACACACACACACACACACAGAGACACACACCAGATGAGGTTACCTTTCTCGCAGCGGCTTCCTGTGAATCCAGGAGGACAGACACATTTGTTAGGAGCCACACATGTTCCACCATATCTGCAGCCCTCTTCACAGAACGCTGTCACAAAAAGATAAGGGATTTCTCTTAGATAAAATGGCAATAAGGAAATTCATGGTAAATAGCATGGGCATTGAAACAATTCTTTCATTGTTGCACAGGGAATACATATCTATGTTGACATATTTAAAAGTCACGGTATACAAAAAGAAATAAATGAAATAATACCTATTTCACTGGTTTACATCAGATCAATTGAAATAATGGATATAAAGTATTTGGTGCTAAATGGTAGCTAGTACGAAGAGCCCTACAGTTGCTATTAGTATGATTATTGATACATTTGAAATCAATTGAGGAACTAGAAAGGACAGGGTTAGGATAAAGGCAAAGGCATTTAAAATACTGTTTTGTAGATACTCTTTCTTACTAAGCATTTTTATTACAATAAAAATACTTTTACATTTTTTTAAAGATTTTCGGTAGTCAAAACAATTTTGAAGGACATAATAAATTTAACTAAGTGCTTACTTTTGAATATTTAAGATGTTTCCAACATTTCTATAATAAAAACAATGCCTTGTCCTTATAGACAAAATGTTTAACACATCTCAAATTATTCCTTCAGGGAAAGTGCCTCAATGTACAAATCCTATTTCAAGGGGTATAGACTTGATAAAGCTTTTTGATAAACATCGCAAAGTCATCCTAAGGCCATCTCCGCACTACCCTGCTAGCCTTAGATTAGTTCCCCTTATTACACACTAGCAGAGCATATTTCCATGCCCCTTTCCTTAGCAGTTTTAAATATAAATGTTCATTTATGCATAATTGATTACCATCTCCTCTTCCATCCACTGGACTACAAGACCTATCATGGCAAGTACTGTGATTATTTTTGCTCCCCGTGGCACCATAGTCTCAGAATCTGAGGCCACAGTAGATGCTCAAAAAATATTTGCTGAATGAATTAGTCTGTATTCTGCAGGTTGTTCTGACAGGAAAACACTTGTTCTCACAACTGTGCAAGAGTTCCATCTGAATAAGTTATTGTCAAACCCTGCTGGATAACCAATAATTTTGTGTTCTTAACCTGCAAAATTTCTCATTAATGAAGATGACTGCAACTTGTTAACACGGGATTTCTTTTATTCACATGAGAGCTCGGTGAGCAAATGTTTTGATTTTTAATTGCAGTTGGAAAATGTCACCCTGGAAAAATGTCATGGTTATGTTTTGGCATTATCACATAAATAATATGGGTCTAACTTTAAAAAGCTCCATTATGTCTTTAGATAGCTGAATGCTAGTTCAAGTAAATAGAACTTCTCACAATATTGTCATTTTCCACATCATTTGATGTCCCTTGGATGATTTAACATTCTGTAGTTTAGCAATTAATTGTGAGCTCCTCTGTTTCTGCCAGAAGATATATAGTGTGTATCTGGGTATTCGAATACCATTTCCTATTTCCAGCATCTCAGTACCCTGAGACTAAGAAAAAAAAGGTTTAGACAATATCTACCTTGGTATGTTCATCAGAAACCAAATGCATATAAATATATGTATACAAATGTATATGAAATCTCTTGTCCCCCAAATCACACATTGTGGGCTCTGGTGACAACATTTCATGTTAGGTATTTAGAGTAGAGCTCTGCATCGAAGTTAACAACAGAACAAGAAAAATTTTTTGCAAGCTAAGAATGACAGATGTAAATCTGGTAAAGAAAAGTTTCAAGCGGCACCCAAAGAAGGCAGGGGCTTGGAAGCAGGAAGCTCAGTCTGGGTTTCTTTGTGGCACAAACAGCACTTGATCCAGATCTGTGTACACACATGTGCGCGCACACACACACATCAGCAGACATGGTTGGGAGACTTGGTGTTGTTTTATAATACACGTGTGCTCTTGATTTACTCACCTCTTAAACAGAAATGATAACAAATTTTGTGAAGAAAGCATACGTTTGTGATGTTCTAAGAATGTGCAGATAGAATAAATAGGATGCCATAAGGATAAAATGAGTCAATATTTGTAAGGGACTTAAAATAGTGTTTGGCACATAGTGTTAAGTATTTCGTAAATAAAATTAATTGGTTATGACTGTGAAACTTGTACAAATTGTCTAATACACAGACAACATAAACCCATCCTATAAGGTGTTCAGCTTCACCAAGATGGGTTTAAGGCAACCCTTGTTCTTTTTTTTTTTTTTTTTTTTTTTGCGGTACGCAGGCCTCTCACTGTTGTGGCCTCTCCCGTTGTAGAGCACAGGCTCCGGACGCACAGGCTCAGCGGCCATGGCTCACGGGCCCAGCCGCTCCACGGCATGTGGGATCTTCCCGGACCGGGGCACGAACCCGCGTCCCCTGCATCGTTAGGCGGACTCTCAACCACTGCGCCACCAGGGAAGCCCACAACCCTTGTTCTTTGTGCTTGATTTAGTTTCTCAAAAGAGTAGTAGTAGCCCTTATCATCAAATATCAGATGGGTGCTACTGTTTCCAAATAAAAATGGTGAAATGGGGACTCAGAAATCAAGTGCCCTCTGTAAGCTGCACAGATGATAAGCAGCAGAGCCAAGATTCAAACAAAGACTTGTTTGGCTTCAAAGTCTTACCTGCTCTTTATAAGATACAGCGCAGATTCCCCTGCAATCTGGTATTCACATAGGCAGGTGTATTCCCTTTTCGAATAGTCTCATAAGGGCTAAGGGAACTGACTACAAATTGGAAGAAAACAATATCTCCCAAATTTCACACATTGCATTGAAGAAGGGGTGTAGGGAGTTGTGCAACTTCATGCACCTATTACTTAAACTCCATTTTTGTCCATTTTAAGTCACATTTCACCCAATTGCACATACTGCTTCTATTGGAACTTATCTGGAATAAAGAAATTCACTGCCTACTTGAATCTTAGGTAATATGCCAAAAATTTCAAAAAAAAACACAAAAGCAAATTAAAAAGGAGCATGTCATCCAAAACTTAAGCTACTCTGGAGAAATCAAGATCAGTGCGAGTTTTCTTTGAAACCTCATAAAACATCAAAACACACTATTGGATCCTAGTCTAAAAAATGTGCACACATTATTTATATCTGGATAGGCCCTTCTGGATCAACTATGAACCTAGCATTTCTTCTGGTACTCATAGGACCTATAATTTGCACAGCATTACTTAGTTGATGGCAAAACCAGAACAAGAAGCCAGGTCACCTACTATACCTCTTTCTAGCTTATGAGAAGACAGGATGGTAGAAACCACATGGTCCAAATCCTTGCTCTGTATTTATTATTAGCTGTGTGACCTAAGCAAATAATTTCACTCCTCTGGACCTCAGTTTTCTCAAGAGCAAAGCAATAATGATAATAATGAAAACACCATGCTGTGCAGGTTAAATTAAACTACCAACGTAAACCACCCAGCACAGGGCACTGCAAGTGGAATTAGCTTAAAACTGGATGTGACTGTCTTAACTTACCACCAGGCCTTTGCTTTCCCAAATACCAGTACCATAACGCACCAGTTCCTCATCTAGATTCTAGAGATGCAGCAGTGCAAGATCCCTATGCTATGGTACTTATTCTTTAGTAAGGGCTAATTGTCCCTCCTTCGTTGACTTGGTGACCCCAGCAGTATCATGTGGTTTGCCATGGGACTTGGAATCATAGCTCTTGTGCAAACTCAGAAGAACTCAGGCACCATGGGTGTGTCACTCCTTTGTCGACCACTTTCTAGATTCCAAAGTATGGCTTGTAGACCGCAGATATTCAATGAGATTACAAACTTGAATCTGTCATTATAATGGCATTTGTTATTAACTGCTACCCTGGGGGAGATATTGGATTAGATCAACTCTAAAATGGTATGATTCTATTTTTGAAAGGACTCTTCCTGCTGCGCAATAAAATTAAAAAATTCAAAACTGAGGGAGTTTATCCAAAGAAAGACTACTTTTTATATTTAAAAAATTCTTAGCATGTGAAACAAAACTTGGACTTCAAGGGGAACAGAATGAGAAACTGGGTTTGTGGATGCCAGGTTTGTGGATGCCTAGTATTATCACCATGTGCTCAATTTGACAAAAATAGTTTTACACTAATAAAAAAAGTAATAGCCCTCCAAGTTCTAAACACTTGGTATGATACTCTTAAAGTATAACTGGCATATATTTAGTTTCTAGGGACACCCTGTATTCTGAAAAAATAAGGAAACATATCAACACCATCTGGTAGAAGTAAACCCTTTTCCCTCCCTCCTGGTTTCCTTGAGAAAGCATTTTCCTTAAGCTCATTTCTGCCCTCTCTTTGCCAGCTTTGCTCATTCTGTCCCTGGGGAGGTAGAGAGATTTATTGTATTGGTAAATTTGGAAACAATATATATCAGGATGATGTCCCTTGGGTGGGAGAAACAGGAGAATGGGCTGAGAAAAACTATCATTAGGAGTGAGTAATATTTACATTTCTACTTTTATTTTGGATGGTGAGTTAGTAGGTGTGAATTTCATTATTAAAAATAACTATCAAGATATCAAAATAAATAAAAGCTGGCCACCATGGACCAATGGTTACAAGGTGTCATAAACCAAAGATTATAATTAATTTGACTATATGCACCTAAATTCCAAAGGGGGGAGAAAATATTTAACATCTGGTCACGCTCAGTAAAACTCCATGCCTACCTCGCTTCTCTCTTGGGAGTGAGATGCCTTCAAATGGTATCAATTTTCCTTACTTCCCTGATGATGCCTTTCTCCCTGGGATTCAGTGGGTAAGCTGGTCTTATTCTGTGTTTATTCTTAGCAAACCAGCTTGACTTACAGACTTAAACTCGTGTTCTCCAATCCAGCCTTGTCAATAATAAAGGTGAGATCACCCCCCCCTCCACCATGTCTGCTTTGTGGTTTATTCCTCACCTTGTTCAGAACATAATAGAACATAGATAATGTGCTGAGTGCTGAGAAGTCTAAAAGGAGACATGAAAATTGCCTCCATGCCCAAGAAGCTCACGATCGAGTAGCAGAGAATGGCACATATAAAACCAAGCACATTCAAATGTGATCTGTGCCCCTGTAGCAGTACGAATAAAGTACTGAGAGAACATGGAGAAGAACGTGATTAACTGTGCCTGGTGCACCTGGGCAAAGCTTTGCAACAGAGCTGGCATTTGAGCTGGGCCTGGAAGAAGGAATGGGATTTTTGCCAGGTGGAGAAGCACAGGAAAAGAGACAGTTCAGGTCATGGTTTTGTCCTGCAGAAAGGTAACAAATAAATGAAGAAAATGAACAGGTGCTGATAGCTCACATCAAGGTTAGAGATTGAACATTAGAACAGAACACAGTAAGCCATGTGGGGAAGCAGGGGCGTTTTACAATCTGTGAGCCATCCTCCCCATCATGCCATCTCTCATCCACTTTCCAGATTTGTTACCTACCTTAAGGTACAATAGTGTCTTGCCTGGGTATCTGCATATAGACTTTTCCATTTTTCTATCCATTATTCTAGTTGGTTTAAAACAGTGCTTTGCTGATCTTTTTTTATTACACTAAATAGTTAGCAATAAGTTTTACATCAGAAACCCCATACGTACACACACAGACAACCAGAAATATAAAATGTACTCTTAGTATGTGTAATGCGTTCTGGTATTTTCTATCATATTGCCTTGCATTATACTGTACTGTACTGCCTTCCATGTATGGTATTGTATTATATTCTGTTGTACGTAATTTATAAATGCAGCTATGAATCAACGACTTGCTTTCCCAACCCACTAAAACTGCGGTTTAAACCATGTACTTGTTTCATACATTCTTGGTGATAGCCACATTTTTCTAGTCCATAGCATTTTGTGATAGGATGTGGGCATAGAGTCACTTTTAGATTAACCTTGAAATCTTCACATTGAGATGTTGGTTTTAGCTCTAGAAAGACTGAAAAGATAAGAAAATGTCTACAAGTGTTATTTTCTATGGATGTAGTTACAACTGAGATCATATGGCCTGCAAAGCTGAAATATTTGCTCACTAGGCTTTTATAGAAAAATCTGTTACAGAAGGTGAACTAGACAGGAGTGGCATAGCTTGAAGGGAGAGATAATGCATCCTTCTGCATTTGGGGGGTGCTATATATATGTTTCTATAACTGGACTATGAGATTCTTAAGGGCCATGGTCATGTTTATTGCAACTCTGCCTTCCTCTATATCATCCTGAACTCTGGTGAAACTGAACCCGTATTTCTTGGTAGAGTAATTTAATTATATAGAGAAAATAAAGTTTGAGAAGACAGTCTTGTGTACAAACTAACTATATCGTGAAATTTGAGATAAACATTTGACCAAGTCAGATCATTCCAGCTTTACAAATTTATCAGTCATCTACTGTGTGCTTGACACCAGATACTCTAAACAGATATGATCCCTGTTTTCCAGGATCTGGGATTCTAACACAAGGATTCTCCCTGAGGGCAATATCCCCCCCAAGGGGATATCTGGAAATGTCTGGAGACATTTTTAGTTGTTACAGCTGGAGGAATGCTACTGGTGGGTAGAAATCAGGGATACTGCTAAACATCCTACAGGCACAGGGCAGCCTCACAACAAAGAATTATCCAGCTCAAAATGTCAGTATGATGAAAGTTGAGAGAAGACAGTCCCTTAATTTAGTAATTAATAAATACTTATTGAGTACCCTCTGTACCAAGGATTATTCTGAGAACCAGGGCTCAGAGAGACAGATAAAAACATGTCAACATATGGGTTTATATTCTAGGGGGAAGATACAGAATAACAAAATAAACATGTCAGTGAGATGGCAAATTAGATGATGACAAGTGTTATGGCCAAAAATAGAGCAGAGCAGGGGGATATGAAGTACGCCAGCGGGGAAGGTTGTAACTGAACAGGGTAATCACGGAAGGCACTAAGACAGTGGCATTTGAGAAAAGACCCAAAGAGGAGAAAGAGTGAGCCATGCAGTTATTAGGCAGAAGAGTGCTCCAAGCAGAGGATACCACAGGTGCAAAGGCCCTACGGAGCAGAATGCTAGGATCGCATAATGCTTTACAGATCCTAGCAATACACAAAACCTAAAGGAGGCAGAAAGAAGGAAAGGGTTGTTTCTGCCTGGAAGGTCAAGAATGGCTCCAAAGAAGAGCCGCTGCCTCAGCTGAATCAGAAAAATAAATAATAAACCATCAGGCAGCTTGGGGCCAAGGGTGTTAAAGTCAGGAGGAAGGAACAGTGTCTGCAAAGGTATAGAGGCATGGAGCACAACTGAGTAGAACTAAAAGAGGCTTCAGCTGCCTGGAAGAGGGGCTGTGAGGAACGGGGAGTGGGGGGGATTAGCTGGGATGTCATGAACGCAGGATGTGTGCTACTTCACAGACAGGCCACTTCTGCTCTGCCTGTCTCACCAGATATCCACTGGTCTTATGAAGGATTTAGGACTGCCAATATTATCTTATTTTTCCCCAACTCACTTTCATTCAGAACAAGAGTGGTCTCTTTCTTAGGGAGGCAGAATCAAAATATTGAATATGAATTCATTTTTATGATTTTAAAATCTCTGAAATGTAGAACTGGAAGAATCATCTAAAAGGAGAACAATTCAACAGGAAATTACTAAGAACTTGGGAATGAGGGATATTCAGCCCCAACCATGTGCCCCTGGAGGGTGGGGTCAATCACTGACATATCACCCAAACAACCGGGGTACCTCGGTAAGTCTTTCAGGACCACCTATGGCTCAGTGAGCGGTTAAGAGCATGACTCTGGAAAGAGAGACCTAGGTTCCAGTCATGGTTCCAGCCCTTTTTAGCTGGTTGATTTCTTTTCCTAGCTTTACTGAGATATAACTGACATATAACATTGTGTAAGTTTAAAGTGTACAACATGCTGGTGTGATACGTTTATATATTGCAAAATGATTACCATTGTGATTATTTTGGGAAAGTTCCTTCATCTCCTTGAGCATCAAACTTCTTTCTAACTTTCTTTCTAATTTTTATTTTTTATTGAAGTACAGTTGATTTACAATGTTGTGTTAGTTTCAGGTGTAAAATGATTCAGCTATATACATATATATGTATATACATATATATATATATATATTCTTTTTAACATTCTTTCCCCTTACAGGTCATTACAAAATATTGAATGCAATTCTCTGTGCTACACAGTAGGTCCTTGCTGCTTATCTATTTTATATATAGTAATGAGTATATGTTAATCCTCCCCCCATTTCCCCTTTGGTAACATAAATTTGTTCTCTATGTCTGTAAGTCTACTTTTGCTTTGTATTTAAAGAAAAAAAAAAGATACAAATGAACTTATATTCATACTCCTTACCTGTATAACTAGGTCACTAAGAGAACCTACATCATACTGATATTACCGGGCTTAAGTAAGATAGTGCAGGTAAAGTACTTGACATAATGCCCACACATCGTAAGCACTCGGTAAATGTTAGTTCTTTTTAAATCTGTCAATCTCTTTCTCTCCAGGTTAATTAATATAGTACGGCATTTTCTTTCAAATATCAAAACTCTTCACAGCCTACCTTCCCTAACCGGTACACAAATCGATGGCAGAGTTTGAGAGCTTGTTGAGCACTGGAATCAATAACAAAGAAAATGATGAACGGGATTAAGACAAAAACCCAAGAAGAGGAACAGAATGAGAGATGGTGTTCAAATTTCCAAAAGCAAAATTCAGGAAGTTAGTTCGGGACTCCCTACAATGTACAAACTAGGGCAACAGTCAAATAACATCTTTGCAACAAAAACTCTGAAAGCAATTCAAAATTTGGTGTTCAGCGTTTACTGGAGCATTAGGAAATGGGAGCCTGCAAGTGCTAGCTGTGAAAAGCAGTTGAGGAGAAAGCCTGGGGTGCGAGGGTCAGAAGGTTCCCTGCTGCACTGCCATACTGGAGCCCAACACATCTATTACCCCTGGAGGTCACAGTCTAGAGACTTTAAGAAATAAATTCCAGCAAGCTCTCCCAGGAAAAATCACTATGTGATTTTTATATAACCGCATGGAATTAGACGTTAAATCTTGAGTGAGATACGGATCCCAGCTGCAGTGACAGAAGCTGGGTAATTCGGGTGGACCCAAGTTCTCAAGAGAGCTCTTCAATTTCCCACCTCCATCTTGGAACTTGAACAGTTTCCCAGATTTGTAAAGAGTTTTAAGCTTTTGTTTTAGAAAGTGCTTCATAAGAATCTTGAATGGTGATTTGTAATGGTACCTTCATTCTGTAAATGGGAAAACTGAGAGGAGAGAAGTAGACGACTTGCTCAAGAGAAAGTTAATTAGGAAGCAGAGACAAAGAATTCCAGGCTCTGGGATTCTAAAACAACATCAGGTATCTGAGAAGTGATGCCAACTTTACCCAATGGGTGAAAACTAGTTTGGGGATTTAGAATGCGGGGAGGGAAGGAGAGAAGGTAGAAATAAGGGAGGAGAGAAGGATGAAAGCATAAAAAGAATAGAGGAATGAAAAAGAAGTAACTTAGCAATCAGACCCTGCAGAAAACACTGCTCTCTGCACCCACACTCTGTAATACCTAACACAGACAGACACCTAGGTTGTCAGATGAGAGGTTTTAAGAAATGGGCACCATGGGTGTTGATCTCACATCTGCCATTTTCTAGCTGTGTGACCTGGGGCTGATCTAGAAATATCAATGAACTTTATTTCCCTCATGACAAAATTGAAAGAAAAATACCCTCCTCATTACATGGTTGTTATGAGGAATAAAGGTCAAATGTTTAGTCCCAGGTACTCAAACGATTTAAATTATTATTATTAGTTATATACTTATATACACAGTGGGGAAACCCATTTGAGGACAAATACACTGATGTGGGGAACCAAGGGTAAATGAAACCCTAATTCACAGGGCTATCAGGCTACATTTGTGTTTTGTTGAAAATGTACTGCTTTTCAGTTCCACGCTTGAAGGTCCGGACCAATGAATCCAGAGTTAGAATTATTAATTATCACGTTGTAGAATGCAAAGGAATTCCAAAGAGTGCTGCTTGCTGGTGGACTCAAAACATATATTTGACCTTTCCTTGGCTGCCTTCAAAGTCAAAACCTAGGGTCCTCTTAAGCGAGCTGGCCTGATTAATGGCTGCTTTCATGTTCATACACACCCACCGGGCCTCTAGCCTTCACCACCGCCTGGTTATCCGTATTGTCTAGATGTTTAGCTATATCTCATCTACGACATGAGCTGCCCTCATTCTTCAGCCAGTGTTCCTTTTGAAATATTTAAGCTCAAATCCCTCTAAATGTATTTCTAATTTATAGCCAGCGTGGTACAGGTAAAAAGAACACAGCCCCTGGAATCAGAGAAACCTGGATTAAATCACTAGCTGTGGGATCTTCGGCTAAATTACTCACCTTCTCTGAGCCTCTGTGGGCTCACCTGTGAAATGAAGACATAAATACCTCTTCATCAAATTTGTTTCAAAGTTAAATGACAATATAAACATGAAAGCAAGTGGCACAGAGCCTGATACATTGCCTTCCTCTCCAGATTTGTCCCTTGCCACTTTCACTGGCTGCCTTACCGCCCCAGGCACAGTTCCCCACACAGGCTGAGCTTGCTTTTGTATCCATCTGGTCAGCCCACACGATGCTGCCTATGAAGAGGGTAAGCAAGATGCTGTGGCTACTATTTCCTGAAGGTGTTATAAAGGAGTTTTCATGGCGTCCAACTTTCTGCCCAGCTGGGGAGCTGCTCCCAGCTCAGACTCTCAGCTGGAAGGGAATCCGCTCATGCAGAGAATTTTTAAATATCTCCTCTATACCCACAGTGTGCAGAGACTGTTCATTCTGATCAGTGTACTATGATCCCAGCAAGGAAATGACAGGTACAGAGTACCAGGTTAGAGGGACAGAAAGACAAGATGGGGCATCTCACAGCCCAGCCAGCATTTGCAAAGTACACAGGAGAGAAGCAGAGCCTCCCTCAGAAGCCATTTGATAACATTTGGGCCTCAAGGACTATATTCTTTCCTTGGATAACTGTAAGAAGTAAAAAGGGAGTTCAGGCTAAAAAAAAAAAAAAAAGTACTTGGCAACCCCAATTTTTTGTTTGCTCATTTGTTTATTCAGTGAGAAGGAACACTGAATGAATATCAGAACCCACTGCAGGCCTCAGTCATCTCTTTTCTATAATATTACACTTGAAACTTGTTTTTTTTAAATAAAGCATGGGTTTCAAAATTCCTATCAAACATTTTCATTTCTTTTATAAAGTTCACAGTTAAAAAAAAATCTAAGAATCGTTGATCCAGGCATTCAAAAACCAGCAGCTGAATTCTTACTACGCACCAAGTACTCTGCTAGGCAGTTAACATAGAACAATGATCAGAGCGGACAATGTCTCTGATTTTATGATGCTTACCTTTTAGTGGGGGAAAAACCAGCAAACAAGCAAAAGTACAAAAATTCAGATAATAGTAAGTGTTATGGGGAAAACTAAAGCAGAGTAAGGGAGGTAAGTGTTAGGAGAGGGGTTAATACCTACGTAGGGTAGTCATAAAGGCCTAATAAATTGATATTTGAACATAAAGGATGAGAGAGAGCAGACCAGGCAGACAAGGAGGGTGATGAGTGTCTGGGCAAAGGGAACAGCTCAGTGCCAAGGTCCTGGCACAGGCCCTTACCCAGCACCTTCTGGCATGGCAAGCAGGCCAGGTGAGGCAGGGGCTGAGTCACAGGAGATGGCAGCAGAAAGGTCGTGGAACCTCTCTTCTCTTAGCGTCTTTAGGACACTTAAGGACTTTGGTTTTTTGCTCTGAATGAAATAGCCGTTGGAATGTTTTGTGCTACAGAGTGACATAATGTCACTTAGGTTTTAACAGGATCTTTCTGGCTGTTGTGTTGAGGAAAAATAGACCATGGGGTGGAAAAGGCGACAATAAAAGCAAACAGACCACTTATAAAGCTATTACAATAATTCAGATGAGAAACCGGCGGTCCCCTAAACCGGTGTGATAGAAGTGGAGGCGTGAGAGGAGTCAACAGCTCCCCCAATAATCTATGGACCAGGTAGACTCCGCAGAGTAAAGCAAGAACTTTGTCCAAAGGAAACAAACTGGGTAAGTAACATGTCTCTTGCCCTTCTTCTACAGAGTTATGAATTAGGGAGGCTTTTTCTCTGGCAATAAAATGGACTACGCTTACATGTATTTTTTCTGCCTGGAATTCTCTTCCCCATCGGTAAATTGGTTAACTCCTCCTTGGCCTCCAATCTACAGCTGAAACGTCTCCTGAACTGGGAAGCATTTTATGTTGGATGACCCTCTTTCACCCCAGGCCTGCAGTCTAGGTTAAAGGCCTGTATTAGTTTCCTAAAGCTGCTGTAAGAAGTTACCACTGACTGGTGAGTTAACACAGACAAAAAATATTACTCTCTCTCTGTCTGAAATCAAGGTTTCAATGGGGTTCATGCCTTCTGGAGGCTGTGGGGGGAACGTGCCCCGTGCCTTTCTCCCAGCTTCTCTGGCTGCCAACAGTTCTTGGCACTCCCTGGCTTGTAGCTTCCTAAATCTAATCTCTACTTTCATCTTTCTATGGCCTTCCCCAGGGGGGCTCTGTCTCAAATCTCCCTCTCATTTCTCTTAGAATGACACAAGTCATTAGATTTTGGGCCCCCGCTAAATCCAGGATGGTATCACCTCAAGATCCTTAACTAGATCTTCAAAGACCCTATTTCCAAATAAGGTCACATTTACAGGTATTGGGGGTTAGGGCATGGACATATATTTGGGGAGGGGGGTCACTATTTAATGCACTATAAGGCCCCTCCTGTATTCCTCCAGAGACATTTCATCACTTATCATACTCTCCTAACTGTCTTCTTACCAGTCTGTCTGGCCTAAGAGATTTGAGCTTTTCAAGTATGCACATCATGTCTTTCATCCCTCTGTCTCCAGTTCCGCACCCAGTTCTTGGCACATAATACATAAGCAATCGCTCCTTACTGAATAAATCAATTACAAATCACAGAGTAGACTTCTAAAACCAGCAAAAGATTTAGCTGAATGTCACTAGGCACTTTAAACTTCCTGTTATCATTGGAGAAGATACTCAGGTGGCTTCTATTGGCCTGTTACAAGTGCTTTGGCTTCTATTTTCTTCTTCAACAGAACAGAATATACAGTATAAATGAAATTTTATACCTATGCATTGGGCAATGGAGAAGAAAAATTCTGAATCATAAGAACAATACTAGCAGCTTTCGAACTTTTAAATAAAATCTACCTCAACAGTTAAATCATTTCCTCTTCTTTCACTAACCATTCATGGTGCTGGTATTTACCATTTGCTATTTTTCAAAAGAGGAATCAGGAACTTGCAGCATCCAGAATGATACCATATCCAAAATTATACCCAAGAAATTACTGGAATGGAGAACACTGTCAAAGCAGTAAGCACAAGAGAAAACATCTAGGTAACCAAATGAAGTGAATGAGATTATCATCCAAAAGGGTGTTTTGATTGTATCGCAAATTAGGAATAAAAAAGGAATTGATGATCATTAGATATAAAATCGGAGAACCTGAGAAGCAGTAGATAGGAAAGACATGGAAGGAAGAGAAGTAGAGATTGGCTACAGCAGCAGAAGCCATGTCAAAGACTAAAAGCAAGGAGTTGAGGACTTAGGACACTTCTTAACATGAAGATGAAAAGAGCATATGGAGAGAGGGGATAGAGGGGGTTCCAGTCTCTCAGACTAGGAGTCTCCTGAGATGACAGTAGCAACCTCCTGGGCATGACGGCAGAGATGCCTTACTGTCTATCAGATTTATAAATTCTACAGACTGTGTCAAGGCAACTGATGAAAGAACTAAGTCTTATTTCAAGAGCTGCAGAGTAAACAGTAATGCTTATAGTCTAGCAGATTGTGAGACATTAAATAAAAGGCCAAATCACTTCACGTTCATTTTTTCGGTTTCATAGGACATTACTATAATCAGTAATACTGAGACAGAGCCATACTGAGGGCACATTGACCAACTGAGGGCCTTAATCTGATGCTTGATTATTTCTAAATGTTGTAGACAAAGAAACTAAAACATATAGAGGTTAAGTAACTTACCCCCAAATCATCCACATGGTAAAGGGCTTATGAGTAGGGTTTAGAAAGATAAACAGGAGTTTTCTAGGTAAGTAACATGGCACCAGATATTTTAACAGGGTGAACTGAGGGACAGGCCTTTTAGTGCACGTAGTGAAAGTTTGCTGTTTTTGCCTGTTCAGCATTCACTCCCCATTAACAGTAACACGATGTGTTGTTTTATTTCAGGAATCTCTCTTATCCCTACTCTCAGTTTGTGTGGATTGGGTTGAACTCATTGCATGTCCCAATTCTAAGTATGGAGATATATAATTAAGCCAATTCAAAAAGACCATTTTCTTGATGCTATCATAGTGTTGGAGGTGGTAGGAAGTACTCTCGTTCCAATGGAATTGCTTAGGTAATATAAATCTGGAACTGCCAGTGGTCATCTTTCCTTCCACTTGAGAGAACTGGCCTAAGAAAGAAATCTAACACAGAAAAATTCAGACTGAAGGAAAGGGAAAAGAGAGACAGACGTCTTCCTTATACTAATTTGGAAATACTGAGTCCAGCAGTGCCTGATCTATCCCTGGATTGTTAGTTCCAGGAGCCCATAAATTCCCTGGTATGTTTAAGCCAGTTTGAGTTGGGGTTACATCGCTTCCAGCTGAAATATTTTTTACTAAAACAGCAAAAAAAAAGAGGCTTCCTTATGCTGGGAACTTCAATTAATTCAGCATGGGTGGAACCGAAAATGCTAAGAAAAAAGGGTCAGGAGATGAGGCTGGAGACAGAAGCAGACTGTGAGTCCAAGTGGGTAAGAGCTGATATGATGTGAAGGTGCCTGTGACTGCTAGGACCAGTGGTACAGACCTCACAGTAAGGTTTTAAATGCTTTATGAACAATTCAGAGCATACCAACGGCCACACTGGAGAAACTGCTCTGAAACAGGAAGAACTTATTGAGAGAAGACATCTTTTTTCAGGAAGAAAATTTAGAGCAGTCAGCAAAGCCACACTGCACCAGATGCCATGCAGCACTTACACGGCATGCTCTAATAGATAGACAAGGCACAGTGCAGGGGTGTGAAATATGATGGCTTGGAATGAAACTGGAACCTGTGATCAGAAGATAGGTGCATGTCCCCAGCATCTCTCCCCAACCAGACAGCAACTGGGTGGCCTTAGAAAAGTCACTTAACATGTTGGAAATGGAGGGAGTGACCCCCACTCTGTCAACTTCCAAATAAGATACAGATATGCCAATGTTTTGGAAACTGTAAAGCTCTATGCAAATGTCCACTACTGTTAATGTTGTCAGATGATCAGGGATTGGGTGTGAGCTTTTTTTTTTTTTTTTTTTGGAGGGGGGCGGTACGTGGGCCTCTCACTGTTGTGGCCTCTCCCGTTGCGGAGCACAGGCTCTAGACGTGCAGGCTCAGCGGCCATGGCTCATGGGCCCAGCCGCTCCGCAGCATGTGGGATCTTCCCGGACCGGGGCACGAACCCATATCCCCTGCATCGTCAGGCAGACTCTCAACAACTGCGCCACCAGGGAAGCCCTGGGTGTGAGCTTTGACACTCATTTTCTATATCATCACGAGCAGGTCATTAAACCCTTGGGATCTCATTTCACTTCTTTCTAAGAAGAGATCAAACTCCGTGGTGTTGGATGTTGGATGTTGTTGGATACTACAACAGTATTTCGATAATTCTCCAACTATGCATTTTCCCTTTGTGGAAAAGAGGCAAATAGCTCAGTTTAACAAAGTCGTTGGGATTTTTCCAGAAGGCAAAAGCCATACTCCTTCTAAGCCAGAGCCCAATCACATGTCAGTTCCACAGCCAGCAGCACCTACAGCTATGATACTGCAAACAGAAGCAGAATTCCCAGTGTTAACTCTGAACAGCACATGGGTTAAATCTGCATCGACTATTTGGTTTAATAAAGCAGTTAGTTTGCTATGCATTCTTCGAGAAAGACTTACATAAACTTTGTTAAAATTAAACTCCTGGCACTTAACAGATTAAATTATAAGGGAAATTCACTTAGGGTTGACACATCATTCCCTGGAGAAGCGGAATAACTGAGGTGCTCATAACACAACAACTATCATTGCATAGCATTTTCAAAGCCCAAAATTGCTTTGAAATTCACTGAGACACTGTGATGAGGCAGGCAGGCAGGTAGGCAGGCAGGCAGGCAGGCATTATCCCCATTGTAAAGGCAGGAAAACTTAACGCTCTGGATGTAACCTGACTCAGACCCAAAATACGCAGTAGGAGGAACAGCTGGAATTTGAATTCTGGGTCTTTTGACTTCCAAGTTTCTTTCTATTAGGCTATATTCCCTCTTGGTACCAACTCTCCCAGGGTTACCATTAGGTGCCACTGCTCTTCCTTTTGTGTTATGTGCACAGAGGAGACTGATGAATTTTTGAACTGGAGAAAAGAAAAGAAAATTGTTACAAAGGGCCCAAACCAGCTGAATGTCATAAGCAGAGTTCCGATGAATTTGTTGTCTGGGTTTACACAACCAAATACACATCATGCAATCCTCTAGCTCCTATACCAAATTTCAGGCCCAGTGCCCACATGTGTGATTGATGGAACTCAGTTAATACTGCTCTCTGCTGCCTGATTTCTTAGAGACACCAAGTTACCTCAGCATGTTACAGCTGCCCTGAAATCTCTCCACTGGCTTCTGCTACAATTGGGTATTGATTGAAAAATTCTATTACTGTACTTAGTCACACAGCTTTCAATAAACAGGTTGCAGATGGCACTGTGGCTGGTTTCAAGGAGAGCTGAAAGACCCAAGGGTAATGGAATACCTGAGAAAATTAGCAAGAAGCCTTAGATGCTCAGGCAGGATACACAGATCTCCTTTTTAGAGTGTAAACTGTTAATTTAGGAAGTACTGACTCACTTTTGGTCCTCAAATGAGGCATGCCAGCTGGATACAGAATTGAAACTGTTTAACAGCAACCCGACTGTACTTCAAATAAAAACAAGAATAAGCACTTGGCATGTGATGGTTTGGAGGGGCTAACACACTCCTAGTTCAATTAACATGTATTGAGCAACCCTTCGATCCCAGGCACCAAAACAGGTGCTGAAGATACCAAGAAAGATAAGACATGATTGTGATTTCCATTATCAAGAACTTACCAACTACAAGCCACAGGCCAAATCTGGCCTGCAATCTATTTTTGTAAATAAAGTTGTATGGGAACACATTCAAGCTCCTTAATTTACCTATTATCTTTGACTGCTTTTGTGCTACAACGGCAGAGTTGACTAGTTGTGACAGAGACCATGTGCCCCAGAAAGCTAAAATATCTATTACTTGTCTCTTTACCAAAAGAGTTTGCTGACTTCTGGGTTAGACTACTGTGGGAGCAACAGGTGCTAATGAATGATTTCAGTGTAATATCTTAAGTCCTCATAATCAGAACACATGATGATAAGGAACCATTAAGGAAGGGTACCTAATCTTTCCTTAAGTTGCCAAGAAGAACAGCTGCATTAGCAGTCTCTGAAAGAATGAGATGAGTTGGTGAGGTGAAGGAAGGTAAGAAAACAGAGGGAGGAAACACAGCAGAAGGGCCGGCTAAGCAAAAGTGCAAAGTTGTAGAACAAGAAGATCATTCGTGTGCATGGGAATGCAACCTCCATAGGAGCAGCTGAACTATGCAAGTTTCAAGAGGAAGGTAGGAGCCTGTATGTCAGGCTGCGGGGTCTGGGCTTTGTCTGTAGGCTATTCCAGGCTACTGAAAAGATTAAACAAGGGAATAAATGATCAAATTTGTATTTCGATGGAAACACAAAAGACCCCAAATAGCCAGAGCAATCTTGAGAAAGAAAAATGGAGCTGGAGGAATCAGGCTCCCTGACTTCAGACTATACTACAAAGCTACAGTCATCAAGATGGTATGGTACTGGCACAAAAACAGAAACGTAGATCAATGGAACAGGATAGAAAGCCCAGAGATAAACCCACACACATATGGTCACCTTATTTTTGATAAAGGAGGCAAGAATATACAATGGGGAAAAGACAGCCTCTTCAATAAGTGGTGCTGGGAAAACTGGACAGCTACATGTAAAAGAATGACATTAGAACACTCCCTAACACCATACACAAAAATAAACTCAAAATGGATTAAAAACCTAAATGTAAGGCCAGACACTATAAAACTCTTAGAGGAAAACATAGGCAGAATACTCTGTGACATAAATCACAGCAAGATCCTTTTTGACCCACCTCCTAGAGAAATGGAAATAAAAACAAAAATAAGCAAATGGGACCTAATGAAGCTTAAAAGCTTTGCACAGCAAAGGAAACCATAAACAACATGAAAAGACAACCCTCCGAATGGGAGAAAATATTTGCAAATGAAGCAACTGACAAAGGATTAATCTCCAAAATTTACAAGCAGCTCATGCAGCTCAATATCAAAAAAACAAACAACCCAATCCAAAAATGGGCAGAAGATCTAAACAGACATTTCTCCAAAGAATATATCAGATTACCAACAAATACATGAAAGGATGCTCACCGTCACTACTCATTAGAGAAATGCAAATCAAAACTGC
This sequence comes from Lagenorhynchus albirostris, assembly GCF_949774975.1. Classification (NCBI taxonomy): domain Eukaryota; kingdom Metazoa; phylum Chordata; class Mammalia; order Artiodactyla; family Delphinidae; genus Lagenorhynchus; species Lagenorhynchus albirostris. The sequence goes on from NC_083103.1 coordinate 34,867,836, forward strand.
AATGAGGTAGCACCTCACACCAGTCAGAATGGCCATCATCAAAAAATCTACAAACAATAAATGCTGGAGAGGGTGTACAGAAAAGGGAACCCTCTTGCACTGTTGGTGGGAATGTAAATTGATATAGCCACTATGGAGAACAGTATGGTGGTTCCTTAAAAAACTAAAAATAGAACCATAGAACCATATGACCCAGCAATCCCACTACTGGGCATATACCGTGAGTAAACCATAATTCAAAGAGAGTCATGTACCACAATGTTCACTGCAGCTCTATTTACAATAGCCAGGACATGAAAGCAACCTAAGTGTCCATTGACAGATGAATGGATAAAGAAGATGTGGCACATGTATACAATGGAATATTACTCAGCCATAAAAAGAAATGAAATTGAGTTATTTGTAGTGAGGTGGATGGACGTAGAGTCTGTCATACAGAATGAAGTAAGTCAGAAAGGGAAAAACAAATACCATATGCTAACACATATATATGGAATCTAAAAAAAAAAAAATGGTTATGAAGAACCTAGGGGCAGGACAGGAGTAAAGACGCAGACCTAGAGAATGGACTTGAGGACACGGGGATGGGGATGGGAAAGGGTAAGCTGGGACGAAGTGAGAGAGTGGCATGGACACATATACACTACCAAATGTAAAACAGATAGCTAGTGGGAAGCAGCCGCAGAGCACAGGGAGATCAGCTCAGTGTTTTGTGACCAGCTAGAGGGATGGGATAGGGAGGGCAGGAGGGAGATGCAAGAGGGAGGAGATATGGGGATATATGTACATGTATAGCTGATTCAATCTGTTATAAAGCAGAAAATAACACACCACTGTAAAGCAATTATACTACAATAAAGATGTGAAAAAAATTTGTATTTTGGCTAGATCTCTCTTAGAGGACAGAGGAGTATGAATTGCAAGAGACAAAATTAGAAGCTGTTAGGCTTAGAAACAATTCAATAGTACCAGTGATAGATATTAGAGGTCTAGGCTGTTGTTGTGGCGAAACTATCATTCAATAATATTAAAGGAAGGAGACCAGTGAAGAGGAAGATGGGCGTCACTGAGGAATTTCCTTAAAAATGATGTTAAACATAGCCAGCATCTCTGATAAGCTTTTTCATCACCTAAATACAGACATAAAAAATCAATGTGAGGCATGTTGGGTGGATATTGAATATAATAAAGGAAAGAAGAAAAAGCTAACAACAGCTGCATAAAGAAGAGAAAGGTAACTAAAAATGTGCTCTATGTCAGACACAGTGCCAAGTTCTTCACATACTATTACTTGATTCCTTCTATTGCCATAAAAACCAAACAGATACTATTATAACCATTTTAAAATAAAGAGAAGGGTCTTGCTAGGGATTATGTAAAGTGATTAGTATAAAGTCTGGGACATGATAGGTGATTGACAGAGATTTAATGTCTTCCCTTATGGAACTGTCCTGAGAAATTATCTGTATTGAATCCAACCAGAACTGAGGGCTTTGTCATTTAACAGATGATTTTACATACTTTCTCTCACCCAAGCTTTTTGCAGGTACTCAGGACCCACTGGAGACAGTTCAGACTTGGCCCTGGCATCACAGATGTTACAGTCCATGGTACTGCTGTACACGTCTTCCTTGGGTAGTGAGAGTTTAGTTTGGAAGCAAAAATCAGAGATCTTGAGTCAGTTCCGTATTTTGATCAGTTATATACATAAACAAGCTCACATGAATCTCTAACTATGGAGATATTTGGAAACTCTGACCAAGAAAAATGAGAACTCAATTGGTTTCCTCTCAAAAAAAAAGGTATTACTAAGTACACAACTTTCTTTATTTGAAGCTCTAAACTCCATATGAAGTTTGCTTGCTCTTTTCTCCAAACTTAAATAGGTTACGTATGTCAAGTACTAAAGTAAACAAGGAAGCCGTTAGGCTAAGCTGACTCTAATACATCAGGAGCCTAGGTGAGCAAATGGAAACCTAAGCTAGTGTCAATTCCTGTAAATGCCTCGAGGTTCAGAAATCTAAACTTAAGAAGAACCAATCACAAACAGCCAACCAGTCTTTCCCAAAAAAGGCAAGCTCTTAAGCTATAGCCAATCACATAACTTCCGTGCTTTGTCTCCTTGTCTGCTCTACAAAAGCCCTTCCTTTAGCTCCTGCTGGTAGAGTGCTGCTGGATTTGAATTGATGTTTGCTAAGGTAAACTCTTAGACATTTTAATGTGCCTCAGTTTATCTATTAACACAAGGGAGTGTGTTCCAAGAGCTGGTTGGTTCCTCCCTTTATCATAGTATGATATGCAAATAAACATTTAATAAATGCCTTTTGATGGGAATAATGGATTGGTCTGGGGAATAGTTTCATGTGGACTTAGCTGGAGAAATTGGCTGGAGAAATTATCTTTCCTTACCCACCAGCATCAATTCACTCCCAATTAATACCATTCATCACATATACTCCAGACTCCCACAGTCATAATCTCTAATTACTTTGTCTGAATTACCAACACGGGGCCTTGTCTACAAATGCCTGAGTATCCCTTTTGGAATAAGACTCCCCTTTGCCTGCCACAAGTCCCTTTGTGAGAATTCAAAAATACGTACAGAATACACTAAATACAAGTTTATGCTTTTGGCAATGCTAGGAAACCACACAGATAAAATAGGGTCCGCCATAGTTAATAGTTCATTTTGCAGTTCTAGAAGCTTATGATGTGACTCTCCCTTTTCCGAACTCTGTCACTATGTAGATGTATAACATGAAACATTCTGCCTTAGTTGATTCCTAGTGCTTTACAAATTGGGCATAGCTAAAAACTGTGAGCTTTTCTAAGAAAATGATATATCATATCTCTTCTCGCTAAGTCAGTACCCAATCCAGGGATAATCACACACATATTAAAGCCAAAATAGGATTAAAAGGTATATTAGCTTTAAGTTTATGGAAAACCAGAGCCTGAGACAAGTTTGAATGTTTATTGTGGCGGTGGCGGCGGATGGGGGAGGGAAGTTGGTGCAATCCAGTGAAAGCAAGAAGGAAAGAGACAATGAGAAGTAGTTATGCCTGTTTGCTAGCGCTGCCATAACAAAGTACCACAAACTGGGTGGCTTCAACAACAGAACTTCATCGTCTCACGGTTCTGGAGGCTAGAAGTCCAAGACCAAGGTGTCGGTAGCATTCGTTCTTGCCAAGGGCTATGAAGGAGAATCTGTTCCATGCTCCTCTCCCCTAGCTTCTGGTGCTTTGCAGGTCATCTTCGCCATTCCTTGGCTTGCAGAAATATCACCTTGAACTCTGCCTTCATCTTCATATGGTGTGTGTGTGTGGGTGTGTGTGTGTGTTCTTCATCTTCGCATGGTGTGTGTGTGTTCAAATTTCCCCTTTTTATAAGGACACCAGTCATATTGGATTGGGGCTCTCCCTACTCCACTATGACCTTATCTTAATTATATCTGCAGCCCTATTTCTAAGTGAGATGACATTCTGAGATACTGGGGGCTAGGGCTTCATCATATGAATTTTGTGGGAACACAATTCAACCCATAACAGTAGGTATGATATTGTGATATAATAATAATCCTCATCCACAGTTCCTGGCACATAGCTCCTAAAACTCTTGTAATTTCCTACGTAAGAGCTGTAGGGACATCTTTTAAAAACAATATTTAGTTTTGTTCTCCGTTCCACAATATAAAGGTGAAATGGGTATCTTTCGTTATGCATAATAAATCCCTTTCAGGGGAACCAACCACATGATTAGCTGGTTGGAACTTTCAGCCATGCCCCCATCCCCCACCTCCAGGGAGGGAAGAGGGGCTGAAGATTGAGTTCAATCATGAATGGCTAAGATTTCAATCAACGATGCCTACAAAATGAAGCCTCCATAAAAACCTAAAAGGACAGGATTTGAAGAGCTTCCAGACTGGGAAACACAGCAGCCTTTCCCTTACAGTAGGTAAAGCAAAATAACATTGTGAATGATGATAATGGTTTCTTGGTGACATGGGATATCTCAGAAGAACCATTATAAAACCTCTGCATCTCAGAACATTCTGCAAGAAGGAGAGAAAACAATTCACATGTTGTCTCCTTATGACTCATGCCTTTTCTCCATCAAAGTTTGCTCCACAGAGCATCAACTGTCCTGTAAGTTTAGATGGTATTATTTGACCCCTGTGGAGGTGCTCGGGAAGCTAGAGCTTCTGGGGTCTGGTCAGGTTGGATTTAGACATAGGAGCTGCTGCAGACCCTCCCAGAGCCAGCACGATGGAGGTGGTCCCAAAGCCTGGCACTAGACCCCAGGACACGTCAGAGAATCAGTAAACTCTGGTTGGTGGCTGGGATACTAGAATTGTGAGAATGACAGGAGCCATTGCTCAGCTATTCCAGTCAGGAAGCAGGGCAAGCAGGCAAGGCCCAGGGGGCAGATGGGCTCAGAGTACCCGGGGGAGTACATAAACTAGGTCCAGTAAACATTCATTTCAAAACACAGCAAAACATAACTGTCAGCACTGGCACCAACATGATAAAACAAACAAACAAACAAACAATGTACGGATATGGAAAGTTAGTGATGAGTGAGCGTATTCGTTTCCTAGGGCTGCCGTAACAAATTACCACAAACTTGGTGGCTCAAAACAACAGAAATGGATTCTCTCACTCCACGGCTTCTAGGTGCACTAATTCAATCTGTGCCTACAGCTTTTCTTGCTGTGTATCCCTGGCTTCACATGGAGTTTTCCTCTTCTTATAAGGAAACCAGTCATATTGGATTAGGGCCACCCCAATGACCTCATCTTAACTTGATTCCATTTGCAAAGACTCTACTCCCAAATAAGGTAACATTCACAGGTACAGAGGGTGCAGGACTTTAATAATATTGGGGGTGGGGGGAGACACACAAGTCAACCCATAATGGTGGGGATAAGACCAACAGGGCTCTAGAAGTGGATGTATTCCTGATTACTTGCTTGATATCTGGCATGACTTTAAATCTCTTGGACTGGGGATTCCACCTCTCTGAAATGAGGCGAGTGGTTCTTAATCTTTTATAGATAGACCCTTCTTCAAAAATGTATATAACTAAATACACACAAATGTTTCAGGGCGGTCCTCAGTCTTCCTAAAGCCCATCCCTGGACCCCTAAGAGCAATCTCTGTCCCAGTTAATCAAGATCTCATCAAACTTTGCCACTTTATAGTTTTATTATTTATTTCTATGCTTTACTAACCTTTTGCTCAAGTTTTATGGGCTATTCCAAGTCCTGTGGCAGGGACAGCTCTCTTCAGACATAAAAAAAGAAAGGAAATGCTTCTTTCCTACTTGCAATACTATCCATGCCAGGAGTTTCAAGGGATGAATGATGTTAGATATTTTTTGAGGAGTCAGAGTACATTTGCTGCTGTTAATCTGGGGTAAAGTTTCATGAAAACAGAAGAGCAGTCAGTAACTGCACCTACTCCAGAAGCTCTGGAGTAAATAACCTTTTCAGGAGCTTTGATAGATCTGGACCTTGGGCCTTCCCCTAGGCCAGATAATCTCACACATTTTAAGCTACGCTCAGAGCTTAAAGTCTGCAAAGTCTGCGAACCTCTGACACAATGATTATACCTATTTAAAGTATGCATGATGGGTGACCACACAAATTTTTTTTATCCGATGTCTTTCCATTGCAATTGCTCTTCATAAAGCAGGAGGACTGTATTTATCTTACTCCCTTAACATGTGGTCCAGCAAAGTGCTCTGATTAGCATTTAGCAAATGCTACCGAGTGCAGAACAATATTGAATCAGCTCCCACACACATTACCTGTAGAAACTGTATGACACATGCATTCTCTTTTACTGCTGCATTGCCTACATGTCACATCTCACTCAAAAGTCTGTAAGAAACTGGAGTGTGGGGAATCATGTTTGACTCTGGTATATTCCTCAACTTAGAAACCATGTGGCACAGAGTAGCTGGGCCAGGACGAGGGTGAGACAAGAGAAGCATATAAGGCACATAACTTAGGAGGCACTCACTCTTAAGGTCATGCAAGCACCCTGCACAAGAGATATGGAATTTGTTAAATAGTGGCTGAATGAAGGGGAAACAAGGAAAGATGAAGGAAGACAAGCACTGGAAGAAAGAAAAGTGGGAGGGTAAAAAGCAGGCTGGCAGAAGAGGAAGGAAAGAAATCATAGTTAATGGGTCGGAGACATCATTCACTAAATAACCATTTGCTCTTCTACATTTCTCATCCTCCACTGCAGTTGGCCAGGGTCATGTGACTAGTTCTAGCCAATGGGCTCTGAGTAGTAGGCACATGTGCCATATAAGAGTCAGTGGGTCTTCTCTACCCATCCTTTCTGCTGTCACAGTGATCTTGGAAGCCATGTCAAACACATGGCATAAGTATAAGATGGAGGAGGGTGATTCAGTGCATATCAGACTTTATGTAAGAAATAAACTTTATAGTATAAGCTACTGAGACTGTATGGTTTACTATTAGAATGCCATAGTTTTTCTATCCTGAGTAATACAAGGACACAGCAAATGTGATGGATGGGGTTATATGGATTTTTTAATGTTATCTTTGATCATAGGAGAAAAACAAAAATGATCCAGAGAATATCCTTTACTTTATTATGATATAAATTATGTAAACTGACTCAACCTCCCTGGTCTCTTCCATTTCAGTTCCATTTTTAGGAAAAATTACACTCAGCACTCCAATCCAAGTACCTTGAAAACTGCCATTTCACTGAGAAGACCCTAACAACCTACGTAGTCCCAGCTTGCATTAATAACTCTTTGCATTGAAACAACTTTCGCAGGAGTCCCTTCTCACAATATATCTGTTCCAATGATTGCATATTGTTTAACTGAGTATAAAACTCACCAAGATTTTGCATGCAAAACTGGTCTGAAATTTCAACCCAGTTACCTCTTTATTTAAGCCTTACTCTCTCAGAATATCAGTAAGACCTTCAAAGGGAATATCTTTTATTTCTTGTGAGTTTTGGAATTTGACTTGTGCTTGCTGTATAAGTAATAACTTCAGCAATTAGACATTTAAAGGGCCACCTGAGTAAAGGAAAGAAAACAGACAATAAAACTAAAAAATAAGTAAGTGCGAAGTATTTTATTTCCATATCTGTTTACTATGTGTGTATACTATGTGTACATGTTTGAGATGTGTTAAGTGCAGTGCCAAAAGCAACAGATTAGAAGAAAAAAGACCTAATGCTAGTGAGGCCTCTGCCTATTATTAACTTTGTGATCACAAGCAAATCACTTAAACTAACTATTTGGTTCTTTTTTTATGTATACATTTTGATAGAACCAAGCAAGATTGAAAAAACAAGTTGGAAAGACTCTAAATGCTGAATTAACAGTCCTGGGAATGAAACCTAGTTTCCCCATTTACTGACTCTTGCCTGGGCTAGTCACTAGCCTCCGCAAATCTCAAGTGGATCAGGTATACAAACGGATAAAGTCACCCTATACAGTCACTGTGAGATTCAAAAGATAATAATATAAAAGTGCTTGGCACAGTGCCTGGCTGAGAGTAAATACTAAATAAATGTGTTTCTGTAAGTGCTACACAGATGGGGAGTGGTATTATTACTCACATACATATAAAAAGTTCTGGTTAATATTCCAGGGCAAGTTTATGGTATAACCTGAGGAAGTTTATAAGAAGCTGCGGATTTGACATCACAATTACATTTCTGATGTTAGAATAGGTCATCTCTAAAGAATGTTAAAGATTTTTTAACGTATTGAATAATGTGCAAGAACTATTATTACATAAATGTCAGTTGCTGATTTTGCGTGGGTCTAACACTAAAACAGACTTGGGATAAACAGTAATATTCAAACAGAACTGAAGCAAACTTTGCTCAAGGGCAGTGGGAGGCTTCTGAGTCTATCACCTCTGCCTTTGGGGTTTGATTCTGATTCGCCATATGAACTGATGACCTCATTTGTTATGTGAACTTGGACATATTATATTCATCTTCATGAGTCAGTTTTCTCCTATGCAAAATGTAGAAATTAACAGTATCCACTTTGCTGATACTATTTGGGGAATATATTTAAGAAAAAATGTAAAGGATTTAGTGGAGGGTAGACCCAACACAATCAATACTGGCCAAGAGGCATAGAAGTTATTATCATAGTAGTGTGGGGTTAAGATGGCACACTCTGGAACCAGGCTAATTGGGTGCTCAATCCTGACAGATTGCTTAAGTTTTCTTTGTATCTGTGTCTTGATCTAAAAATTAGGGATAGTAATAGTATCTGCTTCATAGGCTTCTCCTGAGAATTAAATGAGCTAATATATATATAAAATGTTGAGAATTGTATCTGATTTATGGCCAGTAAGCAAAAAGTGGGCTATTATGATCATTAGAACAGGTTAAAAATCACTTAAAAAAAAAGAGCTTTAGATGACATCCCTCCAAAAGATAAAAACAAACAAAAGCTTTTGCTTCTGATTCTTATTGGAAAATGAAGAAAAGTTCAATGAAAGCTGGAAGAAATTGGGAGGAGGAGGTAAGAGGCTAAGCTGGAAAGCCTCTGTGGATGTTTCATTTGTGAGAGTTAGGCTACAGATGGGATAAAGCTGGTATTCATGGTAGCAGCTGGCAACATTAGGTCAGTGAAACACCCCAAAGTTCTGTTGGCCACTTCCCAGAGCTGAAGGGAGCAGTTCTTGGCAACTGTGATAAAAATGCTTTGTCAGCTGCAAAGCAGGATACAAATGTTATCTTTGGTACTACTGCTATACAACACCATTCCTGTAGCATATTGTTCATTCATTTTTCCTACAGATGTTTATTTAGTGCTTTCCTGCTGTGTGCGAAACACTACCCTAAGCTCTAGCAATGCAGCAGAGAACAAAATGCTGCAATCTTGTACTCATGGAACTTATATTATAGTCTAGGGAGGAGATGGACATTATAAAAAGATACTCACACAAAGAAATACAGAACTGCAAATTATGAAAATGTCTACGAAGGAAGGCGATAGGACTGGTACAGTGTAGTAAGAGCATAGCTTTGGACACTGGGTTCAAATCCTAGCCCTTCCACTTACAAATGGTGTGACTTCGGGCCAAAAACTTAACCACTCTATGCCTTAGAAATTCTTCTGAAAATGGAAATACTGAATTAATTACTTCACAGGGTGATTGAGAAAATCAAATAACACCTGTAAGTAAAGGAATTAGACTCTAGAACATAGCAAATGCTTAGTAAATATTAGTTATTATTTTAATCACAGGAGTTTCATGAAAAGGCTCTTTCTTCACTTTGTTAAACAATATATCCAGAGGGCAAGTAATATACACACACACACAAACACACACAACATACACACAACACTAAGATCATCAGTCGATTGCTCTTCTAATCTAACATGTGTTTGGCATGATATGCAAAACATAATGGCTTGACCAAATTTTCATTCTCTAACTGGATGTCGTATATACATGGATTCTAGTTTTTAGGGAAGAAAAGGACCTAGCAATGTCATTGCCTTTATTTGACCGTTTTCAGGCAGGCAGCTTCCCACCTGCCCTGAGAGTGAGGATCCATCCATTTCTGAAAAATCTCCTGGGAACGGGACATTTTAATCTCCATTGGCAGATAACAAATAAATGGCATTGGAAATTTCATACCCAGATGAAGGTTGATGCTTAATCCAAAGTGATTTATGGCTTGAGTCACATGGTTATTATTGACAATTTGTTGATTAGCTCTTTGGCATTCTCCCCAGCCACAGCTCTTTCCTTAGTTTACATAAAATAGGATCAGAAAAAAGTAAGACACTGAGATAATTAAGGGGAAAGTGAGAAAAAAAGAAAGAGAGCAAGAGGGAGAAAGAGAGAAATAAAGGAAATTTATAAAGTCAAATTGAATGCATTTGAATTTTTTGTCTTTTTCTACTTCTTGGTGTAACTACCCCAAAAAAATATATAGGGGTACCTATAAGAATGCTTGAATCGAAAACTTAGGATAGATTTACAGTAGAATGAATAAAATTCAGCACATTTTAAAGTGTTTCAGACATTTTAAGTGCCAGTTTAAAAAAAAATGTTTGGCTTTTGTATTTTGCAATATCATTAATGAGTTTTTAAAAGTATTAAGTGTTCTTTCTTTTCTAATTGAATTACATTGCTCTTCAGGGGCCTCTGCAAATAGCTTAGTATGTTCACAGAGGATACCATGCCTCTGATTCTACTAAGTACAAACAGATTTTTTTAACCTATGAAACAGTGGAGAGTCAAAACTAACAAGGTGGCCGATCTTACTCTGGGACAGTAGGTATCTGAGCTGTTCTCTTCTCTTCCTCTGTCTGCTCCCACAGTACCTGTTCTCAGTCTCCCTCCCCAGCTGCCTCAGCAGATACACCACAACATACTGGTGATTAATCCAGACACTGTCACAGAATCTACACAATCACAGTAACTTTACCACTAAAGTCACCAGAACATTGTATGGAAACTAATGAAATGGTTCTGTCCTCTCCCAGAGGATCCACATAGGCAGCCAAATTAAAATAACAAAAATATACTGGTAAGTACAACTGCATGTATTTCATTCATACTTTTGAATTCTATGAGGATATAAATATATAGAGAGAGAGATAAATAAAGTAGAGATAGGTGGAAGTAGAAAGCCAGGGAGATCTCTCTCACACAAATCCTTTAAGAAAATAGTGACCATTAACACTCTCTGGACAGAGATATAATACTCAGCAGACTACATTACGTATTATATACTTGGCCTAATGAGGGGTCAGCAGACTACAGCCTGCTGTCTGTTTCTGTAAGGCCCATGTGACTTAAGACTTTTTTAAAATTTTTAAATGTAAAAACAACTGATTGGCGGTTTGGTAAGAACAATTATTCCATTTTGCTTATTGGCTCATAAAGCCTAAAATATTTACTACCTGTCCCTCTGCGCAAGAAGTTTGCCAACCACTGGCCTACACTTTTTTCATCCGTGACACCTGGCCTCTCTCCATTGTAGTAGTCACTGTACATATGTTCACTTATTTAATGTCCGTCTATCCCTCTAGATAAATTCCCTGAGGACAGGGACAAGGAGAGGCTCTGTGACTGTTACACAGCTGCGTCCCCAGCACCTAACACACAGAAATCACTCAATAAGGACTTGATTGAAAACTTAATAAGTGAATAAACTTTGATGCATATGCAGGACTTTCTCTGGCCCTACTGATTATACATCCTAGTAGCAAAGTAGAAACCGGGCAGGAAAAGAAACCGGCCTACAATTGTCCACCTCAGAGTGGAGAAAAGGGAATTTCAATTCAGCGATCCTTATGTGTATTTTAGTGTATTTTCACTACAAGCTTCCTTTGAGCAAAGGAGGAAAGAGCCGATTTTGTCTGATCTGGTTTACCATGTGTCTATGAAGAACAGATAAACCAAACAGAACACGTACTCCATGGGATAGGGAAAGTCATGCAAACACTGCCAACTATCCAATTGCTCCCCACACTCCACCTTCTACCTGTTTCCCCCACTCACTGCTTCAACATTCAGTGCCTCCCTGTGCAAAGGTCAGGGACTGAATTATATGGCAACTCATGGTACCAGTAAGTAGAAAGAGATGGATCTAGGGGAACTACCTAGTGATGCTACACAGGCATACATATATATATATATACTTACATATGGAAGCAAGCTTAGAAACACATAGTTCACACCATCCTACTCATTTTATTATAAAGAGAGCAAAGGCCACACCACACTCCTTCACCCTTGCCCAATCACGTCATTGAAACTGCATCTCCAACTTTTTATATTTCTGATTTTCACCACTACCATCACAACAACGATAATGACCACAGTGGTGAGGTGTCAGGAACCGTCCAATTTCAATTTAAGCATAACCTCTAAATGATGGAGATAAAGATCAAGAAGGTAGTAAGTGCTAGAGCCAGCATTCAAATCTAGATCTTTCTGACTGCAAGTCTGGTCACTGTAACCACTACCTTAAATTAGAACTATCCACTTTGGCTGCTGCTTTGCTCCTTAGTGCTTGTCTTAGTCTTTATGTCCTCATTTCCATTTTTATTGATTTTACACATATTTTGTCTTTTAAAAAGAAGCATGCAGTATGATCTGTCTTAATCTCATTTTACCCAAGAACGACCTTAAATCCATGACACAGAATAGATATGCACGGACTCTAAAATAATTGATAAAAATATTTAACCAGTTTCCAGTGACACCTATTTATTTTATTTATACGACACCTTTTTCTACAAATGATTTGAAGAAAATTAGAACAAAAGACATACAAAATGATCTTATCACAATACCATAACTAGTCTCAGTAGAATAATAATTTAAAAGAAAATATGAAGCTCCAAAAACTCCATGAAAGAAACTCTAGGTGGATGCTTGATCTCTAGTTGGAAGCAATTACAAAGAAAACACCAATATATTTAGTTATGTAAAAATTAAAACATAAAGATCATAAGACAGTGAAAAATAATTTAAAGGTAAATGACAGAAAAGGAAAATATCAGCTAATATAACAGACAAAGTCAAATTTTGGGAGTTTTGAGATGCTTGCTCAAATAAATAAGAAAAACACTAAGTTAAAAAAAATGGGGGGCTTCCCTGGTGGCGCAGTGGTTGAGAGTCCGCCTGCCGATGCAGGGGACGTGGGTTCGTGCTCCGGTCCAGGAAGATCCCACATGCCGCGGAGCGGCTGGGCCCGTGAGCCATGGCCGCTGAGCCTGCGCGTCCGGAGCCTGTGCTCCACAACGGGAGAGGCCACAGCAGTGAGAGGCCCGCATACCGCAAAAAAAAAAAAAAGGGCAGGACTTCCACTTCTTGCAATGAGTTTAGAGGATATGATTATTCTTTCTACCCTAAACAACTTCACTTGTATAAAATATATGAAACAACCACTTTCAGGAATCAAACAATGAGAAGCCCAGGAGATTATGCCTCATAGAAGGAAAACAAATAAGGCAATCCCTAAGGTTGCCTCAATTTTCTGCCTGGATGCACTTTCCAGACAATGGTATAAGGAAAGTCAGCAGGGTACAGCCGTCTTGCTGAGGATTAGGGATAAAGATTAGAGTCTGAGGACGCAGAGGTGACTGGAATTTGAGGGCAGAGTACTCAAGAAGAGAAAACTGAGCAGAGGAAGTTTTAAAAGTCTGCATATGGGAGCCCTTGAATATTTGAAGATAAAGCTGTGCATCCTTGGAGTAATACTCCAAGTAGCCAGGCAAAGAAGAACTAATGGGGCACTATGACCTGAAGCACTTACTGGAGCTTAACAGGGATAGCAAACATTCAAGTTCTGTCCAGTAAAAGTTGAGAGATCTTGCTGAATACCCAGAGCATTAAGTAGAGACCCCAGAAAGAACCAAATTTAGAAATAGATCTAAGAGACCCCTTGGATAAAGGCTATATTAGATTCACTGAAACTAAACTTAAAAATATACCTCAACAGGCCATAAGAAAGAATACCAAAGCACTCCCCCAAAGAAACTGATTTTATTTAGAAAAGAATGTGGAAAAGTTCAAGCTTTAGGGCACTCTGAAAAAAATAGCGATTTTGATGGTAAGCAATTAAGAGGAGGCTGATACCTCCTTATGAGCAACAGGCTAAACCCCAGGTCAACAAGTTTACCAGAGGGAACCAGGGGAAGAGACGGTGAAAAGGAAACCCCCTGTGGTCAGAATATACTCCAAAGATCAGCCTCAAAATATTCTCCAGAAAAGGGGTCTAAATTTAATTGAATCGTATGGTGGAGCACATTATGTTTCATAGGATTATCCAAAACAGCAGAGCAATCAAGGAGAAATTAGTGGAGCCTGAGAGCTATGTGTGTTACCGATAGAGGCAGGCAGCTTACGAAGGAGATCAGAGAAAGAGAGAGCCTGATAAAATGACTGTCTGCCAGGGTGACCACGAGCATGTTCAAGACTATACTTCTGAAGAGCAAATCAGAGACTTCATACTTCAAGGAAAATTGGATTCACTGAAATTGTACCAACAAATAACAAACAAGCAAACAGCAAAAATATAACTCTTGGAGGTGGGGATCAGTATTCAGGGTTGCTACAATATGCTGTCTAAAATGCCCACTTTTTCACACACACAAAAAAATATGAGCTACTCAAGGCAACAAGAAAGTATGACCCATACACAGAAAAAAAAATATTTAAAAAGCAGGCAACAGAAACTGCCTGTGAGAAGCCTCAGGTATTGAACTTAACGGAGACTCTAAAGCAGCTACACGACATGTAATCAAAGAACTAAAGGGGGCCATACTTAAAGAGGTAAAGGAAGGTGTGGTGATGATGTATCATCAAATACCGAATATCAATAAAGTGATAAAAACTTATTTTAAATGAACCAAATGAAAATTCTGGAGTGGAAAACTACAGTAACCAAAATAAAAGATTTACTAAGTGTTCTCCAAAATTGACTTGAGAAGAATCAACAAATTTGAAGATAGATCAAAAGATTATTCAGTCCGAAGAAAGAGGAAAAAATGGAAAATAAAGAGTCTTAGAATTGAGGGACACCATTGAGGGCACAACATATGCATAAGTGGGATGCCAGAAAGAGAAGACAGAGAGAAAGGAACAGAAAAATATTCAAAGAAATAACGTTTAAGACGTCCCATATTAGATGAAAAACATCAATTTACACATTCAAAAACCTCAACAAAATCGAAAGAGGATAAACACAAAGAAATTCAAACCCAGACAGATCACAGTTGAAATGCTGAAAATCTAGGACAGCAGCAAAGGAAAAAAGACTCCTCATGCATAAGAGAATCTCAATGTGATTAACAGTGGACATCTCATCAGAAACAACGGAGGTCAGAAAACAGTGAGATGACATATTTAAAGTTCTGAAAGAATAAAGCTGATGAACAAAAATCTTGTTTCTAGGAAAAATATCTCCAAGGAATATATAGGAATGGCCAACAGGTACATGAAAAGATGTTCAACATCACTAGTCATTAGAGAAATGCAAATCAAAACCACGAGATATCACCTCACACCTGTTAGAATGGCCATCACCAAAAAGACAAGAGATAGCAAATGCTGGATTGGATGAGAAGAAAAGAGAACCCTTGTGCACTGCTAGCTGGATTGTAAACTGGTGCACCCACTATGGAAAACTGTATGGTGGTTCCTTAAAAAATTAAAAATAGAACTACCATGTGATCCAGCAATTCTACTTTTAAGAATACATCCAAAGGAAAGAGAAACACTAACCCGAAAAGCTATATTCACCTCTATGTCACATGCAGCGTTCTTACAATAGCCAGGACATGGAAACAACCTAAGTGTCCATCAGTGGACACATGAATAAAGAAGTTGTGGCATGCATTTATATACATGTACACACATACATACATATATACACGTACACACCACAGCCATAAAAAGAAACAAGGAAATCCTACCATTTGCAATAACATGTATGGATCTTGAAGGCATCATGCCAAGTGAAATAAATCAGACAGTGAAAGACAAATACGGTATGATCTCACTTATATGGGAAATCTTAAACAAACAAACAAAACAAAGTCATAGAAAAAGAGATCAGATTTGTGGTTACCAGAGGAGGGGCCACGGGAAATCAGAGAAAGGTGGTCAAAAGGTACCAACTTTCAGTGATAAAATAAATACTAGGAATGTAATATGCAACACTATGCCTATAGTTAACACTGCTGTATGATACCTATGAAAATTGTTAAGAGAATCCATCCTAGGAGTTCTCATCACCAGGATAATTTTTTTCTTCTTTTTATTCTATCTGTATGAGATGATGGATCTTAACTAAACTAAACCTCATTTCACAATATATGTAAATCAAACTATCATGCTGAACACCTTAAACTTATACAGTGATGTCTGTCAATAATTTTTCAATAGACCTGGAGAAAAATAAAAGAAAGTCTTAGATAAGAAAAAAAATCTTTCAGCAATGAGAAAAAATAAAAACATGCCCAGATGAACAAAACTGAGAAAATTTGTTGCTATCTAGCTCATTTATAAGAACTATTAAAGGAAGTTCTTCAGTTTAAAACAAGTGACCCCAAATGGGATTCTTGTCCATATTTAAAAAGAAAAAACAGTAAAGGTACTTACGCAGTTATAACACAGTATAAATGCATATTTCTTCTCCTTTCTTCTCTTGCCTCATTTAAAATGCATTTGTATAAAACGGTGTGCACGCAATTATATTACTGGGCCTATAACATATGTAACTATAATATATTTAACAATAACCACACAAAGAATGTGAGCGGAAGCAAAGCTATATTGGCAAAAGGAATTCACATTAGATGGCAACTCATATTCACAGGAATAAAAGAAGAGAACCAAAAATGGCGAATAAGAACACAACAACAAAATTTATAAACCATGTCATTGCTCTACTTTCTTCTCTCAGCTACTTTAAAAGGTATGAAATTATACAAAGAATCACAACAATGCATGGTTGGGTTTTTAACATATATATATGTAATATGTGTAACAATAATAGCACAAAAGGAAGACGAGATAGAGCAACGTAGTGGTATTTCTGTATTTCACTGGAATTAAATGAATATAAGTCTGACATAGATTCTCGTAAATTAAAATGCATATGGTAAGCTTTAGATCACCTACTAAAAAAATAACTCAAGACATCTAGTGAAAAAGTCATTAATTAAAACGCTATACTAAAAAATACTCACTTAATTTTAAAAAAAGCATTAACAAGAAATAGAGTCTTTTAAAAAAGGACACAAGACACACAGAGCACAAAAAGTAAAATGGTAGACATAAATCCAACTGTAAAAATAACATTGTTTGAATAGATTAAACATCCAGTCGTAAGACAAAGATTTTCAGTGTTTTTTTTTTTAAAGCAAGCACACAAGCAAAAACAAGCAGATGACAAAGGAATTACATCTTTTAAGTACTAAGAAAAAAAGGCTCCAATTCTATATCCAGTGAAAATATCCTTCAAAAAGTAGGCAAAATACTTTTCAGGCCAACAAAAGCTGAGAGGCTTTACCAGCAAACCTGAATTTTATTAAAGGAGGTTCTTCATGTAGAAGGAAAATAATACCAGAGAGAAAACTGGTTCTTAAAAAAAGGGAGGGGGAGGAAGGGAATAAAGATTGCCAGGGATGGTAAATATTAGGGCAAACACAGAAGATATTTTTCTTCATTTAAAATTTTTTTAATTAATTGACAATTTAAAACAAAAACAGTAATAATGTAGTTCAGGGTTTACAACATGGATAGATATAAAATGTATAAAACTAAGAACACAGATGTTGGAAGGGGATAATTGAAATATACTCTTGTGAAGATTTTAATTTAAGCATGAACTAGAATAATAGTATTTGAAGTATGGCTGTGATAAGTTAAAGATGCGTATTACAAACCACAGCACAATCCTTGAAAACAAAAAGATACCGCTAATAAGCTCATAGTAGAGATAAAATGGGAGAGTGAAAACTATTCTGCTCATTAAAAAGAAGGCAGGAAATGACCAAGAGGAGAAAAGAACAGGTGGAACAAACAGAAAACCAATAGGAAGATGGTAGATTTAAACCCCAAAAGAGTCCTAGTGTTCATTCCAGCTTTACTCATAATAGCCAAAAAAAAAAAAACCCAAACACAAAACAGTCCAAATGTCCATCAATAGGAGACTGAATAAACAAATGCTGCTATACCCATGCAATTAAGTACTATTCAGCAATAAAATGGGATAAACTATTGATACACTGAACCATGTAGATGAACCCTAAAAAAATTATCCTGAGCTAAAGAAGCTTGTTACTGAAGAGTTATGTACTATGTAGTTCTATTGATATGAAGTTCTAGGGTAGGAAAAACTATTGTGGAAGAAATCAGAACAGCAGTTGCCTCTGGGTGGAGTCAGTGACTAAAAATAGGCACAAAGGAACTTTCTGGGATGATTTATAGCTTGATAGTGACAGGATTAAACAAGCATAGGCATTTTTCATAGGTTGTTGAAAAGTGCACTTAGGACCTGTGTATTTATCTATATGCAAATAATACCTCAATTTTAAAATGTTTTGAAAATAGGTTTAAAAATTTAACATGAGAAAACATGCAAAAGATCAATACACTAATGGGAAAAAAGCTCAACATTATTAGTAATCAAAAGGTTCACTTTAAAACAAATGGAAAAGGCAACCCTCTTACACTGTTGGTGGGAATGTAAACTGATACAGCCACTATGGAAAACAGTGTGGAGGTTCCTTAAAAAACTAAAAAGAGAACTACCATATGACTCAGCAATCCCACTACTGGGCATATACCCAGAGAAAACCATAATTCCAAAAGATACATGCTCCCCAATGTTCACTGCAGCACTATTTACAATAGCCAGGACATAGAAGCAACCTAAATGTCCATCAACAGAGGAAAGGATAAAGGAGATGTGGTACATATATACAATGGAATATTACTCAGCCATAAAAAGGAACGAAACTGTGTCATTTGCAGAGATGTGGATGGACCTAGAGACTGTCATACAGAGTGAAGTAAGTCAGAAAGAGAAAAACAAATATCATATATTAACTCATATATGAGAAATCTAGAAAAACGGTATAGATGATCTTATTTGCAAAGCAGAAATAGAGACACATACATAGAGAACAAACGTATGGATACCAAGGGGGAAAGAGGTGGTGGGATGAACTGGGAGATTGGGATTGACATGTATACACTAATATGTATAAAATAGATAACTAATGAGAACCTACTGTATAGCTCAGGGAACTCTACTCAGAGCTCTGTGGTGACCTAAATGGGAAGGAAATCCAAAAAAAGAGGGGATATATGTATATGTATGGCTGATTCACTCTGCTGTACAGCAGAAACTGACACAGCAGTGTAAAGCAACTATACTCCAATAAAAAATGAAGAAAAAAGAAAAAAAGAAAACAAACGGGAAGAGGCGGCAAGACAAGCATTCTCATGTGATACTGTGGGAAACTAAATTGTTTTAGCCTTTGTGGAAAGCCTTGGTCTAACTATTCTACTTCCAAGTATCTATTCAAAGGAAATAAATCAGGGATGTAGATAAAGATTAATGTAAAAAGATATCTTCTGAAGCATTATTTGTAAGTGAGTAACATCGGAAACAACCTAAGTGCTTAAGTCTAAGAGGAACAAGTCAGAAAATAGAATTATATATTATTTATGACAAATCGATACACAGAAAGAAGAAAGTAGCCATACTGGAAAGGAATTAATAATAGTATTTTCTCTGAATGATAAAATTATACTTGTATTTGTACTTTTTGTATTTTTCCAGTTTTCGCCAAGATTTTTCTCTCTCCAAGAAGGAAAAGAAACTCCTATTTTAAAAGACACACAGAAAGACTAATGAAGAGAAAGTGAGAGTCAGCTTACAATAATAGAATGCAAATATGCTTTTAAAAAAAGGAAAAGAAAATATGATTTGGAAATTCTTAGACAGGGAAGAAAAGGGAAATATGATACATTGTTCTCTAACCGAAAGGAGAAAAAAAACGCATCTCAGTGAAGATTAAATGTTTCCAAGACCTACCTCTGTAACATCTATCTTCCTCTTTATTTTCTCAATCTCACCCATTTTCTTTGGTATTTTTATCACCAAAAATTGGGATAAAAATAAAATGGCACCCATGATGGACAGAAACAGGAGAGAAGACCAGAAATTACATATTCCAATAGGTTTGGCCAAATGACAACTTCCATCTCTCCTGACACTGTTATTAGCTTCACAAGCAACAAAATAGAGGTGCTGTGAGAAAGAACTTCAGGGAGAGAACAGCCAGTGAGTTTTCAACACATTGTTCTACCTCATCATGTGATGTGGGTCACTGTCTTTCGGGCTCTCGGCCTCAGTTTACAAATCTGTTACGTTACCATAATAATTTCTCCACCAACCGGAAGGGAGACCAACCTGACAGAAATAAAGCCACTTCACAAGCTGCAAGTGTTTTACTGCATTGCTGTGTCCTGACAAAATACGGGTGCTTATTTTTTTCTCTCCAGTTAAGTTCCATGCATTAGAAAATTTTAAAGAGCTCTTTGATGACTGAGTGAAGCAGTTTTATTCCAGGCTGAATTGGCTGGTCACTTCTTCATACAACAATGGTTTGTGCTTTTATCCTAAGGAGACACTTTCAATTCACTTAAGAATAGCAAAGGGTCTAATGCATCACAAAAGCAAAGAAGGAAACTGGGACAGATTGCCTGCCTAGTCAAAGAGGGAGGGACAACCATCCCAGAGGGCGATGGGGCATTTGCTCAGCAGTCTGAGGAATAAATATATATATATTTTTAATCTTCCAAAGCAAGCAGGAGGCAGATGTGGCTTGACCTTGAGAAACTCCCCTTGGCAGACTGATTTCATGAAACCAGGCACAGCTAGTGGGTAATGAAATCAATACGAAATCAGTTTATTGGATCATAGTCAACACTTCTACAAAAATAAAGTAGTACAGAATAGAACAGAATACAATAGTTTATTTAAGAGTGTATGACATAAGTAATGGTACCTTTATGAACTTTTTTCTGGTATGTGTATATGCTTGCATCCTAAGTCACAATATAAAATGGATTTCTTACTATTGGCAATAGTCAAAATTTTTTTAAACCACTGTTGTAGGGGGCATCCCTTCTTGAAGAGGACAAATGTCCTCCAACCCTAGGGCATATACCTACTACACTCACAAACTCAAAATCATAGCATCTGAACTAGAAGGAACCAAGGATACCACCTAAATACATTATTTTCCAGATGGCGAAATGAGCCAAAGAAGTAAAAGTACTTTCCCAAGATGACAAGGGCTTCAAGACATGAACCAAGTTCTCTTTAACTCACAGGCCAGTGATCTTTACATTACACCATATTTAACGTCATAGTTTAACACTGGAAAGGAACTGTGCAGAGAATCAGAATTGTCCATGCATTTTCTAGTCACTACAAAAGGGGGGAGTTTTTCTAGGAGTACAGAATCCATCATATCACGGGACCTTCCTTGCCCACACACCCTCCAGAAAGTGAGTACAGTCTGACTCATTTGGTGTACATCTATTCTTTCCATTGCTCACATCTTCCCCAGAGACTACCTCAAGATCATGCCCCAGGGTTTGGTGTTTAGAAACACTATCATACGAAAGTTAAGAGCTCAGGTGCCACAGTCGCACACCCCTGGATTCAAATCCTGCTAGATCATAAACCCCGTCAAGGTGGAGCTGTATCTTTCTTACGCACTGCCATTTCCTCAGTATTTTACACCATGTGTGGGACTGGGCCGTTGCCCAATGAAGCTTTGTGGAAAGAAACAAAGGAAAGAAAGGAGCCCTAGGTCTGCCCCTTATTAGTAACGTGACCTGGACAAGTGACTTCCCATCACTGAGCCTCAGTTTTCTCATCCATAAAATGGGAATACTCACACATTTAGAAGATCATGTGAGAGAATGCAGATCCAGAACCCAGCACATAGCAAACATCAATAAGTGTCTGCCATTATTACTAGCTCCCTCCTATTCTTGATCAGTGGTCTTTGACTTTTCACTCAGTAGAACCCCCTTTTGTAAAAGATAACATATACATAAGAGATGAAAAGCAAAACTAGACTGGAGTGCTGCTGGTTGGCCTCCCTCTTGCCTCCAGCAATGGCCCCTGAAGCACCTCTGAGGAATCCCAGAGTTGATGAGAATTTTGCATGAAAATCACTCCCCCGCCCCCACCCCAGGGACCATGACCTGACAGGTCTCTGGCAGAATGACTGCTGAAGCTGATATGGATTGCTGAGGCTGGAGAGGAAATGAAGCCCAATAATGAGCACCTATCAGAGCCGCATAATTAAAAATCTCCCGGGAGACAGCCTCCCATGGCTCATACAGCACTGATGACGCATTCTTAGAGGCAGGGAATTTCTGAGTCATTAAAACAAACAAAACAACAACAACAACAACAAAAACGCCACATCCTGTAAAAGAAAACAACGGATGAAGGAAGAGCTCTCTGACAAACCCTAGAACCTGCAGAAACTAATGTCAGAGTCATGAGCCATTCTCCTAAATTTCTGGAATTTATGGATGGCCCTGTAACTAACAGCTTCCTCCAGGCACACATTTGCATATGGAAATGGGCAATGCTTTTTATTCACTCTCATTTCTTTCTTAATGTTAAATTAACTGAGCCAATAAACCACAGGAAGTATTACTTGAAGTCTGCCTTCAATCACTCTTAACATACAATATTTAAGTGTGCATAGAAAGCATATTTCAGGGGTCTTGTCCTGGAGAACAGCATAGAAAGGGAAGTCAGAATTCTGTGTCAGGTGAGGAAAGCTTTGATGTCGCTCTCCAGTTGGCACTGGAACCAAATGGAAGCGACGTGGGAGCTTCCCACTCTGCTGGGAAGCAACAGAGACGTGGAGAGAGCCAGTAAGGGGCCCGGCCCTCCTGGGGTAAACTGCAGATTGAGCTACCTGTCAAATGGGAATGAGACCACCTACTTTTCAGGGCTACTGTGAGGACAAGATAATGTATGAGAAAGTACAATGAGCTCCTCAGCAGCACAGCATCACATCCACACCAAGTATTTTCAGTGTTTATTCTGATACTTCAACACTATCTCAGTGAAGCTGTGAGTGCCTCTCAGACGATCATCACCTCAGGGTGATGTCAGGACACAGTACTGGCTTTTCAATGTTTTAATGAAGAATGAGGGCTTCCAACTCTTTCCCTGCTCTCTGGAGCAGTTTGCTGAGCAGTTTAGCATTGGATTTCCAGAGGATAAATAAAAATAATTATTACAAATATTATAAATAATGCCAATGACGTAGGCTCGTATTCAAATATATTTGCTTTAAACAGGACTGCAAGGCAGTGTTGTGAGTAAGAACGTGACTGTTGTCAGTAGGAGGGGAAAGGGGACGCCATCCCACCGAGGCTTGGTGGTGGGGCTCTGACGAGAGCAGAGGTATCTACAGTGATTCAGGAGACATGAAGCCTACTGAAACCTGGTCAGCATCTTCTGGGGGGCTTTGAGGTATACCCCTGGCCCCTGTAGCACCTCCCTCCCATCAGACTTCATACTCTTGGATTCTATTTTCTCTGCTTCCTGCTGAATTTCATAAACTCACTCAAAAATAAAGAACAATCTTAAAGGCCTTGGAGGCAAGGACTGGGTCTTAGGAATCTGTAGATCTTTAGCACAGCGTTTGGCATATACCAAGCAGTCAACAGGCATTTATTAAATGGCCAGTATATGCCAAGCATGTGTTAGCTGCTGGGGGTACAAAAGAAGGAAAGAAATAAAAATAAAAAACACCATCCCAGCTCTCATGGGGTTTTGCAGTCGAAGGCTGTTCATAAGGCTGGCAAATTTAACAGTTGTTTGTGCTTTGATGAGCTGAACCTTCCAAATCACTACATCAATTATGTTTAGTAAATACTGCTGAGACCTCACTGTTAACAGAAGATTCAAATTTGAATGAGGTTCTACTTTAAAGAAGCTTCTAATCTAATAAATCATATTAACATGCGTACAAATAATGATGGAAGAAACAAGTAACACGATAATCTAAACTCATTACAAGTATTATCTCATTTATTTTGAAGGACAGCCTTATAAAGTAACCCCACTTTACAGGTGAATAAACTGAGGCACAAAGAAGTTAGCCATTTATCATGGTTAGTCACACTGCTCATAAGAGCTAGAGCCAGAATTTGAACCCCCAGTTTGACTCTTATGTATTACGTTTCACATCTCCCAGACTCTTACCTATTATGTTGCACATCTACCAACAACAGAGTTTAGTAAGAACACAAGGGGAGGAATAATTCCTCCTGGGAAAAGTAATCCATCGTTTTTTCCTGCATCTATTTGACAAACATTTATTGAACACCTACTATGTGTTGCATGTCGGGAATGCAAAGATAAACGGGATGCATTCTGCTTTGGAGTTTACACTCTGATGATATTAAAAAGAGAGGTATCATGAGGATAACCTCCTTCCTGGAAGGCGGAGCACTTCCGTGGGGCCTTGAAGGATAGATAAGACATTTGTGGCGTGATAGGGCCATAATGGCCTTGCTTCAAATAAATTACAAAGGTACTAACTTCAGGAAGACGGATAAGCCCTTGTAAATCATTTTCCAGGAAGAGAAGAGCTACTCTGTGCCCTTCAAATTTACAGCTTCTGGGGTGAGCTAACTGTAGCTACCATCCTAAAGCACTGCCTCCCTGACCCCCAAAGAGCAGATGGTGCCCACTGGATTAAGAACATGGATTTCACACTGCCCTATCTCTGGGTGCCAATGTCAGTTTGACCTGATTTATGTTCCCCCTAATTTTATAAGAAACTCTCTCTATAGTACAAGAGAAAGAACATGCTGTGCTATAGAATCCACTCAAGGTCAGGGAAACAAATGAATATCCTTATAGGCTATAGAGTGGAACAAGAACTTTGAAGTTTTAAGTTGCTCACAATTGACATATGCGCCCATGAATCTCCCAGAATTATTAGTTATCTTCTAGAAATAATAGCTTTCATTGCAAAGCCTTTACCTCCTACCCATTAGAAATACATATTTTCAGAACTTAAGCAACATACAGAATTTCTGTTTTGAGATATGGGGACTTTTTATTTTATTTAACTTGCATGGTTAGAGAATAACTCACGCTAGAATTTTAAGGATGCTTAAAATCAAATAATCTAAACTCTTGGTTTTATAGCCTATTAAGTGCATGACCAGAGAGCTAAAGTGACTTGCCCAGGGGGAGACCCCTTGTTAAAGTCACCCAACCCACAAGCATTTCTTTAAAATAAACCTGTGTTCCAAAAATCAAGGGCTTTACTTTTCAACATCTGTTTTTGCTGTTTCCTCTGCCTGAAATTCATTTCTTTCCCTGCACTGCTTACTTCCCATAGCCAAATTTACCTATATGTTATCAAATGCCCCAAGGAAATGTCTAATCCCTTGAGGGAAATATGGAATATCTTCCTAGACTGCCAGCAGACTGCTTTCTACTAGCAGGCTTAGCATAGATGCTACACAGAGAGAGATAAAATATCTAAGGCAGAAACTCCCACTAATCTTTGATGGTAGTGTGAATTAAACCACTCTGACAAGAAAAAGCATTTTGGTATATATATCAAAAGCCACAGACTTGTTTATAAACTTTGAGTCAACAGTCCCACTTTGATGAATATGTCCTACAGAAAAAAATTTAAAGCAATGAAACAACACAGCTTTATGTATCAATATGATCATGACAGCATTATTTATAAAAATACACCCAAACAACAGTTCTTTACTTCAGTAAGAGAATACTTAAGTAAAGTTTAATTTATACAATCAATGGAATATTATGTGTACTACAATGATGCCTGGAAGGAGTTTGGGCAGTAGCATTTAGTAGCTAAGAACATGAATACTGGTTCCAACCTCAGCTTTACCACTTACTAGCTGTGTGATACTGGGCAAGTTTCCATAATCACTGTACAAGTGTAAATTATTATGATTATTATCATAAATATCATTATTTACACTAACCTGAAATGTTTATGCTAGATGGAATATATTAACAGGGACAAAGCATGATTTAAGCAAATAATAATGTTTATGTTATGATCACAATCGTAACAACATAAAGTAAGCAACCATCATAACAAGATAATAATTTATGTGTCTCCACCCCAGGCTCTAGGCTTATGAAATGTTTTCATCATCACCTAAGGGCCCACCCTTTGCCTTCCCCCTTCCCTAGCTCTACCTGCTAGGAGGAAGTAATTCCCACAACCAGAACCTCCAAGCAGTAGAAGTGGACACCCAGGCATCTCTCTGTGCTGTCCAGTGAGGACCAGCTGCCCGTACTTTGCCTGAAAAAGATCCAACATTATGCCACTCACCAGTATCCTGAGACTTCACCCAGATCACATCTAACCATCTTTCATGGGAGTAACTCGATTCAGTGATCGAGGAAACTCTTTAGTCCCCAGAACTACATAGGGGAGCTCTGGATATCTTAGGGGTGCAGTAGGCGTGGGTACACCTGACCTCACTGAGACTCGGTGAAATCAGCTTGGATTTCTCACCACCAAGACAGGGAAGAAGTAGAGCCTGTCACCCCTGCATGTTATGGACTGGACCTCCACCATAACTGTGACACTAAATACAGAAAAAGGATTAGAAGGAAATATATCAACACATAAACAATGATAATCTCTAAATAGTGATATTATGCTATGAGTGATTTTTCTCCTTCCTTTTATTGTTCAATGTTTCCAAAGATTATTTCACTGGTCATATTTTAATCTTCAGTAATGGAGAAAAAATAACCTTTTTAAATGTGTGAAAAAAAAAAAAGGATCTCCTCAACCTGTTTGCAAGAATTTTAGGTAGCATAATGTCAAATAAAAGTCATAATTTGACATTTTTTTTCAAGCTAGAAATTTTCCAAAAGAAGTCTCCTGGGTATTAGCAGGATTTAAAAATCAGGGACTTAACTGTGGGAACAGGGAGGATTAGAGATATGGCTGACACAAAAAGAAGAGAAAGCTGGCATATTGAGGATATTACTAAAAGCTAACATATTGTTGAAAAACTCATGTTCAGAAACTAGTCCAAATATGTACTAAGAAACACTAAACCCTTTAAAATGAGAAGCAAACTTAACACATCCATATGGTAAGAGTGTAAGATAACTGTTGAAAGGTCATTGTATTATTTGCAACTTAACATTTCTTTTTAAAACTTCTCTATAGACCAAAGAAACAAAAACAAAAATAAGCAAACAAAAGAAAAACAGAGTGACTCCCTTAACTGGCTCAAAAGTTTGAAAGATTTGCAATATGTTTAGAGGCAGAAAACAAGCAAAACCACCACCCAATATATTGGGGGTAAAATGCTGTTTATTATATCCAACTTTGAAGGTGACTAACTCTGTGGACAAACAATGAAAAGATTCTAAATATTCTCAAAAAAAAGTGGCAATCATTTAGAAAGAATTTTCTAGACCTTTGCAAGTCTCTAAGATGCATAAATATTTTTAACAACATATTTGAGATCACGTAATGCAGTGACATCTGAGAAATTTCAGGGATCTCCATCAGACCCTTTACAAGCACGAAATTAAGTAGAGTCACATAGAGAGACAGAGCCTGGCTTATTTGCTATTTTCAATCCTTCACCCAGTTCTGTCCATTCTTCGACCTGAACACTTACTGAATCTCCTCTCCACCATCACTGCCTCCATAGTGGTCCAAGCTACCATTGTGTCTTGCCTGGATCATTAAGCAAGATCATGGGGCTAAGAGCATGAATTCTGCTTCCAATCTCAGCCTCACCACTTACTAGTTGTGTGACACTGGGCAATTCCTATTTCAATAAAGAATAAAATGTTTCTCTTATTCCTTCCTGCCTCTTAACACCTGTCATATTTGCACTGCATGCAAGTGTTTACACTTGAGGCTATTTCACATACTGACTAAGAGCTCTCATGCTACATCTACTGTACCCTTCTTCTGAGCCACCCATCCATCAGCCATTAATCCTCCCACATATAAATAGAAAATGTCCCCTCCCTTTCTTAACCACTTTAGTGGCTTCCCACTGCTTTAAGGATTTAGGCCAACTTTTTTTTTTTTTTTTTTTTTGCGGTACGCTGGCCTCTCACTGTTGTGGCCTCTCCCTTTGCAGAGCACAGGCTCCGGATGCGCAGGCTCAGCGGCCATGGCTCACGGGCCCAGCCGCTCAGCGACATGTGAGATCTTCCCAGACCGGGGCACGAAGCCGTGTCCCCTGCATCGGCAGGCGGACTCTCAACCACTGCGCCACCAGGGAAGCCCTAGGCCGACTTTTAAACTGACAAGGTTCCCATCCCCTTCTCTAGTTTCATCCACCATCACTTCCCCTGCTTTCTGTGCTCCAGTCATGCTGAGCCTTCTTTCATTTCCTCAAACTTTGGCTTCAAGAGAGCAGGGACCTTTCTTTCCCTCTCTCTCTCTCTCTCTCTCTCTCTGCCATGGATGCAAAGCATATGGGTTTGCTCATTTCATTTCAGCACCCTGTGAAGTGCCTGGAAAGTGCTGCTATTAATAGTAACAGCTCACCTTTACTGAAGCCTTACCGTGCCTCAGGCATGGTCTTCGAGTGCTTTATTTATATGATCTCACCACAACTCTCTGGCAACAGTGCTATTACCATCCACATTTCACAGATGAGGATAAAGGTTGATAAAACCAAGGAAGCTGCTCAAGGTTGCAGAGCTGGTGACAGTGGGAACTGGGGAAAGAGGACTCTGGAGTGTGAGCTCTCCCCAGAGATGCTCCATCAACATTTGTTGAATGAGTAATTGAACAACCGTCTGTTTCCAGAGTGCCTAATGACTTGACTCTCAAATGTAAAAGACCCAATTCAGCGTATCAGCAAGGTTGAGAAGTATGTCACGTTCATAGTCTTTGGAGTTGCTTGGAAATTGCCAAAGTCAAAAAGTTAAAGGCATGAAAATAGGACTTTTATTAGAGGAGATCTAAGGTCATCTTCCTCATAGAAGACAAGGTCACATTTACTCCGAGTTTTTTTCTACCTCTTTCACTTAAGTTGATGCCTCTTAGAAGGAGGAATCACGCCTCATTCACCTCCATGAATCCTGAATGACAGGTGACATTGAGCCTGTCCCATGGTCAGTGCTCAGAGACAGGTAGTCAGATCGTCAGGCTCCATTACCAGGGAAGATTTTACAAACCTGAATTTTAAAAAGGAAAAACCTAGCAGGGTCTTGAGAACTGACTGTCAGATAACCCTACTGGAAAAAAATCACATGGGTGCAGATGCATGAATGGTTTCAAGCTCACTCATCATAGAGAAGGGGAAGCTGTGGAGGGAGACTCCAAATACAGACGGCTTCTTATACAGAGGAAGGACATCCTATGATCTCCATCTCCCCTCAGAGGTGAGAAAGAGGAGATGGCTTAATTAATTGCTGGGTTTTAAAAAACTGCAGTGCCAGACCTCATGTTTTGATAAACTATAAAATGTTTCCCTTATCCATCCCTGGCTTTTATAGGTACCCATAACTGCACTGCACATGAAAGGGTATAGAGTTGAGACAATTCTGTGTACTGGGTGAAAAGCACGGGCTTGCACCTTGCTCAGACATAATCTGCATTCTTACCTTTGCCACTCCAAGAAGAATCTACTATAATCTAAGCTTCTGCGTCATAATCTATAAAAAATGGAATTCTCATAGAAATGAGAAGGAAATGTGACACTTAAAGTAGGAGCCCAGGGTCTGGCATATAATTAGGGCTTGATTAATGCCAGCTGCTATTATTTTCATCAGTATTATCATTTAATTATTTTTCTGGGGGA
Organism: Lagenorhynchus albirostris; assembly: GCF_949774975.1. Classification (NCBI taxonomy): domain Eukaryota; kingdom Metazoa; phylum Chordata; class Mammalia; order Artiodactyla; family Delphinidae; genus Lagenorhynchus; species Lagenorhynchus albirostris. The sequence continues at coordinate 34,897,249 of NC_083103.1, forward strand.
GTAAGTATATTTGAGGGGATATGTGTTAACATCAAGCTGCACAAAATGGTCCTTCCAAAAAGAAAGAGAGAAAAAAGCTACCATATAAAAGAAAACATCCTTTCTAAAAGAGCCATCTCACATTGGAATAGTGCACTGCTAGGTAGAAGCTAAGCATATGGACTCTCCAATCAGACTGCCTGGTTCAATCTAAGCTCTAACCCTTATTAGCTGTGTGGATAGAACAAGTTACTTAATCTTCCTGCGTCTTAGTTCATCTATCTATAAAACAGGGTAATAATGGTACTCACTCTTGGTTGTGAGAATTAAACAAGACAATATGTAAAGCACCTACCACAAAATAGGTGCTCAGTAAATGCTGTTATTTCTCTAGGGATAAGAAGAGGTTATTCAACCTCTTTTTATGCAAAATTTTGGGATTATCCAATCATGCAGGACATGCTCAGAATGCTTTGGGGACAGTTCCAGTTCTTGCACTGAAAAGTAATCTAGGTACTTATATCCACGATCTATTTTAGAGATTTTAAAAACAGAATCCTGGCTACACAGGGACAGGTTATTTATATTTGTATAGAAAAAGATAAAGAATACATATCTGATTTTATGCTAACATACCACACAAAGCAGTTGCTAAAATGCATATGCCCTCAAAGCCCCAAATAGACATACACAAATATAGAGAAAAACATGGGGAAAAGAATGTACATCTTTTCCCAGGCATGGAAAATACACACTTTTGTAAAAAGGTAATTGAAACCTGCCTATCAATACAGGCTAACAGGGGACTTCCCTGGTGGTCCAGTGGTTAAGACTCCACGCTTCCAGTGCAGGGGTTACGGGATCCATCCCTGGTCAGGGAACTAAGATACCACATGCTGTGCAGTGAGACCAAAAAAAAATAAAAAATAAATACGGGCTAACAAAATAGACTTCTTAAAGAAATATATTTCCCATGGATTTGTGCTGCCTCTGTGCTCCAATGTAATTTTATAACATTTAGTTTACAAAAATTGACTAAGGAGATATTTAGTATATTGCTCTGCAATGCAACATTTAATTTTATAGCATGGATAATGCATTTTTTTTTACAAATGTATCAGTTTCTTGATAGCATCAATAAGCTGCTTCAGTCATTAAACACTATGTGAGAAACAAGTACAGCTACAGATTTCCTTACTGAAACACACAGATTGGTTTTCAGCTCATAAAGCCACTACACGGGTTGCTTGCTTGGTGTCTGCAGTCCATGCACTGAAGTTGGAAAGGAAAGCTCAGCCAACTTGAATGACAGACTGTACACACATTAAACCTTTGGATGGGTTCGCAGCACCCATCAGATACAGATGAAAACGGCTAAGGGCTTCCCTGGTGGCGCAGTGGTTGAGAGTCCGCCTGCCGATGCAGGGGACACGGGTTCGTGCCCCGGTCCGGGAAGATCCCACATGCCACGGAGCGGCTGGGCCCGTGAGCCATGGCCGCTGAGCCTGTGTGTCCAGAGCCTCTCCGCAACAGGAGAGGCCACAGCAGTGAGAGGCCCGCATACCGCAAAAAAAAAAAAAAAAGAAAGAAAGAAAGAAAATGGCTAAGATGCACTCAGTGCTCTGCAGGATCTAGTCCTGTTACCTCATCAGCATCCTCCTCTTCCACTCCAAAATTCAAAGTCCTTCCTGCCTCTTAACGTGCACACAGGCTGTAACATCATTGCCTGCTTGGCCGCCACCCCTCCAAACCACCACCCTATGTTAAATTCCTATAATATGTCATCAACCCTACCGGATTTAAAAAAAAAAAAAAAAAAAAAGAAAGGGACATCAGCTAATTCCTATACCTTCTTCCTGGTTCAACCAATGATTACTTCCCCAGAAACCAGGGGCCTTTGTTGACCCAGAAACTAGGTCAGTTTACAGTCACACACTCTTGTGATAGCCTGTATTATTTTTACAGCATGTATCACAACTGTCATTAACTAATTCTTTGAATTGATCTATGTCTTCCCACAAGATTATAAGGACCCAAGAGGACAGGCACCACGTTTGTTTTTGCTTTGCTTTGGATCCACTGCTTATGCTAATGCCTGACACGTAGTAGCCACTCGGTGACTATTTGCTGAGTTAAGTTTCTGTTATTCTTGACACAACACTAAATGTCAAGGTGTTATTGTCATTATCAGCCTGTTTGGACACTAGTTCACAGTGAGAGTGAACACTGATATTATTACAATAAGCGTAAAAGAAAGTGCACATACTTAAGGCCAGACAGATCTGGTTTCAAGTATGAGCTCTGCTACTTACTAGTTTTATATAACTTAACTTGAACAAGTAAATAGTTCCTCTCAACCTCACTTCTTTCATGTATTAAATGAGATCTAATACTAGTTTTCTCACACAGTTTTTGTAAAGTTTAAAAAATGAATATAATGCACTTATCACAGCCCCTTACACATTACAAACATTAAGTAGAAATGCCTTTATTAAGATGAAGACATTGTAGCTCCTATCCTTATCTAATATAAAGCTACATCATTAAGCTCATAAACATTGGAATAATGACTGGAATGAAGAAGAGTTGGTTCTTTATCATGAATGATTAAAAATAACTTACATTTTCTAAAAGTTGCCAGTTTACTCATCAATTAGGAAAGGCTAAAGAGGAACTCTTCTTGACAAAATATTTGTTTTTAAATCAGTTCTTGTCACTGAGAAAGTGGGAGTAATGAAGAGCAGGAAGGTGAAACATTTTAAAAATCATTGTATGAAATGAAAAAAAAACGTGTTACATTCAGAAAATATACGTTTAAACTATTCTTTAGGCTTTAAGCGACAGTATAGGGTGAGGAAGAGAGCTTTGGCGTTTGAGCTGTAATCAAAGAGAAGTTATACCAATTGCTTGCTGTGTGACCTTGAGAATGTTACCTTACGTCTCTGAATTAATAAAATAAGGATAATTACGATAAATTACACTTGCTCCAAAGAGCAGATGTAAAACTGAAATAAAAGTATACCTATGTTACGTGTTTAACATAGTGTGGGGCGCATAGTAAATGTTCTGAAAAATGGGGGCTCCTTGGGCTTGTCTGAAGGTTAACTCTACCTAGGAACTTTGCTTTCTTCAAGGCACGTTAGAGCCTCATTGCTCCACAATACTCTTCCTTTTGATGAAATTCCTATAACGCGGTATCAACCCCATGGGATGATCAAAAGAAACATGTTTGACATACAGCACCTAAGCAGTTCAAAGAGGAAATTAAACCATTCACTGGGTATAATTAGAAATAATGTCAGTGGCTTATGATTTTATCAAAAGGTAATGTCATAAGAAAATGGTTTCCCACTGCTAAATAAAACTTGAAGGTAAAGTTGAAGAAGTGGTAGTATGTTGGGGAGGATGGAGAGAAAAGGAAAACGGAATTTTATAGAAATGAAATAAAAAATAATCTCTTGATGCTCTCTTCTTCCTAGAAGACAATAATCTTGGAAATGAAATCACATGCTCTACGGTAAGAGAATAAGACACTCATCGATCATTCCTTACAGAGATATTTGATGCTGTTCCATCACATTTCCATTCACATATACACTTTAGGCATTTTTCTTCAAAATCTGACAAAGAAACGCGGGGTCTTACAGGTCACATTTCCCCTGGATGCCCTCCTAGAAGCCCTCACAGAGGGAGAGTCTAGGGAGGCTGAATTTGCCCTCATTCTCAGCAGCTTTCTTCCTCGGTGTCTTAGCTCAGCACCTCAATTTTCAAGTCAGGTTGGCTTCCTTTTACACAATGTTGATGCTACATCCACCAATATTGTTATCTTTGATAACTCCACACCGTGATACATCATAGCCTCCTTTACATGCAGATTCTCCTTTCAGCTTTACAACAACCTCAGGAGGTATTTACTGTTTTATCCCCATTTTATAGATGAAGACACTGAGACTCTGAGCAGTTGAATAACTTTCTCAAAGTCCCTCGGTGGTAAGTGACAAGGCCAAGGTTCCAACCTAGAGCTGTCTGATTCTACACAGCCCGTGGTCTTTCCTACATGTGTTTAGTAATGCTAAGCACTTGGTTTCACACAAGCTTTTTGTTTAGTTTGGTTGCTACCTGTGACCAATAGCTCGGAATCCTTCTGAGTCGAAATAAGAATAGAGAACCATACTCACTATCTTTAAGAAATTAATTCTGAATGCTAGTTTTACTTGCTTCTGTCGCTGACCAATTAAAAATTGATCTTGGGTTCAACTTGACCATTTGAGCTGCAGGCTGCTGAACTGTGGTTCAATCTGCTAGTTTAAAGCAGTGGTTCAGATGAAGCTCTCTTCTGAAAAGACATAAAAAGCTTTTGGCTTTTAGCTTAGAATTAAAGCTAGGGAAATGCATCACCATATTTTATCATGGTAGATCACAGAATGAATGCTTCTGTCCTGGGCTAGCTTTTGAGGGATGTGGTTAGATTTCTGCTCCACTGCAGTAGATAGATGTTCAGAACAGACTGCCTAGAAAGGAATCATGTCTGCCTGAGTCCAAAACAATTACATATTCACCATGAGCCATTGTTCTTTTCGTGTGTGTGTGTGTGTGTGTGTGTGTGTGTGTGTGTGCGCGCGTGTGTGTATCTATAAATATGTATGTGTGCTTGGGAATGGGTACAAAATAATTTTGTAAAAGGAAATTATTTTTTCCTGTTATCTGAATTTGCTTTTATCTCATTAAAAAACACACACACACATGCATGTATGTATTAGGGGCTAGCTGCAAATGGATTAAATGGACTATTTCCATCCATAACAGATCAGGTATAAATCTATTAAAGCTTCATGGATACTAACATCTTTTAAATTTTAATTAGCCAAAGAGCTGTCAGTGTTCACAGCCATGACACCTTTCGTGAGAAAATTGTATCCCCTGATGCAGAGTCACCAAGGACCATTCAAGCAGAGCAATAATGCAGCAGTAATGCAGTCAGAGTGTTCATTTTTAGAGCAAATATCCAAAGAAACACATAAATAAATTGCATAACTGAAAAGGAAATAATGAGAAGAGACACACTGTCAACATCCTAATTCTTCATAGAACAAACCTATAGTTAAAGAATCTAATTTCCACTCACGGCATCAAATAAGATTAAAAAAACTCAGACCCCTTTTATGCCTGATGACTTTGGCTTCTATTGTCCCTAAATGTTATTACATCTCAGAGTCACAATGGTAAAGTTGAAAGATACCACGGCTAATTAAAAAAAATCAGATGGGAAAAAATATATTCCCCTTGCACCCGAAGTATAAATAACCTTGCATTCATAATTTCATACACTTTCCTATAATCTCCTTATCTCTGATTCTGGCATAAATCCAATTGCAGAGTACAACCTATGATAAATGAGAGAATGAGCTTTCTCATTTATTAAGTGAAGTCAATGAGAGTTTCATCTGGCAAAGCATCACTGAAAGGAGAGAATCGAGGATGTTAATTTCAAGGAGAAGATTGCTTTCAGAACCTCCAACTCAAAAGAAGATAAAAAGGTTGACATACTGCAATTCGTGCAGAGACTCTTAGTGCACACACAGAAGTTTCCTGAACTTCCCGTCATCACCATTATTATACTTTGGAAAGAATCAGAAAGGAGATGCGTGTGAACTCATGAGCAAGTCGAACTAGTTGATGCAGTTTATGTCCAGATTTTCAGCTCTACTTCCTAACATGATGCAAGGTGCATGGTGCACCTTTATTCCACCAGATGTATCACTAAATTGATCCACTTGTATGGATGAAATGACCCATCACATCAGGAGATTGACCAGCTGCTCCAATGAGTTGATTAATTGTTTCAGTTATAGTGACAATTTGGCTTGACCCAAAGACTCAGCCTTTGAAGATGCAGAATTCTGAGTGTCATATCCAAATGAAAAACACTAGGCTCCAATAGATAAAAGGTGCAAGGACATGGGCAGACATTTCAGAGAAAAGGAAACAACTGGCTAATCAACATAATTTCAGCCTCATTAGTAATTAAAAAAAACATTAACAAGTACCAGTTTTCACTAGCCAAATTAGCAGACAGAATTGATGCAAAACAATTCATATCCTTTGACCCACTAATTCCACTGTGAGTACGGTCTCGTTGGAAAACAATCAATATGGAAAAATGTGCACTAAGATATTCACTGCAGAGTTAGTTACGATTATGAGAATTTGGAAACTGAAATGTCCAAAAGTGTGTGAAAGGTTAAGATGATTGTAAATGCTCAAAATAGAAAAACATGCAGCTATTTTCTTAAAATGATGCTTATGAAATGTTTATAAGAAATGTAATATATACATAAAATCTATATTGCCTTAGACTATGCAGTGGATGCAGTTTGATAGCCTCTGGTCACCACATGGCTTTGTAGCATGACGCACTTGCTCTGCTATTTATCATATTCTCTTCATATCTCGTGGAAACGTCCTTTTGATAAACACATTGCTGCATTTTACTTGCTAGAATGGCAATAATGACTAATTTGAATGCATTTATGCTTGTCACCCAACAGGCATCAAACGATTCTCTAAGTACCCCTAGAATCTACGTGCTTCTCAAGTCTTTTGCAGTGTAGCAATCCTTTAAATAGCAGATTTTTACTGCTAAATTTTGAATTCAATAACCATAAATAAAGAATAGCACATCTTCACCTGCACATTTTTCACACTGAGCTCCGAGTAAAACATCATTTCTTATTTCCTTGATGCCTCCTGTCATTCCCAAGGAAAGACTGACCACACATTCAGAGAAGAAAGTTAAATGTTGCTTCAAAATACAATTAAGCCTCAAGGTTTGTCTCTTAGAACAAATGATGCCACCCTGGAAATTTTGGTGGCTGAGTAAATCTTGGTGATCAAAGTGGCTTTCTATTACCTAACAAATCAAATTTGGACTCTCTTGTGTGGCACTGAAGACCTCTCCACTGTGCCTCCTCTGCATGGGTCCATCTTCTTCCCGTATTACTTCCTCACATAAATGAAATGTCTTAAAAGACCAAGATATCCAATGTTTTATTGTCCTTTCTTACACCATATCCTTCGTCCTGGAATGCCTCTTCCTATCTTCCACCACCACATTCCTTAACAGGAATGACTATACATTTATTGGGGGCCTCCTATGTGCTGGGAACTTTTGGAAGCACTTGGGATACACCTTGAAGCAAAGCAGACAAAGGTCCCTGCCCTCACTGGAGTCTGCACCCCTGAATAGGAGAGACAGAAGATAAACAATGGAGAATAATTAAGCAGAGGATACAGAATATAGAATATTAGAAGGTGAAAAGGCTAAGTAAACAAAAAACAAGAAAACACAGTAGGATAAGGGAGATTAGGAGCACAGAAGATACAGTGTAAGCCGTGAAGAAAATGTAGGCTCTAAATTAGCATAAAAATATGGGCTGCAAATGTCTGTGCTTTAGAGAAGAGAGTTAAATTTTATTTTTCAAGCAAAAGTTGATTTATCTGAGATCACATGGCTAGTTAGTTCAGCCCAAAGGACTAGAATTCAAGTCTCCTGAAGGCCATTCCAATGTTCTTTCCCATTACAAGCTCTTGCTACGTCTGTGTTACATATGGGGTAAAAAGAATGGGTTTGGGAATCAAAAGGTCCAAGGTTCAAGGCCTGTCTCTTGGACAAGTTACTTAACTCTTTTCCGTAAAACTTTTCTACCTAGGAAATGAAGATAATTACAGTACCTACATCACAGACATGCACAAAGGCAAGAGGAAATGATACAAAGAAGACATTTTGACAGTGCCTGAAATATTGTAAGCACATGTTAAATGCTATTGTAACTTTTTGTTTGTTTTTAAATCTCATTAGAATACCAAACACCTATACCATAACAATGAACAGCAGATGCCAGCTTAGATATTAACATTAAATGAGCATCTACTGTATGTAAAAGTTTATACTGCTTAGAGAGCTGTCATACACGTGATGAGTAAATTAGAAGCTTTCATGCCAGTGGCTTTTTTATGTTGTTTTTTTTATAGGAAGCTGACTGCTAGGTTTCAGAGATCAAATAAAGCTGAAGGTCATGTTAGCAGATGCAGTTCTCCTTCTTAAAATAGTGGACTTGGATATTAGTTCATCTTTGACAAAAATTGACTTTTCACAATGCCCTCTAATTTTCTGGAAGAATAAATGCTTCAATTTCTTCCACGATATAAAAAATCATACCAACCTGGAAAAAGGTATATTTTTATAAGAAGAACATCTTTCTGAAATGTATCCAGGCCTCCAATAAGAGCAATTTGAAATATATCTTAAGGTGTATTTCTATCCACAAACACACATCTGTATTTTTTAGGTACTCATCTGATAGCATCATACATGTTTTCTTCTAGACTCTAATCACCTTGAGGAAAGAACCAGCTTTTCTTTACTCACAATTCCTAGCACACTGTTCCTAGCTTCACTCATAGTAGGAACAATAACTATTATGTAACAATAATGTCTGGTTAACACATGGATCAATACATATCTGGTGCCTTGGCTTATCCTTAGTTGCTGAGAAGAGTCCTGATGTATCACAAAAGAGGAAATAGTTTCCATATATTTCTGTATAAAGGCAGAAGCTAGAATAACAATGTCATTGTTATTGGTGGATCCTAATGAACCCACCTCTCATGTAGAATCTCCTTTCTATTCTATTCTATTCTTTCTATTCTATCTATTCTATTCTATTCTATTCTATTCTGTTCTGTTCTATTCTATTCTATTCTATTCTACTGTACTCTATTCTATTCCATTCTATTCTACTGTATTTTTTGGCTGTGTCATACCATACGGCATGTGGGATCTTAGTTCCCCGACCAGGGATCGAACCCATGTCCCCTGCATTGGAAGCATGGAGTCTTAACCACTGGACCGCCAGGGAAGTCCCTCTCTTTTCACTTTAATTTTGGGCTTGGCGGTATGACTTGCTCTGAGGTAATGACCTCAATGAGTATCATAGAAGCAGAGCTTGATAAGCACTTACACACTGGGCCTGGCTTGTCTTTCCACATTGCTCCCTTTTGGAGCGCATCCATCATGCAGTAAGAAAGCCTGTCTAGCCTAACGATGGCTGACATGTCACATGGAGGAGAACAGAGATGCCTCAGCCAACTAGCATCAACTGCCAGGAGGATGAGATTATCTTGGACGTTCCATGCCCTGGATGAGCCACCATCTGATTGTAGCCTCACGCATAATCCCAGCTAACAACACACTGAGCAGAAGAACCGCTCACTGAGCCCAGCCAACCCCAAGATCACAAGAAAGAATAAACCATTGTTGTTTTAAGCCACAGCACTCCAGGTTGTTTGATGTGCAGTAACAGATAACTGAAACATAAAGGCAAAGATCACATACTTAAGAGTCAGACAAGCGTGGGTCCTAGACTCCCTCTGCCACCTACCAGTTTTGAGACCTCTTGGCTCATTGCAGAACCTATTACAATTTAGTTTCTTCATCTATAGAGTGGATAAAGACACCAGCCTCACAGAATTTCTGTGAACATGAAATGAAATAATGCCACACCTAGCAAGCACCCCCAAGATAGTTAGCTGTCCTTGTGAGCACTGCTGAGGTAATAGAAATAATGTGGACTTAACTTCTTTTTAAAAAAATTTTTCTTTTGGGCTTCCCTGGTGACGCAGTGGTTGGGAGTCCGCCTGCCGATGCAGGGCACGCGGGTTTGTGCCCTGGTCCGGGACGACCCCACATGCTGCAGAACGGCTGCACCGGTGAGCCATGGCCGCTGAGCCTGTGCGTCTGGAGCCTGTGCTCCACAACGGGAGGGGCCACAACAGTGAGAGGCCCGCGTACCGCACAAAAAAAAAAAAAAAAAAAAAAAAGTATTTTAATTTTTATTGGAGTATAGTTGATTTATAATGTTATGTTAGTTTCAGGTATACAGAAAAGTGAATCAGCTATACGTACACATATATCCACTCTTTTTTAGATTCTTTTTCCATATCCATATAGGCCATTACAGAGTATAATATGGACTTAATTTCTTGGTAGTGTTATTGATGCAAATCTCATTTGGTAGTTCAACCTGAGCTATATATTTTATCACTTTTCCTCACTGTCTCCTTAGCCTCTGTCAGATACAGACCTTAAGAAAAGTGTTAGGAAAGTAAATGGAAAAGACTGTATTTCAGACATGCCTCCTAACCACTTTTCCCGACCACCTGGCCTCCACTCTCATTCCCCCACCTCAATCTCTCATCCACCCAGCAGCCAAAGTGACCTGTCCAAATTCTTGAACCACTTCCCATCACTCTCCAACTTTAAACCTACCTATGGTCTGGCACTGGTACCTGAATGAATCCCAAAGCCCTTCATCTGAGCCAGAATCCTAGCTGACCATCACCACATCCCTCTCTCATTGCAGAAGGGAAAGAGGAGGGCCAGGCAATGTCCTCTCCAGCGAAACCAGTCGTCTTGCTTCTTCAAATGCCCGGAGCTCTGCCTGACTCAGTGCTTTCCCTTCCCTGTTCCTGCTACTTGCACGAGATGTTCACGTCTCTCAGGCATCATGCAGAGATAAGCTCAGATGCCGCCTCAGAAAAGCCTTCCCTGATTATCTCAAGCAACCCACATCCTCAGTCCTTCAACCACCAGTTGCTCTCAGTTACAGTACCCTTGTTTTGTTTTGTTTTCTTTCTTCCTCCCTTAGAACTTGACATAATTTTCATTATTTGTGTTTTCAGGCTCACTGCCTAATTCGCCTTCTGGCAAATGAAAGTCCTATGATATCAGGGTCATATTACATGACATGGAAATTATGTGAAGTTTAAATTGCAGTGTCCATAAGTAAAGTCTTATTAGAACCCAGTCACATTTATTGTCTGTGGCTCCCGTTGCTTTAAAATGACAGCATTGAATGCTTGTAACAGAGACCACGTGGCCCACAAAAACTACAATATTTACTATCCCCCCCCACACACACACAGAGCTGACCCTGGCCTAGAGCAGTGTATGACTTATTACAGGTGACCAAGCTGTATAAATCCGAGGGACCTTTTAAAAGGAAAAAAATACCCAACAGTGAAATCTTCCAGGACCCAGGCACAGGCAACATCTGACCAGGAATACTTTTCCCCACGAAAAGCCAGTTAAGTACAAGTTTCTGCCTAGGCCCTCAGAAGTCTTCCAGGTTCTTTATTCTTCTCTGAACGCATTGTGTTTCCATGAGGGGCAGAATTCCAAGTCTGCTTTCTCATCAAGGTTTCTAACTGATCTACACACAGAGAAAAGCTAAATGAACAACACTGAAGATGTCTGGAAAAATTAAACACAGATTTCTTAATAAACCCGAAAATAGCTTAATAAAGCTGAAAATAGGCTCCTGGAATCCCAAGGCATGTTTATTTCTGTTTAAATAGATGACTTCGCATAGACTGCTATCAGCTCAGCAGGGATCCTGAGAGAAGTACTTTCCTCCTCCTGTGCATTTTAAGCTCTTTTCCAATGAAATTCAGCTGGATTCTACAAAAAGCATCTGTCAATCTGGAGGAAAACAATAACCATGGCCAAGTCATGCTAATACCCTCAGCTGCCCATTTCTGGAGTGCTCTAAACAGACATGAAATAGGCTCACTGGAGAAGATCAAGAGTTTGACAATCTTTTTTGTAGAAAGGTGGCTTCTTGGAAAAAGAAGATGAAAATATCAGGTGGAAGAGTGATAAGGTTATTCTCACTGGAAATGCTGTTGTGGTGGTTTGTTTATTTACCTGAACCAGAGGAGTGTGGTGAACGTTCGAGCCATGGGCATGCCTTTTGCTACCGTGACAGAGAAGAGGGATGTGCAACTACGACAGATCCCAGGCAGAGCCTAGCCTATGGGCAGCTTCTCAGGGCCAACAGGGGAGTAGATGATGCCACTGCCATTAGAATGAAAGGTGACTGAGGAGGGCAACAGATACAATGTCAAACGAAATGCAAGGCCATTTGCAGAAGGAGTGAGAAATCAAAATGGTATTGGAGCAGGGAGTTCACTCTGGAGCTGATCACCAAGGAAGAAAAGATGACATGTTTCTAGAGATCTAGTTCACTATCAAGGAGGCATTTGAGAGAGATGAAGGAAACAAGAAGGGTGCTGGAAAGAACAAAATGATGAGCCGTGCTCACAGAGATACTGACAGAAAAACATGAAAAAAACCAGAAAGGCTTTGAAGAGCAGCATTGGGCTTTGAAGGAGCTTAAGAAAAATAATAAATCTTCCTAATCACAAGAATTAGAGTCAACTACGATGAGGTGTCTAATCAGGTTCACTAATCAATGTAAAGAGTTCATTCCAAAAAAATCACGTCACAGAAAAATCAGATGCTCCCCTTTAACCTTGAAAATCTTACCTTTTAGATAAACATCATTAGGGCAAGGTTTTGTACGTAAAATGAGTTCAACAGTAATTACATGCCAAATAAGAAAGGATGGGAGTTAAGAGTAAAAGCTGTATCAGGTAATGGGCAGATAAGTGGCTTGTGATGGTATTAAGAGCTCTCCCAGTCAGGGTCCTCCCCTTCTGTCTCCTACTTCTCCTTTCTTTTTCTTTCTCTCTCTCTCTCTCTCCCTCTCTCCCCCATAGAGGCACAACTTACTCTGGGAAGATTTCTGATTTCTCCTCTTCTGTGCTCTCATGGCGCCTTGCTTATAGCTCTATTACAATACTTATCACACTCCCTTTCGTACCTCAGGGATACTGCAGGTTCGGTTCCAGACCACCACAATAAAGCAAAAATTGCAATAAAGCGAGTCACACAAATGTTTTGGTTTCTCAGTGCATATAAAATTTATGTTTACACCATACTGTAGTTTATGAAGTATGCCATAGCATTATGTCTAAAAACACAAGGTACATACCTTGATGAAACAAAATTTACTGCTAAAAAATGCTGACCACCATCTGATCCGTCAGCAAGTTGTAATCTTTTTGCAATCATAACATCAAAGATCACTGATCACAGATCACCACAACAAAGATACTAATAAAAACGTTTGAAATATTGCAAGAATTTTACCAAAATGATACAGAGACACGAAGTGAACAAATGCTGTTGGAAAAATGGTGTCAACAGACTTGCTTGATGTTGTTAAAAACACAATAAAGTGAAGAACAATAAAACAAGGTATGACTGTAATTCCTGGATGACTGTTGATTCCCTCAGCCCCGAGGAATCCTGGAGAGAAAGGACATTGATGGGCAAGCTGCACCCTCAGTGGTTTGCACAGCACCCAGCTCAAAGCAAGTGTTCAGTGGAGGTCAAACAACACTGAGGAACAAGTGAATAACTAAAAGAACAGATGGATGAAGTTACTGTGCAACAAGTACCTTGCTGCTGGCAAGAGTAAAATTGGCATCCAAATAACCTAATTCCATCACAACATGAATACCTTGAAAAGGATCAATCCCAGAGACTTTTCTCTGGGAGTAAAGTGGAGTAAACACGTTATTTATAACGTGGAGTAAACACGTTATTTATAAACCAGGCTTTCCAACATCTTTTTCTGGTATTTGGCATAGAGTTGATTTGTGACACCATGCTTTTTCACAGAAATTACATCTTTTATCAATCTGAAAAATCAAACCTAGATGAAGTACCCTAGGTAAGGCTCCAGCCAGAGCCTTAAATAGTTAAATATTATTTCATTTGCAATTCCTTCGCATTTCTTTCCACAATACTACTAATATTTCCAGAAATCTCGACTTCTTCCTCTGCTATTATAGATTTCTGCACAATAACTTCAAAATCTATTTTCTTTCATTTTTCTCATTTCCCATGTTCTATTTAGGAGATAATGTAAATGCCTAAATAGGAAGCAACTCCAAATATAAGGAAAATGATTCCTTTTTTATCAGTGATAAGATCTAAAAAAGAAAACAGGAAGAAAAAATATTCTGGGCAAAGTTGAATAACTCTGAGGGACATATTAATGAGATAACTATCTATGCATACGATTTGATTTGTGGATTCAGTTATTACACATAGTTGTTTTGAATGCATTATTTAATAGGTGATATTAAATAATAGATTAATTTAGAATTATTACTTTTTCCTTTACCACGACATTGAATTAATTTCATTTAATCTCTTCCCATGAATCTTGACCTCAAGGTCTTCCCCAACCCAGAGTCATTTTTCAAGTTCTCTAAAGTTTTTCCAAACCTATCATCATCCCATCTGTCTAAGTAGTTTGAGATAAAGCACTTTTTGAATCTGTATTTGATGCTTTCATTGGAAATCTCAAGCAAAGTCACAAGAATCCAATTGTATAATATTAGGATTCATTTCCCCATTTGTCTAGTAGGTAAATATATGTGATCTCCACAGTGTGACCAAAACCTGAAATTTGTCATTAAGTGATTTTTAAAAGGCACATATATAATGACACTCAATACTTGCAATTATGACAATATGCTCCCAGGAATAATGACTCATTTTTTGTTGAGGGATTTTTTTTTTTTTGCCTCCTTTAAAAATTTATTCTACAGATAATTTCTATAAAAGCCCCAAACTGGCATAGCTAATGTCCTATTTTTCCCTACTCCAAATACTCTGCCACTCAAAATCAAAGAACTGACAGAACACCTGTTAATATAAGAACATTATAAGGATTTGAATTTAAGGGAATTCTTTTTTTCTGAGGGATAAAAAAGGGGGAAATAACTTGTATTTGAACATACACAATATTTTCTTTCTCCCTTGTGGCAACAACCATTCATTTACATCTATTTGGCATGAACTAAATTTGGCATTAGCTCTAGCAAACCAGATGCTTAAGCAGATGAAAGCCCAGACTAGTGTCTTTCTCAGTAGACACTGTTTTTACTCAGGCTGTGTTGGTTTTTAAGCATTTGCAAAATTGGTAACAAGATATTCCAATTTTTAAATTGCTTTGTGAAGTTGAGTGATTTTTGGTTTCCATTTTCAATGTGTCTCTTTTCTCTTTTCCTTGCATTTCTTAGAGCAATCACAAATGCAATATATGTAGCTTCCCATGTCAGCAAATTCATTTCAATGTGAAGAAGACTTTACCGCATTGAGTCCCAAGGTTATGCAAGTTGTCAGACAAACTCCAAGAACCAAGTGTCTCCCTTCAAAAAATTTCTAGCTCTGTGACAGCTTCCCGCAGACATTTTACATATTCCCAGCTGAGCCCCCAGTAATACTGTCAGTTTCTTGCAACCTCTGTAATGAGCCAGAACTGGATAAATTTATTCAAAATTCTCCTCTTTGCAAAATTCAGCATTGCTTTTCCACTTCCTATCGTTATTCTATTCTCTTGTTTCAACAGCACATCCTTTCTTTTCCATGTTTTGTCTTTTTTTATCTGCCATTACTACAAAGAAGCACTTCGACTACTTGATTTACCATGTTCAACATGTGATGCTTGATTCCGGCACTATTCTCCTGATTAGATATTCTGCCTTTCTCATCCTGGGCTATCTAGACCACCTAAAATGTGGGGAAGCAGTTTAGTAATAGTGGTTAGACACTGGTGCCACTGGCTTGATTTTAATCCTGGCTCCACTATTGAAAATGAACTAGAATGAAGGAAAAGAAGGCAAAGGTGAAGAACCCAGTTCTCCTTTTGTGTTCCTTAATTGTGATTTAAGTGGCTTACAGTAAAACAAAATATAAGAAAATGAAATTAATAGAGCAAAATACATTAAAATCAAGTAATAGAATGACAAGAGAAAATTTCAGAGAAGAAAAAATTGCTGAAGGCTTTTTCCTGTGCCTGCTAGTAGGCAAGGCAATGAGGGAAACTTTCAATTGATTAAATACCTCACATTATCTAGTACAAGAAGGGCACAAATTCATGGTGAAAAACACAGGTTTTCCTGGTTCTTAGAGGAATCTTCCCTGTTGAACTTTTAAACAGATTCATTGTTTTCCCCAAAATTCATAGATGTCCCCTAACAAGATTTTGAATACCAGAAAGCTGAAGTAAGAATGTTAAAACATCCTTCTAGAAAACCAAATCTATGAAGATGGTGGTGAGGAAAGATATTTACAGAGTGATACCGTTTAGCTGTCCAACTTTGTATTGATATTTATTGATAGCAGAATTTAGCTTTAAACAAAGCAGAATAAACTGACAAACCTAAGATAAAAATTATGTAACAATAACACAGAAATCTTCTCAAGAAACAGAGGCAGCCTGCCAACTACCCGTTTTATGGCCTTGAGGGCTTCAGTGCTCTCTAGAGAGAAGCAATCTTGTAAAGGTTCATACACTGGAGCCAAACAGGAGAATTTTGCAATAGATGTTCTTCCAATCCTCCACTCCTACCTGGGAATTCAGTCCATTCTTTTCTTCCTTCCTTTGACCTTCCTTCCTGTCTTCCTTCCGTTAATATTTAGAATGAGCATACGCTAAAGAGCTTGTCCCTGTCCTAGGTGCTGATGCTGTAGTGATCCATGACTCAACTGCCCCTGTTGCCAAGGAACACACTGTATAGTAAGGTTGATGGGAAGGAAAGCATGTAATGACAACTGGAGAGAAAAACACTAAATAGGATACACAGAGGACTCTGGGGGAACTGGGAGTTCCTCCCTTCAATCTCAGCAGGGAATGGAAAGAGCTAGTCAAGGAAGGCTTCCCAAAGGTGGTGACAATTACATCTAGTCCTCTAGATGACAAGGAGATCATCTCCTGAAGGGGAGAAGAAGCAAGACCACATACAAAGGCCTGAACTAGAAAGAATACATGGCTCTTTGACAAGGAGCTCTGCTTGCACTCTCTTGTGCCACTTTGTGTTGTTATTGGGATGGGGAGAGGGGGTAGAAATGGTGAACCTGGAGAAGGAAGCAGAGATCAGAATATGGAAGGTCTTTCATGCTGTGCTCAGTTGACTTTCTTTCAAGGCCAAAGGAAAGCTGTTCAATGAGAAGTGTTAGGTAAGGAAGTGACATGATCCTATTTCCCTTTTAGAAAGTTCGGGCTGAGTGCGCAGTAGAAATAGATTTAAGTGGGCTAAACTATAAGCAGGACACAAGGTAGAGAAGGAACAGAGATTGGGAAGTCACCAAAGATGAGAAAGCCTAATGAGAAAGGAGGGGTAAGTGAGAAAGAAGAGAGATGGCTGGACTCAAGAAATAAAAAGGAGAGAGATAAGGGGACTTGATGAGTAAGCAGATATGGTTTGCTACCCTAGTTGAAAGTCAGTTACAAACCCATAATGGAATAATAGGTAAAGTAACTTATCCAGTAAATTCCAAAGACAGTAATGAATTAATAGCATTTCCCAGTTCTCCTCAGAACTAGCTTTTAGAATGGTATATAATGGATACTAATGAAAATAATAATTTATAAACTACACCAAGCACTAACCATTGGACAGGCACAGTGCTACCAGCTTTACGTGTATTTTCTTGCTCTATTTTCCCAACAACGCTGTGAGGTAGGTACAGTTATTATCTCATGTTACATATAAGAAAAGTTAGGCAGTGTCACCCATATCATTCATTTTTTGGTTGATTCAATAAACATATTACTTATTTTGTATGTACCAGTCATTATGTTAGGGGATACAGAGGACAAGGAAAAAGAATACACGGTATTTGCCCTAGAGATGCTCATAGCTAAGTGGGAATATCAAATACTGATAAATGGAAAATTCCACTGTGGTGTATTAGGTGCCATCACAGCAGTCTGGCCCAAAAACTATGGGAAGATTTTGGAAACAGTCATCTTTAACGAAGAGGGGAAACTTCAGCTCAAATGTACCTATCAGCAGAAATTCCCATTGGCAGATAAAAGCCAACAGTTGGGCTACTGTCTGCAGCTGGGCTGGCTGTGCGGTGAGTAAACTTCCCTAGCCATGAGAGAAAGGGGTAGAGTGGGGAGAGTGGGTTATGGTAGTACGGGTTCATGTAGCATTGGAGGTAGGGGGACTTCAAGCCAAAAATCCATCCCTTCTCCACTCATCAAACCATGCCTCTGGTTCCAGGTCTATATCTGCCCAGAGGAAAGTACCATACAGGTCAATGGCAGCCATGGCCAATGACATGTTTAGTGTCCAATAAAAGGAATAATACCATCATTATTTTATAACTGACTTCTCCCTGCTTGCCTTGTTCTTCAAGAAAGACCTCTAGATAGGGTTGAAGGTAGTCATTTCCTCCTCAAATTAAATCCCCTCAAACTAGCCTTTGGTTTTCCAAACCCTGAGCCCTGACATTATACATAATGAGGATAGGTGAGATTAAGGCAATATAAGACAGAGTCTTTTGGAAACCATAAGGACTTTTTCAGGTCTCAGTCCAATGTCTTTAACTTATGGCCCAAGAACCATGGTAGGATCATCCAAGGGTTATAGCTGAGACACAGAGGTTTCCAAAATATTATTAAGGATTTACTATTTTTTTCAATCTCCCTTCTATCTGCAAGCTATTCCTGCCGATAAAACTACTGTAAATTTTTATAGTCATTGCTTTTATTTCCTACTTGAGTAATAAATATTTCCCAGCACTAATAAAATTATCATTTTTGTTTGTGTTTCTCCCACCTATGACCTTAGAATTACTGTAAATAAAATATATTATAATAAAATGACAGTAAACATTCGAACGAGCTCAGTGTTTTTCATTTTCTTATGTACACTCTCTCTTTGAAAGAGAGATTAAAAGAAAGTAAACCATGGAAGATTGTAAAGCAGTGAGCATGGAGTTTACAGTCCATGGTTCTATTTGTATAGCAAAGAGTCATGGGCCCAGTGCCTGTTAACTGGGTATATCATGTCTAGACTCTTGAGCTTAGAGGCTCAAGGAAGGAATTCAAGAACCCCCTTTGCAGGAGTGCTGCGGTACTCAGAGATGCCCATGTGTGAAAAATTACACCGGCAAAAATTCCTTCCTCACATAAACAAGACCAGGGGAAAAGACAGGATATCTAGGAGGGAGTGGAAGCATTCTGAACTAGCTCAGCTTTATGGTACCTTATTTATTATTAAAATGACAATGTATATTTTGTAGGCAAATTTTATGGCACCAATTAACTCATTAACAACCTCCAGAGAGAAGCCAGCCTCCTTTGCAGGCTGGTTTGCACAATTTTAATGACCCAGATAAGAGAAAATCAGTGTGCCACGTTCTGGAAAAGGCCCAGGACTCTACGAACAACTTTGATTTCTTCACTACATCATCTCATAGAAAAGTATGAACTGTGCATTAAAATAGAAAATTCCTCAATACACAGACGACAAAATAGGTATGGCTAATTTAAACCAGCAATGTTTATGGCATTTACGGCATTCAAATTTAATAGAAAAAAAATCAGACTTGATTCCCTCCCCCTACCTCTTCTGAGTTGGAACAGGAGCTAGTTTATTCTAGAGTCCACATTAGCCAAGCCGGCTGGGCTTTCTGACTGGGTAGAGTAACGTAAATTGTGGGACAGAAAGGAATTTGAAGGCTAGCTCAGCCTCTAAGGCACTGACTGTTTAACTGGCAACACTGATGTCATCTATGATATTCTGAATGACATCCGATGTGGTACCCCGGCCTCCAATGTCTGGAGTTTGGATGTCTTTGTTCTCCATGGATGCCAAGACTGCAATACGAATGGAGGTGGCAGAGGAATGGAACTTGAGGTAATCCAGAATGATACAACTTGCCAGCAGCACGGCAGTAGGGCTGGCCACATTTTTATTGGTTATAGTCTTGCCTGATTGCCTTGAGGCCATTTCAAACACCGCATATATGTGGCCATAGTTGGCACTAGGCACAAGGCCTGCTCCCCCAACCAACTCTGTGCAGACGTTATTGACAATGTTGCCATAAAGACTGGGCATCACCATGACATCAGACTGCTGGGGCCAGGATACCAGCTGCATGGTGGTGTTATCCACAATCATGCCCTCAAAAATGAGCTGAGGATAGCAGGATGCCACCTCCCTACAGCACTGGAGGAAGAGACCATCTCCCAGTTTCATGATGTTGGCCTTGTGCACAGCCGTCACTTTTTCACGCCCCATCTGCTGGGCCAGCTGGAAAGCATATTCAACAACATGCAAAAGCTTGGCCTTAGGAATGATCTTTAAGGCTCTCTATCACTCCTTTCACATTCTCATGCTCCAGGTTGCTGTATTCACCCTCTGATGTCTTGTGCCTAGTTTCCACACCTAGTAGACTCTTAAAACGAATGACGCTGACATAGAGATCTAGAGTACTGCGAAACACACTGTTTTGTGATTTGTGAGATGGTGGTAGGCTGTAGTCAGTTTCAAAGTTACCCTTCAAGGCCACGTGGTTTTGATGGACTGCCATGATGGCACTGCGAACTTCTTCCTCTTCACTAGAAGTGGAGGTAATCTGCACTTCCTCAAAGTCCACGGGCACACACACATGTCTGAACACATTCTTGTTGCACAGCATAAGTTCAGGTCCAATGCCATCCCCGGGAATCACAGTCACAGTGTGCCACCCACCATACTTAGCTGCTGGAGGAATGTTGTGTTTAAAAGAGAAGCTCCTCAGTGAGGTCTCATGGCCAAGGAAAATCTCCCAAGAGTGGCCTAGAATAGTCGGTGGGAACGTGGCCTTCACAGAGCACCTGGCAGCTGTCAGCATCTTCAGTGCCATGATCCATAAGTAGAGATTTAATTTATGTAAAAATACGTGCTTTTCCTCTTGGCTTGAACTGGCTTCTTTTAGTGGAATTCTAGATCCAAAATTCTTGCCTCGGTCACAGTTGTCTCTCCTTCCTTGTACTCTATTTTGGACAGACATTCTACTGAAGTGAGAGACAGAGTACTAGTCACAAGGAGATGTGTTATAGAGTAGAAAATACACTTTGGAATTGGAGAATTCATTAAGCACATTCAATGTACCCATATGACATACTTAAAAATAGACTTCATATTTTATAACTTTTAGGTTCACAGAAAAATTGAATGGCAGGTATAGAGATTTCCCATACAAAGATTTCCTTGCCTCAAAACTACGAATCAGCCCTTCTGTTTATTTTTTTTTCCCAGAAAGCTAGCTATTAAGCAAGTACCAGCACACCATTGTTAATACCTTCTCCCAAGTAATATGTTTCCTTCACTGGGATTAGCACTCATGTCAGGTCTGTCAGAAATGTAAATCTTTTTCTAATAAGTTCAAACAATTTATTATTCTCCATTAATTATATTAGGAAACAATCCAAGGGCCTATTTATAACTTCAATTACAGTTGTTTTAATTAATTAAAGCTATTGATGGGATCTGAAATTTGTTTTGGTAACAATTTAGTTCTTGATTACAGAAAACTTTCTATTGATATTATTTATCTTTATTACATTTGTTTTATAGTCCATCAACTTCTACCAATTTTTCTCAGTCATTTAATAATTAAACTTGAAAGTAATGCCCCCAAAAACGATTTCCTTGCCTCTACAAAGGCACAGTCTCCCCAGTTATCAAGATCCTACACAGAGTGGTACATTTGTTACAACTGATGACACTACAGTGACACCTCATTATCACCTAAAATCCATTGTTTAAATTAGGGTTCACTCTTCATGTTGCAAATTCTGAGTTTAGAGAAATGTATGACATATATCATCTAGTAGATTCATATAGAGTAGTTGCATAGCCCTAAAAATCCTCTCTTCTTTGTGTCTTCATGCCTCCCTCTCTGCAACCACTGGTAACCACCTATCTCCTTAGAGTCTCCAGAGTTGTGCATTTCCCAGAATGTTGTATAATTGGAATCATACACTCTGTAGCCTTTTCAGATTGGCTTCTTTGACTTAGTAATATGCATTAGAATTTCCTCCATGTTTTTTCATGGCTCTGTAATGCATTTCTTTTTTGCACTGAATAAAATTCCATTGTCTAGATGTACCACAGTTTATCTATTCACCTACTGAGGCACGTCTTGGTTGTTCCCAAGTTTTGTGAATGATGAACAAAGCTACTATAAACATCCATGCGCAAATTTTGTGTGGACATATGTTTTCAGCTCATGAGGGTGAATGGCAAGGAGCAGAGTTGCTGAATCGTATGGTAAAAGTATGCTCAGTTTTGTCAGAAACTGCTAAACTGTCTTCCAGAGTGGCTGTACCATTTTGCATTCCCACCAGCAATGAATGAGAGTTCCTGCTGTTCCATATCCTTGCCAGCATCGGTGCTGTCAGTGTTCCAGATTTTGGCCATTCTAATATGTTTGTAGTGGTATCTCGTTGTTTTAATTTTCATTTCTCTGATGACATATGATGTGTAACATCTTTTCATATGCTTATTTGCCATCTGTATATCTTCTTTGATGAGATATCTGTTAAGGTCTTTGCCAATTTTTAAAATCAAGTTATTTGTTTTCTTACTGTTGAGTTTTCAGGGTTCTTTGTACTTTAGATAACAGTTCTTTATCAGATGTGCCTTTTAAAAATAATTTCTCCCAATCTGTGGCTTGTCTTCTCATTCTCTTGACAAAGTCTTTTTGCAGAGCAGAAGATTTTAATTTTGGTGAAGTCTAGTTTATTATTTCTTTCATCGATCCAGTCTTTGGTGTTGTATCTAAAATGTCATCACCATACCCAAGGTCATCTATAACAGATTTTCTCCTAGAAGTTTTGTAGTGTTTCATCGTACATAGAAGTCTATGGTCCATTTTAAGTTAATTTTGGTGAAGTGTTTGAGGCCTGTGCCTAGATTAAGTTTTTGTATATGTTGATGTCCAGTTTTTCCAACACCATTTGTTGAAAAGACTCTCTTTATTCCATTGTGCTGCATTTGCTCCTTTGCCAAAGATCAATTAACTATTTACATGGGTCTGTTTCTGGGCTATTATCTTCCATTGGTTTATTCATCTGTTCTTTTGCCAACACCACAGTGTCTTGATTAGTGTAGCTTCACAGTAAGTCTTGAAGTCAAACACTGTCAGTCCTCCAGCTTTGTTCTTCTCCTTCAATGTTGTGTTGGCTATTCTGGGTCTTTGGCTTCTACATACAAGCTTTGGAATCAGTTTATCAATATCTACAAGATAACTTTCTGGTATTTTGATTACGTTTGCATCGAATCTTGGAAAGAGTTGGTATCTTGGAAACTTAACAATATTAAGTTTTCCCATCCATCAATATGGAATGTCTCTCAATTTATTTAGTACTTCTTTAATTTCATTCATCAGAGTTTCATAGTTTTCCTCATATAGATCTTATATATATGTTGTTAACATTTATACCTAAGTATTTCATTTTGGAAATGTTAATGTAAATGATACTGTGTTTTTAATTGAAAACTGGTGTGTAAGAAAGCAATTGACTTTTGTATATTAACCTAGTAACCTGCAATCTTGCTGTAATCACTTATTAGTTCCAGGAGGTTTCTCTGTTGATTCTTTCAGGGTTTCTACATTGATGATATTGTCATCTGAAAATGAAGACAGTTTTATTTCTTCCTTTTCAATCTGTATACTTTTTATTTCCTTTTCTTGTCCTATAGTATTTGCTAGAAATTCCAGGGTAATACTGCAAAGGAGGGGTAAAAGGGGACATCCTTGCCTTGTACCTGATATTACTGGAAGAGCTTTGTGTTTCTCATCATGAAGTATGATGTTAGTTGTAGATTATTTGTAGGTATTCTTTATCAAGTTGATGCAGTTTTTCCTCTACTTCTAGTTTACTACTTCTAGTTTGTATAATGAATGGGTCTTGAATTTTGTCAAATGTTTTTCTGCATCTATTGATAGGATCATGTGATTTTTCTTGTTTAGCCTGTTGAAGTGACGGATTACATTAACTGATTTTTGAATGTTGAAACAGCCCTGCATAACTGGGATAAATATCACTTGATTATGGTGTATAAGTCTTTTTATACATTGTTGGATTCAATTTGCTAATATTTTGTTAAGAAGTTTTGTACCTATGTTCATGAGAGATACTGGTCTGTAGTTCTCTTTTTTTGTAATGCTTTTGTCTGCTTTTGTTACCAGGGTAATGTTGGTTTCATAGACTAAGTTATAAAGTATTCCTTTTCCTTGTGTCTTCTGAAATATATTATAGGGAACTGGTATAATTT
Organism: Lagenorhynchus albirostris; assembly: GCF_949774975.1. Taxonomy (NCBI): domain Eukaryota; kingdom Metazoa; phylum Chordata; class Mammalia; order Artiodactyla; family Delphinidae; genus Lagenorhynchus; species Lagenorhynchus albirostris. The sequence continues at coordinate 34,921,267 of NC_083103.1, forward strand.
CTTCCTCAAGAGTGTGGTAGAATTCACCAGTGAACACAACTGGTCCTGGGGATTTCCATTTTGGAAGGTTATTAATTGTTGAATCAGTTTTAAAATATATATATATATAGGCCTCTTCAGATTATCTGTTTCTTCTTGTGTGAATTTTGGCAAGGAATTAGTCCATTTCACCTAGGTTATCAAATTTGTGAGTGAAAAGTTGTTCATAGTATTCTTTTATTATCTTTTTAATGCCCATAGGATCTATAGTGATGTCCCTCTTTTCAGATAGTAGTAATTCATGTCCTTTTTTTTCTTTTTTTTTGTTAGCTTGACTAGAGGCTTCAATTTTACTGAAGTTTTCAGAGAATCAGCTTTTGGTTTCATTGATTTTTCTCTATTGATTTTTTTTTCTTTTCAATTTCATTGATTTCTGCTCAAATTCTTAATATTTCTTTTCCTCTGCTTACTTTGGATTTAATTTGCTCTTCTTTTTCTAGTTTCCAAAGGTGAAAGCTTAGATTATTGATTTTAAATCTTTCTTCCTTTCCACTATATGCATTTATTACTATGTATCTCCCCCTAAGCACTGTTTTCACCACATCCCATGAATTTTGTTGTGTTTTCATTTTCATTTTGTTCAAAATATTTTTAAAATTTCTTTTGTGATTTCTTCTTTGACCCATATGTTATTTAGAAATGTGTTGTTTAATCTCCACATTTAATTGGGGATTTTTTCAGCTATCTTTCTATTACTGGTTTCTAATTTAATTTCATTGCGGTCTGAGTGCAGACATTGTATGATTTCAATTTTTTTGGATTTGTTAAGGTGTGTTCTATGGCCCAGAATGTGGTCTTGGTGAGTGTTCTATGTGAACTTGAGAAGACTGTGTATTCTGCTGGTGTTGAGTAAAGGAATCTACAAATGTCAATTATACCCAGTTTACGATGACATTGTTGAGTTCAACTATGTCTTTACTGATTTTCTGCCTGCTGGAGTTCGTTCCTTTTATTGTTGTTAACTTTTTAAGAAACTGCTAAACACTTCCCCAAAATGGTTATACCATTTATATCCCTACCAATGTAAGAGAATTACAGCTTCACATCTTCATCAATACTTGGTATTATTGTACTTCTATTTTAGCCATTCAAATAGATTTTGGTGGTAGTATCTCACTATGTTTTTGATTTGTGTTTCCCTTCTCACTATGATATGGAGTGTCTTTTAATATATTCTCCCAGATCAGAGCTACAAGCATTAACATCTGATATTTCTAGAAATCAATCACTCAACCGTGGAAGGCAGGCAAACTCTTAGATTCCCAAAGCTATACCAGTATAGCCAATAAATATACAAGTATATTTATTGGCAAATAAATGTACAAGTATATTTATTGGCAAATTTTAAACCAGCCACAATCCCATTCTCACTTAACTTTCGGGCACCACCACGCCTGATGTAGGTTAGCAGTTGTTTGGGGAGGTTGGTGACTTATTTACGAAGACTTCCAAAGGCTGTCAAAATTCAAGAAGATGAAGATGCAGACTTAATAGTGGCTACCACTATGTAACACTTGCCACATCTAAGGTACTGTGCTGAATATTTTATATACATCATAATCTGCCAAGGTAGGCATTACAGTTCCCATTTTACAGATGAAGAAACTGGCTAACACAGATTCTACAAATTCATATATTGTGAAGGAACAGAGAACTGCAACAGGTGAGGTGAATATTTCTAGGGGTCCTAGAGGCCTAGGCCAGTTTCTCATACTTGATCACCCTAGGATCTCATTGAAATGCAGGCACTAATTCAGTAGTTCTAGTGAGGGAGGGGAGCAGAGTCTTCATTTTCAAGTTGCTCCCTAGTCATACAGATTCTACTGGCCTCTTATCACACTTTGAGTAGTAAGGGCCTGTATTTACATCCTCACAAGGTCCTGGCAAGTCGGGGCCAGCATGTGGTGTACTTAGAGGCTGCTGGGAATAAAGGAAAGAAGCAGTACTGCTCCTTTCTAAAAACTGATATAAAATGGCTATAAAGTAGGAGCCAGCTGGGTACCTGCTTGTCACTTAATATGGCACGTAATATGGATAACAGCTGTCCACCACCAGTGCCTGAGGCTACAGCAGATGATAATACCAGGAGAGAATGCTGGCAGAAAAATAAACAGACCCAACTACACAATTTTGTTTCAACCAATGGGCCGCCCTTACATACACCCCAATCTTCTTCCTAACCCTGGAAAGGACATAAATCTTTTAAAGGTATGGATAAAGAAGGAAGGAAGCCCTGAGACTGGGAGTATAAACTGGATACTGATTGAGATTTTAATAGCCAGATTGACCTATAAACATCCCCAGATATTAGAAAAAGTTCTTAGCCTCAATGGGACAAAATTATGATATGTATATTCCAACATGCAGATATAAGAACAATAAGAGTGCCATGGTTTCACATATTTGAGTGGTAAGAGTTAAACTAAGTCTATTTTAAGTGTGACGCTGAGACAGTAAATGGGTTTAAGTAAGGGAGAGATATAATACAAGTTGCATTTAAAAAATGATCCTCTGGGAAGCAATTTGCAGAATAAATAATAAGGTGACTATTCTGGTGGCAAGGAGGCCAATTAACAGGCAATCACTGTGGTTCTCAAAAAGTGATCCCCAAAGCAGCAGAATCAGGACCACCCTGAACTGCTAAGAAACGTAATCTCTTGTAACTATCCCTAGACATACTGAACCTGGAAGTCTGCAGTTGGGAACCCAACAATCTGTGTTTTAATGCTTCTGACGCATGCTGAAATTTGAGAACCACTGGACTATGAAATGGTTCCAACAGGAAATGATGAGCAGTTGTACTAAGATGAAGGCAGTCAGGAAGGAGAGAAATAATTTCAGAGATATTTAGGAGATAAACAGGACTAGGCTATTGACCTGGGAGACACGGAATATTATTCTTAATGTTCTTAATGAACTGGGTGACTGATAATATAATTGATGAAAATGAGGTACAACACTGAAAAAAGAGCAGTTGGGTTGGGGAAATAGAATAGAAAACGAGTTCGGTTTCAGACATGATGTGTTTGGGGGGCTGTAAGACATCCACATAAAGATGCCTGGTGCGTGGCCTAATAAATAAGTCTGCAGCTCCAGAGAAAGGATTGTGGGTGATGACAGAAATTCAGGAATCATCAACTTATGGGAGAAAGTTAACCACACAAAAGTATATGAAATAGCCTCAAGCAGAGGTTTTCAACGTTGCTTCTGCCATGACAGATGATGAATGGCATTCATATGAGACATGTTCCCAGGAGTATACTCAGATTGTAATGAAAACCAAACACACACACACGTATGAACAAAAGTAGCTGGCCAAATAAACCACGGAATTCCCAAACTGTTTTTATAGGTCCTATCTACAAAAGCATTTTACCTGCAAATGATTAGTAAAGCCATCTATTTACTGATCTCAAACATGACTTCTTTTTGAGGGAAAAATATATATATGGATAATCTAATATAAAAGTTACATAAAATTATATTTTAAAGACCAAATTCAGACCTCTACAGTTAATATTTAAAAAGTAAGCATGTACTAGCAAAGAAAAATAATTCATATTTTATGGTTAAAAAGTATAGCACATAATATTTATGTTTATTCATGATGTTAATATAAATGGTATTACTGTACATGTCCTTTGGATAATCACACTACCTGTGACTGGGAAACTGTAACTAGAGCCTCCTTCTCATTTCTGTGCTATGCAGATAAAGATGCATGCTTTCTTCATCTCTCTCCCTTTTTCAAAAAGTATCCATGGGTAAAATCAAGGAAACAAATACAAGTATAAATCCACAGTGTACAATTATAGTATTTCAAAACTGCTCTATCAATGCCACATCAATAACCACAGTTCCTGGGTATTTTCAGCAAACATAAAATAGGCTATGAATTATGAGCAATTCACTTCCAGCTAACTCGGATTCCACTTTTCCCCACACCAACAAGCCCACACTATTGAAATGCAAATGAGTGAATATGACATCCTTATAATGGTAACTCTGAGGTGAGTCTAATTATTAAAAATGTAAATCATTCACAGGAGCTCGTAACTCAACACTTATGAATAAGTGAGTGGTTTTGACATATGTCATAACTGATTGTGACACTGTAATGGGTCATATGTCACTAAGGTCAAGAAGTACTAGGCAAGGGCTTCCCTGGTGGCGCAGTGGTTGAGAGTCCGCCTGCCGATGCAGGGGACACAGGTTCGTGCCCCGGTCTGGGAAGATCCCACATGCCGCAGAGCAGCTGGGCCCGTGAGCCATGGCCACTGAGCCTGCGCATCCAGAGCCTGTGCTCTGCAACGGGAGAGGCCACAACAGTGAGAGGCCCGCGTACCGCAAAAAAAAAAAAAAAAAAAAAAAAAAAAAAAAAAAAAAAAGAAGTACTAGGCTAGAAAGATGACTGTAGACAAAGCACAGAAAAATTATGAAGACAAAACTGGGGACCATCAGTCTTCGAACCATGAGAGGAATAGAGATGAAGTGATCTGGGAGGCAGGAGAACAGAGAGAAAAGGATGTCACAGAAGCCAAGAGAAGTGTAACACTCAAGGAATGAATTGTCAGCAGTATCAACATCCTTTGAGAGGTTAAGTAAAATGAGAAGAATGATGGGGTCACTGACCACAACCATGAGGCTGTATAGGTTAGTGATTGTGAGCACTGGCTCAAAAGCTAAACTGTCTGCCACATATAACCTCTGTAACCTTTGTAATTTTCATAACTTCTTTTGGAACTTATATTCTAGTGGGAGTAGACAGCAAAAAATACATGAGTGATAGATGGACAGATAAATGGATACAGAGATAGATAAATATATAAACAAGCAAGAAACAAACACATAAGTGGATCTTTTAATGTCAGAAGAGAGAAATGCTACGTAACAAATATAAAACCTGTTGCCTTCAAGGAGCTTGCATTCTAGGCAGAGTTAAATGGAATGAATATAGGTGGAATACAAACTGGCAGTGGATGGTAAATGATTCCTGAGTGACCCAGCTGGGAAGTGGAAATGCACAGGATGGATTGACCATGTATATGGGTAGGGATGGTGAGGGAAAGTGTTTCAGACACATCTGAAAGAAGGGCTAGCAGCAGATAAGTACAGAGGGAAGGAGAGGATTTCTGAGATGGAGGCAAAACTGAAAGGCCTGTAGGGTACACTAAACATTGCCATTCACCTGAAAGGAAAGGTTTATGTAGGAAAACAGTGGCAGACAAATGGAGAAAGTACACTGGGATCAGAGGGTGTAGAACCCTGAATGGCAAATCTAAGAAATTTATGAGACCTTGAAGGCAGGAGAGAAACATTCAGGAATTTTGAAATCAAAATAAAAGGTTTTGAAAGATACCCCTTTAAAAAGGAAAACATGCACTTAAAAAAAGAGACAGTAAATTTTCAAGGCACAAGACCATTTATATCAAAGCTTTGCCTTAATGAAGGCAGAATTTTAAAATACACACCCACTCCCACCTATCTGCACATACACTCTCTAGAAAACTCTTAATATCCATTTCATGTTGTCCTATAGAACCAACTGATTACGAACATTGTTTTATCAATAATTTTCTAAAAAAGATCAATGCACAGAGACATAATTTGCTCCATTTTCTCTGTTGCACAATTAATGCAATTTCTCACCTGCCATTCCATCGCTATTCAATAACCACTGAAGAGCTGACAGATGCATAGTTCTCACAGAGGACTGTGGAGAGCCAGATTTAAAGTAATCCAGGGCTTCCCTGGTGGTGCAGTGGTTGAGAGTCTGCCTGCCGATGCAGGGGACACGGGTTCATGCCCCGGTCCGGGAAGATCCCACATGCCGCGGAGCGGCTGGGCCCGTGAGCCATGGCCGCTGAGCCTGCGCGTCCTGAGCCTGTGCTCCGCAGCGGGAGAGGCCACAGCAGTGAGAGGCCCGCGTACCACACACACACACACACAAAAAGTAATCCAGAGATGTCCTCCTTGTTTTCCAAAAGGGGATACATATTGTACAATACTAAATTGGCTGTAGAAGTCCTTGTTTGAGGAAGAGCTACACTTATTCTTACACTAAGAAGAGCTTTTCAGATACAGTTTTCATTTAGTAAAGGAAAAACTCCCACTCTGCCAAAAGGATATTGAGGTAGGGGTGGGGAGTCACATTATTCTTTTCTGGGGTGAGAAGTAGGTTGGCTTTTGAATGAAACAGTAAAGTTTAGAGTCAAGTCATAAAACTGACACTTAAGCAGCAACTTTGGCCTTTCTGGAAAGACAGGTGAAGACTCAAGATTACAGGTTAATTGGAAACAGCTTTTTATCTTCCCTTCTAACTCAACTTTACAGCCACATGAACAACTCTATTAAATACTTTTGCTATTACCTAGGGCATTAACTATGCCATTCAATTCTCTCTGCTGGTCTGGGAGGATTGTTGTCTTCCAAGAACGATTCACGAGTATAATCATTATATTGTTCTTGAAGGCTCTGTATTTCAGAGGTTTCCCTTTGAACCAGGGTCTGGCAAGAGAATCTCTTTGTGTTAATAATGACTAGATGCATGAGTTAACAAAGTCCTCTCTGTTACACCTATCTCAGTTTTTAGTTCAAAACATACACACACACACATTCCACAACTGTTGACACAAGCTGAGGTAAACATACACTGTGGGTTTTCTTAAAAATTCCCAATTAGCCTGAAATCATAGTCCCTATAAAGCACACTTCATACTTGTTAACCCAGCATGACCCAGTGACCCAAGTTTTGCAATCAGGTTATTATAATAACTACAGAATCTGGAAATTAGAGGGGTCTTTCTGAAGCCAGCTATTTTAGCCAGCTGGTTTATCCCCTGTCAACATTACAAAGTAGGTGTGATCACACTAATCTAAAAAACCTTCTCCAAAAGTATAGCACATAATATTTATGTTTATTCATGATGTTAATATAAATGGTATTACTGCACATGTCCTTTGGATAATCACACTACCTGTGACTGGGAAACTGTAACTAGAGCCTCCTTCTCATTTCTGTGCTATGCAGATAAAGATGCATGCTTTCTTCATCTCTCTCCCTTTTTCAAAAAGTATCCATGGGTAAAATCAAGGAAACAAATACAAGTATAAATCCACAGTGTACAATTATAGTATTTCAAAACTGCTCTATCAATGCCACATCAATAACCACAGTTCCTGGGTATTTTCAGCAAACATAAAATAGGCTATGAATTATGAGCAATTCACTTCCAGCTAACTCGGATTCCACTTTTCCCCACACCAACAAGCCCACACTATTGAAATGCAAATGAGTGAATATGACATCCTTATAATGGTAACTCTGAGGTGAGTCTAATTATTAAAAATGTAAATCATTCACAGGAGCTCGTAACTCAACACTTATGAATAAGTGAGTGGTTTTGACATATGTCATAACTGATTGTGACACTGTAATGGGTCATATGTCACTAAGGTCAAGAAGTACTAGGCAAGGGCTTCCCTGGTGGCGCAGTGGTTGAGAGTCCGCCTGCCGATGCAGGGGACACAGGTTCGTGCCCCGGTCTGGGAAGATCCCACATGCCGCAGAGCAGCTGGGCCCGTGAGCCATGGCCACTGAGCCTGCGCATCCAGAGCCTGTGCTCTGCAACGGGAGAGGCCACAACAGTGAGAGGCCCGCGTACCGCAAAAAAAAAAAAAAAAAAAAAAAAAAAAAAAAAAAAAAAAGAAGTACTAGGCTAGAAAGATGACTGTAGACAAAGCACAGAAAAATTATGAAGACAAAACTGGGGACCATCAGTCTTCGAACCATGAGAGGAATAGAGATGAAGTGATCTGGGAGGCAGGAGAACAGAGAGAAAAGGATGTCACAGAAGCCAAGAGAAGTGTAACACTCAAGGAATGAATTGTCAGCAGTATCAACATCCTTTGAGAGGTTAAGTAAAATGAGAAGAATGATGGGGTCACTGACCACAACCATGAGGCTGTATAGGTTAGTGATTGTGAGCACTGGCTCAAAAGCTAAACTGTCTGCCACATATAACCTCTGTAACCTTTGTAATTTTCATAACTTCTTTTGGAACTTATATTCTAGTGGGAGTAGACAGCAAAAAATACATGAGTGATAGATGGACAGATAAATGGATACAGAGATAGATAAATATATAAACAAGCAAGAAACAAACACATAAGTGGATCTTTTAATGTCAGAAGAGAGAAATGCTACGTAACAAATATAAAACCTGTTGCCTTCAAGGAGCTTGCATTCTAGGCAGAGTTAAATGGAATGAATATAGGTGGAATACAAACTGGCAGTGGATGGTAAATGATTCCTGAGTGACCCAGCTGGGAAGTGGAAATGCACAGGATGGATTGACCATGTATATGGGTAGGGATGGTGAGGGAAAGTGTTTCAGACACATCTGAAAGAAGGGCTAGCAGCAGATAAGTACAGAGGGAAGGAGAGGATTTCTGAGATGGAGGCAAAACTGAAAGGCCTGTAGGGTACACTAAACATTGCCATTCACCTGAAAGGAAAGGTTTATGTAGGAAAACAGTGGCAGACAAATGGAGAAAGTACACTGGGATCAGAGGGTGTAGAACCCTGAATGGCAAATCTAAGAAATTTATGAGACCTTGAAGGCAGGAGAGAAACATTCAGGAATTTTGAAATCAAAATAAAAGGTTTTGAAAGATACCCCTTTAAAAAGGAAAACATGCACTTAAAAAAAGAGACAGTAAATTTTCAAGGCACAAGACCATTTATATCAAAGCTTTGCCTTAATGAAGGCAGAATTTTAAAATACACACCCACTCCCACCTATCTGCACATACACTCTCTAGAAAACTCTTAATATCCATTTCATGTTGTCCTATAGAACCAACTGATTACGAACATTGTTTTATCAATAATTTTCTAAAAAAGATCAATGCACAGAGACATAATTTGCTCCATTTTCTCTGTTGCACAATTAATGCAATTTCTCACCTGCCATTCCATCGCTATTCAATAACCACTGAAGAGCTGACAGATGCATAGTTCTCACAGAGGACTGTGGAGAGCCAGATTTAAAGTAATCCAGGGCTTCCCTGGTGGTGCAGTGGTTGAGAGTCTGCCTGCCGATGCAGGGGACACGGGTTCATGCCCCGGTCCGGGAAGATCCCACATGCCGCGGAGCGGCTGGGCCCGTGAGCCATGGCCGCTGAGCCTGCGCGTCCTGAGCCTGTGCTCCGCAGCGGGAGAGGCCACAGCAGTGAGAGGCCCGCGTACCACACACACACACACACAAAAAGTAATCCAGAGATGTCCTCCTTGTTTTCCAAAAGGGGATACATATTGTACAATACTAAATTGGCTGTAGAAGTCCTTGTTTGAGGAAGAGCTACACTTATTCTTACACTAAGAAGAGCTTTTCAGATACAGTTTTCATTTAGTAAAGGAAAAACTCCCACTCTGCCAAAAGGATATTGAGGTAGGGGTGGGGAGTCACATTATTCTTTTCTGGGGTGAGAAGTAGGTTGGCTTTTGAATGAAACAGTAAAGTTTAGAGTCAAGTCATAAAACTGACACTTAAGCAGCAACTTTGGCCTTTCTGGAAAGACAGGTGAAGACTCAAGATTACAGGTTAATTGGAAACAGCTTTTTATCTTCCCTTCTAACTCAACTTTACAGCCACATGAACAACTCTATTAAATACTTTTGCTATTACCTAGGGCATTAACTATGCCATTCAATTCTCTCTGCTGGTCTGGGAGGATTGTTGTCTTCCAAGAACGATTCACGAGTATAATCATTATATTGTTCTTGAAGGCTCTGTATTTCAGAGGTTTCCCTTTGAACCAGGGTCTGGCAAGAGAATCTCTTTGTGTTAATAATGACTAGATGCATGAGTTAACAAAGTCCTCTCTGTTACACCTATCTCAGTTTTTAGTTCAAAACATACACACACACACATTCCACAACTGTTGACACAAGCTGAGGTAAACATACACTGTGGGTTTTCTTAAAAATTCCCAATTAGCCTGAAATCATAGTCCCTATAAAGCACACTTCATACTTGTTAACCCAGCATGACCCAGTGACCCAAGTTTTGCAATCAGGTTATTATAATAACTACAGAATCTGGAAATTAGAGGGGTCTTTCTGAAGCCAGCTATTTTAGCCAGCTGGTTTATCCCCTGTCAACATTACAAAGTAGGTGTGATCACACTAATCTAAAAAACCTTCTCCAAAAGTATAGCACATAATATTTATGTTTATTCATGATGTTAATATAAATGGTATTACTGCACATGTCCTTTGGATAATCACACTACCTGTGACTGGGAAACTGTAACTAGAGCCTCCTTCTCATTTCTGTGCTATGCAGATAAAGATGCATGCTTTCTTCATCTCTCTCCCTTTTTCAAAAAGTATCCATGGGTAAAATCAAGGAAACAAATACAAGTATAAATCCACAGTGTACAATTATAGTATTTCAAAACTGCTCTATCAATGCCACATCAATAACCACAGTTCCTGGGTATTTTCAGCAAACATAAAATAGGCTTCTCCCTCCAGTCTCCCCATCCCTGGCCTGCAAATGTTCTCCCTTCATTCAAGATGGACAACGGCCTCTACTGGGCACCATATCCAAGGCTGTGTGTTTGGTAGCACTTTATCTCCATCTGCAAAATGCAACTAGGAGGTAGGTGCTTTATTTTCATTTTATAAATAAACATAGTGATATGCCAAGAGGATAAGCAACTCTTATTAAGTTAGCAGAAGATTCAAACTCAAGTCTCTTCCCCCTAAGCTTGTGCTCTTTCCCCTGCATCATGCTGCTTTTTCTCTCCTGTGCTTCTACATGTCTCCGTGTGCAACCTTCCCCCACCCACTCGTATCCCTGAGAAGGGAAGGAAGACTCTCACACAAAAACCAAATCACCATGGTAGACGTTCAGGCATCTAACAGATAAACTGATGATTATGCAAAACTAAAAATATCCACAAAGAAATTTCCAAGTAAAGATGCTTAAATGAATGTACTTGCATCTGCTCCTTCCTGAAATCCCATTACGTTTCTATTTCAATTTTTATTTTTTGTTTTTGAATTGTAAAACTACAAGGGCAATGAGAATGACAGAGAAGACAAGACAATTTTGTAAACTGGAAAGCAGATGAAGGAGTGATGACTGACTTTTCAGATGTGATAAAGCTGAATCCTAAACACTCAGAGAGAAAAGCCAAGAAACCATTTGTTTTGCAACACAGAACCCCAAAGCCTCAGGAACTGGCAACAACAGATACCCCTGAGAGTGGCAGGTAAAGGTGGGTGGAAAGTCTCTTTAATAAACAAACACCCAGATCATCTTCCTTATTCTGCTCAGTTACATGACTGCCCCCAGCCACCAACCTAGCAGAAGAACGGACATTTATGCTCTGCTCTGGGGAACACTATGCACAACTAAATGCAAGTTCCATGCTGAATTGAGGGGAAATAAGTGAAAGTTTATACAGCAAACAGAGTGCTGACAGGTGGACTTAGATTCCCTGGATAGGAGTTTTGAAGAGCAGTTTCTAAGAAAACCAACAACTAAAAATAAAATATTTAAAGATACTGACAATCGACTGATTCTCAAGAGAATGGACCAGACCATCCTATACTGAATTTCACTGTCAACGATCACATCTCCATTTGCACAGAACTTTCAATTCATGTGTTATTATCCATATGTTAAGTGAGTGAAGAGCCAGGTTCAAACATGTGTTAAAGCTTCTGACATAAAAGACAGAAGCCAAAGCAAATCAGTAGACAGAAGCAATGAGGAGGATACAGGGACTCCATTAAGAGAACATTTCTGATACTCATATCAGATAAAATAGACTTTAAAATAAAGAATGTTACATGAGACAAGGAAGGGCACTACATAATGATCAAGGGATCAATCCAAGAAGAATATGTAACAATTATAAATATATATGTACCCAACATAGAAGCACCTCAATACATAAGGCAACTGCTAACAGCTATAAAAGAGGAAATCGACAGTAACACAATAATAGTGGGGGACTTTAACACCTCACTTACACCAATGGACAGATCATTCAAAATGAAAATAAATAACGAAACAGAAGCTTTAAATGACACAATAGACCAGATAGATTTAATTGATATTTATAGGACATTGCATCCAAAAACAGCAGATTACACTTTCTTCTCAAGTGCGCATGGAACATTCTCCAGGATAGATCACATCTTGGGTCACAAATCAAGCCTCAGTAAATTTAAGAAAATTGCAATCATATCAAGCATCTTTTCTGACCACAATGCTATGAGATTAGAAATGAATTACGGGAAAAATACGTAAAAAACACAAACACATGGAGGCTAAACAATACGTTACTAAATAACCAAGAGATCACTGAAGAAATCCAGGAGGAAATCAAAAAATGCCTAGAGACAAATGACAATGAAAACACGATGATCCAAAACCTATGGGATGCAGCAAAAGCAGTTCTAAAAGGGAAGTTTATAGCTATACAAGCCTACCTCAAGAATCAAGAAAAATCTCAAGTAAACAATCTAACATTACACCTAAAGGAACTAGAGAAAGAAGAACAAACAAAACCCAAAGTTGGCAGAAGGAAAGAAATCATAAATATCAGAGCAGAAATAAATGAAATAGAAACAAAGAAAACAATAGCAAAGATCAATAAAACTAAAAGATGGATCTTTAAGAAGATAAACAAAATTGATAAACCATTAGCCAGACTCATCAAGAAAAAGAGGGAGAGGACTCAAATCAATTAAAATTAGAAATGAAAAAGGAGAAGTTACAACAGACACCGCAGAAATACAAAGCATCCTAAGAGACTACTACAAGCAACTCTGTGCCAATAAAATGGACAACCTGGAAGAAATGGACAAATTCTTAGAAAGGTATAACCTTCCAAGACTGAACCAGGAAGAAACAGAAGATATGAACAGAGCAATTACAAGTAATGAACTTGAAACTGTGATTAAAAATCTTCCAACAAACAAAAGTCCAGGACCAGACAGTTTTACAAGTGAATTCTATCACACATTTAGAGAAGAGCTAACACCCATCCTTCTCAAACTCTTCCAAAAAACTACAGAGGAAGGAACACTCCCAAACTCATTCTATGAGGCCACCATCACCCTGATACCAAAACCAGACAAAGATACTACAGAAAAAGAAAATTACAGACCTATATCACTGATGAATATAGATGCAAAAATCCTCAACAAAATACTAGCAAACAGAATCCAACAACACATTAAAAGGATCATACACCATGATCAAGTGGGATTTATCCCAGGGATGCAAGGATTCTCCAATATGTGCAAATCAATCAATGTGATAAACCATATTAACAAATTGAAGAATAAAAACCATATGATCGGGGCTTCCCTGGTGGCACAGTGGTTGAGAATCTGCCTGCCAATGCAGGGAACACGGGTTCGAGCCCTGGTCTGGGAAGATCCCACATGCCACAGAGCAAATGGGCCCGTGAGCCACAATTACTGAGCCTGCGCGTCTGGAGCCTGTGCTCCACAACAAAAGAGGCTGCAATAGTGAGAGGCCCGTGCACCACGATGAAGAGTGGCCCCCGCTTGCCACAACTAGAGAAAGCCCTCGCACAGAAACGAAGACCCAACACAGCCATAAATAAAAATAAATAAATAAATTTAAAAAAAAACATATGATCATCTCAATAGATGCAGAAAAAGTTTTTGACAAAATTTAACACCTATTTATGACAAACACTCTCCAGAAAGTGGGCACAGAGGGAACCAAACTCAGTGTAATAAAGGCCAGATATGACAAACCGACAGCAAACATCATTCTCAATGGTGAAAAACTGAAAGCATTTCCTCCAAGATCAGGAAGAGACAAGGATGTCCACCCTCACCACTATTATTCAACACAGTTTTCAAAGTCCTAGCCACAGCAATCCGAGAAGAAAAAGAAATAAAAGGAATACAAATTGGATAAGAAGAAGTAAAACTGTCACTGTTTGCTGATGACATGATACTAAACATAGAGAATCTTAAAAATGCCACCAGAAAACTACTAGAGCTAATCAATGAATTTGGTAACGTTGCAGGATACAAAATTAATGCACAGAAATCTCTTGCATTCTTATACACCAATGACGAAAATTCTGAAAAAGAAATTATGGAAACACTACCACTTGCCACTGCAACAAAAAGAATAAAGTACCTAGGAATAAACCTACCTAGGGAGACAAAAGACCTGTATGCAGAAAACTATGATACTGATGAAAGAAATTAAAGATCATACCAAGAGATGGAGAGATATACCATATTCTTGGATTGGAAAAATCAATATTGTGAAAATGACTTTACTACTCAAAGCAGTCTACAGATTCAACGCAATCCCTATCAAATTACTTTTTACGGAACTAGTACAAATCATCTTAAAATTTGTATGGAGACACAAAAGACCCCGAATAGCCAAAGCAGTCTTGAGGAAAAAAAACAGAGCTGGAGGAATCAGACTCCCTGACTTCAGACTATACTACAAAGCTACAGTAATCTAGACAATATGGTACTGGCACAAAAACAGAAACATAGATCATTGGAACAAGATAGAAAGCCCAGAGATAAACCCACACACTATGGTCAAGTAATCTATGACAAAGGAGGCAAAGATATACAATGGAGAAAAGACAGTCTCTTCAATAAGTGGTGTTGGGAAAACTGAACAGCTACATGTAAAAGAATGAACTTAGAACACTCCCTAACACCATACACAAAAATAAACTCAAAATGGATATGAGACCTAAATGTAAGGCCAGACACTATAAAAGTCTTAGAGGAAAACATAGGAAGAACACTGTATGACATAAATCACAGTGAGATCTTTTTTGATCCACCTCCTAGAGTAATGGAAATAAAAATAAACAAATGGGACCTAATGAAACTTCAAAGCTTTTGCACAGCAAAGGAAACCATAAACAAGACGAAAAGACAACCCTCAGAATGGGAGAAAATATTTGCAAATGAATCAACAGACAAAGGATTAATCTCCAAAATATATAAACAGCTCATGCAGCTCAATATTAAAGAAACAAACCAATCCAAAAATGGGCAGAAGACCTAAATAGACATTTCTCCAAAGAAGACATACAGATGGCCAAGAAGCACATGAAAAGCTGCTCAACATCAGTAATTATTAGCGAAATGCAAATCAAAACCACAATGACGTATCACGTCACACCAGTTAGAATGGGCATCATCAGAAAATCACAACAAATGCTGGAGAGGGTGTGGAGAAAAGGAAACCCTCTTGCACTGTTTTTAGGAATGTAAATTGATACAGCCACTATGGAGAACAGTACGGAGGTTCCTTAAAAAACTAAAAATAGGGCTTCCCTGGTGGTGCAGTCGTTGAGAGTCCACCTGCTGATGAAGGGGACACGGGTTCGTGCCCCGGTCCGGGAAGATCCCACATGCCGCGGAGAGGCTGGGCCCATGAGCCATGGCCACTGAGCCTACACGTCCGTAGCCTGTGCCCCGCAATGGGAGAGGCCACAACAGTGAGAGGCCCGCATACAGCAAAAAAAAAAAAAAACTAAAAATAGAATTACCATATGATCCAGCAATCCCACTACTGGGCATATACCCAGAGAAAACCATAATTCAAAAAGACACATGCACCCCAATGTTCATTGCAGCACTATTTACAATAGCCAGGTCACGGAAGCAACCTAAATGCCCATCTACAGATGAATGGATAAAGAAGAAGTGGTACATATATACAATGGAATATTACTCAGCCATAAAAAGGAACAAAATTGAGTCATTTGTTGAGACGTGGATTGTCCTAGAGACTGTCATACAGAGTGAGGTAAGTCAGTAAGAGAAAAACAAATATTGTATATTAACGCATGTATGTGGAACCTAGAAAAATGGCACAGAATAACCGGTTTACACGGCAGAAGTTGAGACACAGATGTAGAGAACAAACATGGACAGCAAGGGGAGAAAATCGCGGTGGGGTGGGGATGGTGGTGTGCTGAATTGGGCGATTGGGATTGACCTGTATACACTGATGTGTATAAAACTGATGGCTATTAAGAACCTGCAGGATAAAAAAACAAACAGAAAACAACTAATACTAAACTTTCTTTGGGTTATTTGTACGAAAATATGTTAATATAAATTTTCAGGCATGACATGAAATTTCTAAAAATCTTATATGTTGTTATAATAAGTCATAATTCTAGTTATTACTTTAAAATGTATATCTCAGAAATAACTAAATTTCCTTATCAATTGTATTATTATGAACTTGCATCAAATCTTTAACCGTGGTCATTTTTAAGTCTTTTGTCATTTACAGACAGTTCTGGGTGTACTCTGATGCTTTTGCAAACATGTTCCTATAAAAGGGTTTCATCTTCAAGGAATTCATGGAAAAGACTCTGACAAGTAGAGATTTCTGGTAACTGACTATACTGCTGAACTGAATGAATAAGCATTTTCAGAACTCTAAAGGAAAACTGATGAATTCATAAAAGTGCTAACAAAAGATCAAGATGAAAAACAAAATTAATTACATGGGACTGAGTGAACTGATGAGGATGATTATAATTTTTGTGACTTTCTGTTTGAATTTTAAAAAAAAATCCCACAAGGACTCAGAGGCAAAAAATATACAAATTAATTTTCACTGCAAAGTAAAGGAGCTGTTACAGTGGAGGATTACTGGACTGAATGTCAATATTATGACATAGTATGAGTGTGTTTCGTGTTTGGTAATTGCAATCATTGTTGCTTTTGTTGTGGTCATCCATTTACAATGCTTGGTGTCAGTCTATTTAACTCTTGTAAAAAATAAAATACAGTGTGTGTGTGTGTGTGTGTGTGTGTGTGTGAAAAACAAAACAAAACCAAAAAACAAATTATGAATATCTAGATTGAAAAGGTCCATTGCGTGCCCAACAAAGTGAAGGAAAACTATCCCATATCATCAGGAAATTTAAAACTGCCAATTACAAAAAACAAAGGCTAAAATGTCAGAAAGACATTGGACTTCTCAAATTCCATACCGGAGCCTAGAAGACAATGTAAGAATGCCTTCAAAATTCTGAGAAAGGAAAATTGTTTACAACCTAAAATATAAAGTCTTTTTAAATTGTCAGTCAAGGATGAAGGTAAAATTATCTACTAGACACGTATCTTTTGCTTACTATATGCCAGACAGTTTCCTAAGCAATTTTTAAAGTATTCATGCATTTAATAAAAGTAAGACATTTTTCAGAGAAGGTCTCAAAATTTTTCTCCCATGTACCCTTCCTCATATAATTAATGGAGAATGTACTCCATCAAGCCAGAGCAGTAAACCAGGAAAGAATATGCCTGGTATATTGGAACAGGGGCTACCACGCCAGGGAGGCAAAGGGGGTCCCCTTTGATAAAGAGCAATTCCCAGGAGATGAGCTATGCCGTGAGCCTATAAGTCAGTCGACCTTTGGAGGAGATTTATTCAAGAACATGAAAGTGTTAATGTCTTTGAGGGCATTTATATAACTGGTGAGAGTTTGGGAATAAATTATGATAAATCCACAGTAAACTAAGCAAGAAGACGAATAAACTAAATGATTACTAACGACAGGGGAACCGAGAATTGTGCAAGAAAGGAAACCAAGGGTACCTGATAGTAATTCATTTACCAATAGCACGCACATGGTCATGATAACATAAATGCAGAATATTGGTCTAACAATAAGATGCATGCTGAGGTGTGCAGAAGAGAGCCAAATCCCCCTTATATGGTGGAAAGTCAATAAAAAATGCCAAAGTTGGAAATATAAAGAAGTAGCAAAGACATGTGCTGTTTAGAGATATGGACAAAAACACCAAAAAAAGAATGTTAAAATCATTCAAAGCGGTTGCCTCTAGGGATAGGAAATGGGAAAAGTTCTCCAGGGGATAAATCATTTTTATAAATCCTTCTACAACCGTTTAGCTCTTTAAGCTACATGTATGTATAAACTTGATAGAAATACAAATTAATTTTCAGTGTGCAGAGATTGTTCCTTTGAGGCAGCAAAGCATAAGGGTTAAAAGTCAACAGACTGCTTGGGTTCTAATCCTGGCTCTTTTACTTGTAACTATTTGACCTTGGGAAAACTGCTTCGAAATCTCTCTACCCCAGTTTCCTCTTGTATAAATGAGAATGATATCTTCCTCAAAGAGTTTCGTGAGGAATAAATGCATGCAATTTGAACAGTGCCCAGCTCAACGCATGTCTATCATCAGTATTATTAGTGTGAATGCCATATTTGAGGGTAATTTATATCAGTCTAAATAATAAAAGAATAATACTAAAACATGCCATTTCATTTTATTTTGATTCCAAATTGCACATATTGGCCCAAAAGTATAATGTAGGAAATTCTAAGAACCAACAAACTAACATTCTAAATAGTAATGATTTATTAAGCAACACTTTGATAACAATATAGTTGTTTAGTACAGTCATGTATTGTATGTCTATTCGAAAAGGTAGAGAAGGTTCTGTAATATTATATCCACATAAAGAATATTTACAGCACTTAATAGTTTAATATTCCTCCACTTAACAATTTGAGAAATTGATAGAAAATATTAATATGTCTTATGGGGAAAATGAATTAACTTGCATCTGTAATTCTCCTCTTACCAAAAAGAAATGGTTTTAAAATCTGTCTTCATATTTTGTGAGCATGGGCTAATTTTTTAATATCTTAGGACCTACATGAGTTAAAATTCATTCCTCTAAAGTATGACAAGAAAAGGGGAGAGGCTCCTCAATAACAAGACAGAATATCATTTGCCCTCACGTAGATAAGGGCTCTATCCGCTGTACATGTATTAGTCTGCTGGCTTAACCAGCTAGAAGACAGACAAGTCTCCAGCAACTTAAAATACTTCTCTTCGCGGAGCTACAGTTTGGCATGGGATGTCAAAGGCTGAGAACATACATACATAAGTGGTCAACTGAAGGTGAACGTTCTATATCCTTTTTGTCCCAAATTGCCAGAGGGTATGTTAAAAATGAAATACACGAGGATGCTCTAAGCTACTAATGAGTCAGGTTTGAATATCCATGGTGCCGGCCACTTCATCCTGAATCCCTCTGGCTGGACAAAGGGACATCTTATGAAGGCACTGTCATGACATTAAAGCAGCCTCATGGACAGTAATCTGTCTTCTGAGGCAGCCTACAATACTTGTCAAATCTAATTACCAGCAGAACAGAAACCTATCACTTGTCTAGCACCTTGTTAACATGTCCCCAATGAGCTTACATGAAATGAATGCAATAATACCATAGTCCACTGGAAAAAAAACCTGGGAGACATTGTCTAGGGTGCTCATCAAGGTCTGGGCGTCAGAAAGAATAGTATGTGATAAAACTAAGTAACTATTTTCAGACAAATATACAACGTGTCAGGTTTGTTCAAATTCAATTCAGTCACAGGTAGCAGTGTTACGCTTTCTCATATCTATGGACTACTTGGGTGCTGTTTGATAAAAATATTTTGGAAGGTTGTATGTCAGCTCTGAATCTACATAAAGTGTCTAGAGATAAGTGAAGTGTCAGTTTGCGCATCTGAAAATTAATAAAAGCATTTTACTTTCATTCATCTCATCTGGAGAAATCCTAGTTCCTCATTTACAACATCGAATGCAATCACGGCAGTGTATCAAGAAAAAAGGTTCAACTCACAGTGATGTAACATTTGTATATTTAATGTTCTGTACGCAGACAGCAAAAGGGGGAGAAAATGAGGGAGGGTGGGAGGGAGAAAGGAGGAAACACTGGGAGAAATATTTTAGACTGTGGGTGATTCCTTCTGCCATTCCACTTCACTTGATGAGTATCTGCCATAAAACGAGAGAGTCTGAGATGGGAGATGGGAACCTGTTGTTGTGTGACTCAGTCTCCGTTATTCCTGCATGCCTCTAAATAGCATTAGTATTTTACTGAATGGGACTTTAATGTTTAAAGACACAGTATTTATTTTTGGTTGTCTTTAATGTGGCTTCAGATCACATTATCTTCATCTGGTGCTTGACTAATAAACTTCAATCTCTTCTAACTCTTCGGGGGAAAAAAATGGTTGTGTTAGACTCACTAAGTTCACCAGCTGCTCTGCCCACCATCTTGGCTATCTCAATAAAGAGCTCATTTTTTTGGCTCACACCGAAAGCCTCAGAATCAACCCTCTTGACCCCTTATTATCTCATACTCACACCCAATCCATCAACAAATCCTTTTGGTTCTAAATTCAAACAATTGCTTCAATCCCACCACTCTGAAGACCTCCAGAGCTACAACTGTAGTCCATCCTCGTCTCGCACATGAACTATGGAAATATCCTATCTTGTCTTCCTGCTTCCACTTTTGCTTCCTTATAGAAGCAAGAGTAATCCTTTTTCTATAAGGAATCCTAATTCCTTATAGCCAGAGTAATCCTTTACAAAAGATAAATCTCATCATGAAACTACCCTGCTCAGAGAGACTCTACTGATTCCTCTGCATACACGGAATAAAATCCGGTGCATACCTTACCAGGACTTGCAAGTCCCTGGTGATCTGACCTTAGGTCCTCTCACTGCATCCGCTACCATTGTTCTTGAACACTTACTCCAGCCGCCCAGGTCTACTTGCAGTTCCTTCAGCATCTCCAGCCTCAGGGGTTTCACACTAGCTATTCTCTCTGCCCGCAACAGTCTTCCCAGATACCTGCCTGGCTTACCTCTTCACTCGTTCAAGGCTCTGCTCAGATATCACCCTATCAGAAAGGCTGTTTACTGTTTATATCAGAGAACAGCCTCCCTCCATCCTTCACTCTGTAGCTTCTTATCCTGCTTTATTTTCCTTCTTGGTACATATCACTAACTGAAAACATGTATTTATTTGCTCATTTGTATTGTTTAATTCCCCAGCTGCAGGGACTTAATCTGTTTGGTTCCCTGTTATACACACAATATCTAGAACAAATCTTGGCACTCAATAAATATCTGTTGGCTAAACTGAGGAACTATGCTGAGCTGTACTTTACAGGAGATTTAAAGGATTTGATGATAATTCTGATTGTACATAAATGGCATCTCAGAATTTACTGGCCACACAGGACTCCACTCTAAAGTGTATGATCAGGACAACTCGATTCAAATTCAGCTTAAATTCAAATCTGCTAAGCAGGGTGAATTGCTTCATTGATATCAGCTGGGTTCCCAAGAGCTAGGCCAGCTAAATCCTGGAAATCATTTCTGAGAAAACAGAAAAATAATCGTCTTTTAACTACAGTGGTCTAGAGAAACTCCTCCCTGCTGTTTTATTTTTTCTTCTTTCCTCTGTAAAATACCAGTGTGACCATGACACTCTTTTGCTCTATGGAGATTAAAGTCCAAACTCCTTACTGGAGCCTTCAAGACTTCCCGGCTACTGGCCCAGCCTACCCATTGGACCCTTCCTGGAACTCTTTTCATCTTCTGTTTTCAACTAACCTGTGACCCAGCAGCAACATATTATACTTTGTTCCCCCAAAATACCATGAACAATTGTTCCTCCATGAACTTGCTCATGCTATTTCTCTGCATGAAATGTCTACCCCTCATATTCATTTAGCAAACTCCTACCCGTTCCTTGAAATTCATGTAAAAAGAAACCTGTTGGTAAAGCCTTCCCTGACCCCCTATTACAGAAAGTCACTCCCACTATGCTTTATAATACCTCTGTTAAGACCCAATAGACTTGTAAAGTTATCAAAAGATTACCCACACAGATTATAACATCCTTAAGGGCAGAGATGACATCTCATTCATTCTCAAATCTCCAAATACTAATGCAATATTTGGAATATAACAGATGCTCAATAAATGTTTAAGGTTGTTGGGCTTCCCTGGTGGCGCAGTGGTTAAGAATCCGCCTGCCAAGGCAGTGGACATGGGTTCGAGCCCTGGTCCGGGGAGATCCCACATGCCGCAGAGCAACAAAGCCTGTGTGCCACAACTACTGAGCCTGCTCTCTAGAGCCCGCGAGTCACAACTACTGAAGCCCGCACGCCTAGAGCCCGTGCTCCGCAACAAGAGAAGCCACCGTAATGAGAAGTCCACGCACCGCAACGAACAGTAGCCCCACCTCGCCACAACTAGAGAAAGCCCCCCACAGCAACAAAGACCCAACGCAGCCAAAAATAAATAAATAAATTTATTTAAAAAAATGTTTAGGGCTTCCCTGGTGGCGCGGTGGTTGAGAGTCCGCCTGCCGATGCAGGGGACGTGGGTTCGTGCCCCGGTCTGGGAGGATCCCACGTGCCGCGGAGCGGCTGGGCCCGTGAGCCATGGCCGCTGAGCCTGCGCATCCGGAGCCTGTGCTCCGCAGCGGGAGAGGTCACAGCAGCGAGAGGCCCGCGTAACGCAAAAAAAAAAAAAAAAAAAAAAAAAATGTTTAAGGTTGTTAAATCAATCACCTTTTCCCTGCTTCAACAGGCACAATATAAGGGGTTCTTTGTCCAAGACCAGACTTACTTAAGGTTCAAATTTGTCTTATCTCAGGGACATACTTTTCTTACTCCCCTGACTGCTGGCCACACTGCTGTGACTACACCGCTGAGTTCTCTCTTTCCTAAGCTTGGATCAAACTTCTGCTTCTCTGAATACTCCCATTAACAACAATTATGGCCACCATTTCCTGAGCTTCTGACTCTGCCAGTGCTTCTCCACCTTTCACATTTCATCTCTCCACAACGCTTGAGGGAACCATATGGGTTCACAGAGCGTGAATGTTTGGGCTAATGTTATGTGTCAATCTGACTGCACCACGGAGTGCCCAGATATTTGGTCAAAACTTATTCTGGTGTTTCTGTGAAGGTGTGTTTGGATTAGATTAACCTTTAAGTCAGGAGACGAGTAAAGCACTTTGACCTCCATAATAAGGATGGACCTCATCCAATCTGGTGAATGCCTGAATAGAACAAAGGCTGACCCTTCCCCAAGCAAGAGAGAATCATCCTGCCTGACAGCCTTCATACTGAAACACTGGTTCTTCCTGACTGATGGCCTTCAAATTGGTACCTTGGCTTTTCCTGGTTCTACAGCAGCTTCCAGTCTCTGGACTCCAACTGGGACACTGGCTCTGGGATTTTGGACATGGCTACCTCCACAACCATACGAGCCAATTCCTTATAATAACCTTTCTAACTATATCTGTGTTTATATGTGTGTGTGTACATGTTCCCTATTGATTCTGTTTCTCTGGAGAATAGTGAGTAAGGAACTTTACCAAGACCACATTGCCAACAAGCTACAGAAAAAAAAATTCCACCCAGGTCTGTTTCCAGACCATGATTTAACAAACACCACCCACATGATATAATAAACAGCTTTCACTTTAGCTCTGACTCTGAGGAAAGATTTTTTTTTTGCTCCTAGATGAAATCTTGATCAAGTCCCATAACTTTTTTCCTCCCTCTTAGATAATGGAAAGACTTATGAACAACTGTCCAGCTCTAGACATTAATCCAAACTCCAGGCTGTTTCAACCTCTAATCACTGCTGGGGTCTACTGTGGTTGGGCACTTCCAGTGGGAGAAAGGGACATGGTCCATTCTCTTTCCCCACCTACAGGTTTCCTTCTTCCTTAGGTGGCTAACTAATTATTTTTCCCCTTCCAGGATAAGGTTGGAGAGAAGAAACTAGGAGAAAAGGATGCATCTTAGATGGGAGGTGCAGTTGCCATCTAGAGTAGGGATCTCTGGCGGCAGATATACAGTTATGGACTCTGTTGTGGGTGTTCCTCTCCTGCCACTACACTGACTTTGACAATGACTCTCTTTCAGGTGGCCACTATAGCTTCAACTCCTGTTTCTCTTTCAATCCACATATAGTCTCGCTGTTCCATTGTTACTTCCTTGCAACATTCTTGGCAAAACTTAAAATGGCTCCAGTGCAGCATAGGGGCCACGAGGAAACACCCAGGCCTCCTCTGAGGGCTATTCAGAGAGCGCTGCTACTTCCCATCACAGCAGAAGTTCCCCTTCACTTCAGCTCCAGAGCAGCTCACCAGCCTGTCTTCCAACACTCCCCAGGTGGGACTCAGGTTCCAGCTCACTGTGTCACCAAACTTCAGAAGCCACATATGAGGATCCCCCAGTAATATAACTGAAGGGCTCCCAGGCTTGGTAAGAGAAATGGTACAGGCACATTTGGACGTGAAGAGGCTTGTAGGACAGATTTGTCCAGAAAAGGTCTCCTCCAAAAATGCTAACTCCACTCCCTTGGACTTTCCACATCCTTGAAGTGGGTGAGGTATACAAGAGTCATGAAACTGGCTCAAAAATATCTCCTTAGAAGGGTCCACTTGGTGGCCTGGCATCTCACTTTGAAACTCTACATTAATTGTGTCTTGGAGAACATTCTAACATCTCCTTGTAGTGGACACTGTTGGTCCCTCCCCTGTAAACAGCTCTTTGCAGGAAACTGCCCTCAGCAGGAAGCCCCTTTTCTTGTCACCTTACCAAAGCTATATTGTAAGTAATTTTAAAAACAGGCACCCCCATGCTCTACTCATCTCCAGCCCAAACACACCTTTCAAATCTTTTGATCACACAATACCTTGTCTAACTTGTCAGTTCTTTCCATAGATCAAGGAAGTAGAAATGAAGAATAAGTGATTAACAGATGACCAGATCTCTTCCGTAGCTTCCCCTTCAGTAATCTCCCGAACAAACTGTGTGACCAAACTGTGTGACCAAGATAGCATCTAGAGGAAGATCCCAAGGAGTTGACAAGGCTGCCCACAAGGCTGCACACAGGGGGATGGCGACGACTCTGACCCCATCTCAATGATGAACCGAGGTTACTTCCCTGTTTCCCTTTTAAAAGTTTTCATGGCCAAGCAGAATCTTTGGAGGTTGTTTTCTGGGGGGTGTTGAGTCCACCATCTCCCCAGATTGCCAGCATTCTGGTTAAAGGCAACTTTCTTTTCTATCAATTTTGAGCATTGATTTTGTAAGCAGCGTGCAGCAGGAAACCCGCACATCTCCTTGGGCCTTACCATTTCCTCACATACATGCCCAGGTCCCCCTTCCAGCATCTGCATTGCTGAGCCTGAGGGGAGGCTAGCAATAGACAAATGCTGGGAAATTCATTTTCCTCAGGAGCAGCCAACCAGCAACGACTCAGCCCCTGGGGGAGATAACTCTGGGCCACAGTTATCCAAAGTTCCCATAAGGATGGAGCTCCTGCTGCCCATAATTGTAACTCACTTCTCAAGTGAAGCACCCAACACTGGCCACCTCCCATTTCCTGTCTGACTCTGATTCCCTTACCAGTGTTTCCTGTGTTTGCCTCCCAAATAAAATCGAGGAGTTCAGATCCTTTTCTTATAGTCTGCCTCTGGGGAACCCAAACTCAGATACTCTTATACTCTTAGTCATTCTACTATATTGCCATTGTTTTGACACCCCGGGTCCTTCCCTCCAAGTTGGCACCCACAGCCTAGAGCAAGAGGCTTCAGGAAAGGGAGTCACTGATGAGAGCAGTCATACACCTACCACGACTCCAGGCTCCACAGTCTAACGAAGTGAGCACTTTTACACCCCTGGCAGTTTGATAACCTGAATATATCCGACCCCAGGGAGTCAGGCTGAGACCTGCTGTGTATTTCATGCTAACCAAGCAGTCCAAGCATGATGATGGCTTTAAGCTACTTATGACCTCCTGAGGCTAAAGTGAAGAGTTATATTGCCTTTGAAAGAAAGAAAAAAATATAGATATTAGTAGATCCAACAGCAGATCTACCTTCCAAAACTTAATTGTTACCACTAAGGGCAACCCAGTGGGATTTGTTTCCTACCTAGCTTCACACCCAGATCAGCAGCACTTCACTTCTGTTAACTACACAGTACAGATGTAAGTCCACTCCATGCAGCATTTGTGTGTTCAAGCCATACCAATCCGTATATATGTTTGGTTCCTAGCAAGAGCTAATATATAATTATATAGAGACTGTTCAGCAGAGGTAAAAAGTACATATCATATGGATATGAAGTAAAGAAACCTTGAAAAAATAAATGTCATAAGCATGAATGGGTAGTATAGAGTGCTTTTTATGTACCAGACACTCTGCTAGGCAATGAAGATGAGAAAGATAGCAGTTCTGCCTCTGAGGGAATCAGAGGCTGGTAGGGGCGACAGCTATGTAAATAGAGGTGATATGTACACCAAGTGTTGGTATGTCTGTAAGAACTGCTTGCAGTGGGAGCAGAGAGGGAGTATGTTTGAATGCTAAGGAGACTGGGAAAGTCTCCAATGAGAAGGTAAGGCTTGAGATGATGCTTTAAAGAGGAAGGAAATTTTCCTCAACGGTTAAAACCTAGAGAAAATTCCATGCGGAAATACCAGCAAATACAAAAGCCGTTAAGTAATAAGAGCACAGGGTGATTCCCCATCAGAAGTGGAGGTGAGAAGGGTCAGTACTGAATCTGGACAGGCAGGCACAAGCACATGAGATCTTTCCAGAAGCAACTGGGTAGGTTTTAAATCGCATTTTGCTAGTGCATTTTTTGTGAACAAATTTAAAAATAGAAAGAATATAATCCGCAACCAGGAAACACAATAATCAGAGTGTTTCAGGAAATGGGAGGGAAGGGGAGACATAGATTAATTACTATACAAATGTATGAAAAGCCGCTTCTTAACAACACATCCTCATTTCCGGTTTCCCAGCTCTACTGAAGTTGTCTCCTCCCCCCAACCCTTGCCCCAGATGTTTGCCTGGATATAATCTTGTCAAACTGCATTCCAATTCTCCCTCCAAATCTAGTTTAGAAAAAGCATTTTGCTAAGAAACTTTGAGTTTAGTTGTTAGCTTTGTGGTAGATGATCCAAGCAGAAAAGCCTATTTGCCTTATGATAGATACTGCGGGTTTCCTAAGGAGAGCTTCTCTGTTGTTTAACCACTCAAAGACTAAAGCAATTACTTTCCTGGGAAACAGAATGTCTGAAGGTTATCAACAAACTTAAGACAGCTGAGGTGTCAGATTCAGAAGTTCAGCTTCTGTGGACAGGCAAGATAAATGCAAACCCCTGTGAACCACAGTGGGCGGAAAACGTTGGCACCCCAAATCATTCTTCTAAGACCCATCTATTCACTGCTAAGGATACTCTCTCCAGGATACACTAAAAGCCTCAAGACAGTCTACAGGGCTCTTATTCTCTTTGCTCTTAACTTGTAGACTGTATTTTCCCCTGTAAATTAGCTCACTCCCATCCAGAGTGTCTGTCATTTCAGATCATGACCGTTCCCTCCGCTCCCTTCTATGTCAGAGAATAGTGAAGAAATGTGCTTCTGGAAAGCAATTCGATGAGTGTTTGAAGGCTGTGGGGCTTGCTCAGCTGATCTCAGACATCCCTGAGCTGCAGGCAATAGCATCACATACCCCCCAGTGGCCATCTCAGCACAGCTGGGCTCTTTCAGAAACGGCTGTGAAATGTACTGTGAAAATAAGGGCCGGGAAACTCTGCTTAATGGCAAAGACAAAGCTCACCCAGCAGACAGCCCAGTTCAGCTTGTTGGTCATTTCATCAATGATCACCAGCGTGTCTGCCACATTTACAGCCAAGGGTTAGCAACAAAGACAAGTCTGACCCGGGATTGTTGAAAATGGCTGGTGGGCAAAGATGAATATCCAGGCAGTTCAACGGATTTCAGATCCCTCGGGCATATGCATGCTCTCCTGCTGTCCAATTTCAAAGCTGCCTTTTCACCCACCCCCTTCCCTGCACGCAAAGGCCTTTTTCCACAAACTGAGCAAACGTTCCTGTAACATTAATCTTACTCAAGATACTTAATACATGCCTTTGTTTGCTGGGCACTGAATTTTTTAAGCCATCTATTAATTCACTCTGGCGGCACAATTTCCATAATGTAATTTCTTGGGTAGCACGGAAACGGCATTTTTCCATCATTCCATTTTCTTCAGGTACCATTATGAGTGTTCCATTTAGTCTTACAATTACTCTTATATTTAAACATACGCTGGCTTCACAGAGACACATTTACTATTTTCATTGCCTAATGTTATGAAAAGAAATCTTCAGCATAAATCAGTGGCCTACAATTCTTAGGCAAGTTTGGTAGCTGAATGACCAGGCATATGGAGAGGAGCAGTTCCATGCTCCTCCACGCAGTTCCACGTGCACGCTTTCTTGCAACTGGTCCACATTGCTCCTTTGACATGGGTGTCTTTCTCTTTTTCTCCACATCACCTCCCTCTGCAAACCTCTGACTTTTTCACTAATTTCTACTCACCCTCATTAATCAGCTTAAAAATAGCTTGTTCATTCTATATGGGAAAAAATCTGAAAATGAATATATATTTTCACAGCTGAGCAAACCCCACAGCCTTCAATATTATATATATATATATATATAACTGTACACCTGAAACTAACAACATTGTAAATCGACTATACTTCAATTAAAAATAAATAAATATAAATAAATGACTTGTTCAATCCCAGACATCTCTTCCTGAACTAAGACCAAGGTTTTGTTTTGGCCATCACACCCTTGATTGTAAACATCTGACATATTCTTGGTTGATCAAGAAGTGTCGTGAATCATAAGGTGACCACATGTCTATCCCAGACCAGTGAAATCATTAATATCTTCCTCCTCACTCTCAAAAATGTCAGAAGTTGAATGTTATAGTACGTGGTTGCCTTATGATCAATACATTGGAAGAAGAGTATATTCTGCATTCAAGGAAATCTGCATTTGATTCTGAGCTCTAGTGCCTTTGTTATGTGGCCTGGAACAACATATTCCCCCTCTTTAAACTCAGTTTCATCATCTGTAAAACAGAGTTGACAGCTCTATCTCCCTCCAGGGTTATCTGGGAAATAACAAAGTAAAAATTACTCTGATAGCAGGTAAATTGCCATGTAAATCATAGTTCCCACTCTACCACTATAGTTGTAGTATGTACAGTAGCATATAAAAATAGCTGTGAAACAAACAAGTCGAGGAAGATATCATGGAATAATGAAAAGATTTCCAAGAGTTAGAAACGTGGATTCTCAGCCTCATTCTATCGTGAAGAGGTTATGGAACCAAGCAAGACCCTATGGGGCCTTCCCGGGACAGACCCCCACCCACACCCCCACTGCCAATGTCCTCTACCTGCCTCTTGCTTGTAGAAAAGCTTTAGTCTCTCAGACCTCCCCTGAGTCATAAAAGGCTGGCTCAAGAATTAATGATGGAAAGAATGCAAACATGTAGTAACATAGTAGCAGTTGGGCTAGGAGAACTGGTAACAATTTCAACAGTAAATCAACCATATAGCAGAGTCACAGAATTTTTAGTTCCTCTGTGAAAGACACAGATAACACTGTCTGATGCACATTCCTAAATTGTTTTACAGACATTAAAACCTCCACCAGATGGAAGAAGCTAACTGCATGATGACTACAAGCATGTAGCCCCCAGACTGGCTGGAGCCTGAGGGTTGATAATGCTAAGTCGTGACACCACCCTTTTGCCTCACCATCAACCAGTCAGAAAATTGTGCATGAGCTGATCACATACCATGTAACTCGCTACCTCACCTTGCCTTTAAAATTCCTCCCCACTTCCCCGAAACCCATCAAGGAGTTTGGGTTTTTTGAGCATTAGCTGCCTGCACTCCTTGTTTTGGTGTTTGCAGTAAACGCTGCACTTTCCTTCACTACAACCTGGTGGCAGTATATTGGCTTTACTGCGTGTGAGCAAGCCAACCCAAGTCCAATTCAGTAACAGTTACAGGCAAGTCCTTTCCCCAGAGCATCCTGACATACAAATAAGAGACATGATCCCTACAGATGCTTCTACCTCTATAATGACTTGTTTGTCCATCAATGAAGAGTTTCATTTCTAGATTAATCCTTATCCTCAGAAACATATGATTTACTTAAAAGGATGTAATTTTGGTAAATTTACTCAAATGTAAATACTTTTCAATAGAGACTAGGACACTTCACCTGTTATCATTTGTATACTCCAAGTTCAGGAATTATTCACTTGGTTAAATTGATCAAGAGGTAGGCGCTAAGAGGCCTTCAAATGCACACTCATGTGTAAGTGATCAATAGCTACCTTCAAAGAGATTAGAACCTAATATTCAAGGCTTTTGTATCATTTTTCCTACCCTCTGACTTATTCGAAATGTTTCCCTTCTTGAGATACCTCTCCTAAAAGTCTGAACACATAAAAGTAATAAGCAAAACCTCAAACTATACGTACTTGTTCAAGGTATGAAAAGCTTCTGTTTTAGCTTCATTTACGATAATTCCCGATTGTCAACTTATTATAGAAGAAGGTGTTGACTGCTTTTGACTAACTTTAGTAAGGGATATCAATGTATACCTGGGTTAATATTGAGGTTCAGTCTGCTGCACTAAAAAATGGCATAAAGTTTTCAGATGGACACAGCTTCCTTCAGTTGCAACAGATTTGAAAGAAATTTGATGCATGGTTACAGAGCATGTCAGGGCCAACTTGGCCACGAGGCTCTGAGCTGGGCTCCTGCACCCCAAATCCTGTTGCACCTATTATTCCAGGGATCAACCCTGACATAAGGCAGAATGCATAAATGTCCCCCAAATCAATATTAGGGTATTTTACAAATCTTATTCAGTGTTTCTTCCTTGGTCCCTGTTTCTAAGATTCTAGTTACCTAACCTCTCTTACATACCAGTGAAAAGAGGATGGACTTTGAAGTTACGTAGACCTGACTTCAAAGTTTAGTTCTACCATTTGCAAACAGTGCGACTACAGGTGGTTACCTAAACCTCTGCTGTCTCATTTGTAAAAAGAATAATGCATGCCTTTTGGGGATCTGGTAAGGGTTAAGTGGAATAGTATGTGTAAATGTCTGGACAGAGCCTTACATTTAAATATACCACATATGTTAATTTCTGTGTGTGTCTGTGTGCATTCAATAAATACAGCCCTGTTCATAAATCCTATCCTTGTCCTTGCTCCTCTGATAGACTGAAACTTTATGCTTGAACTTGTTCCTGAACTTCATTCTAGTGTCTGGAACCCAGCTACCCATAAATAGACCATCTTAACACTAAAAATCTGCTTGGTTCACTATTTCCCACTTCTGAGTTCTCCTCACTGTAATCCATTCCATCATCTTGAACCCCCGTCTTAGTCTGTTCGGGCTGCTGTAACAAAATACCACAGACTGGGTGGCTTATAAACAGAAATGCATTTCTCATGGCTCTGAGGGCTGGGGGACATTAGATCAAGGTACCAGCACTCTTCCTAGTTCCTAGCCAGTGCCTCCTCACTGTGTCCTCACATGTTGCAAGGGGCTAGGGAGATCTCCGAAGCCTCTTTGATAAGGCACGCATCCCGTTCATAAGGGTTCCACTCTCATGACTTGAGAACCCTTTAAAGGCCCCACCTCCTAATACCTTTGGGTTTTACGAATTCAACATATGAACTTGATGGGGACACAAAACATTCAGACAATAGCACTCCCTCAGACCCTTGCCAAAGTTTGCCTAGACTATGATCATGAATTCATGATTCTCTTGCACCCTGGGTGGCACAGGTGGTCTCTTCATTCTCCTTACTCCTTGATCATTTGACTCCAATTATCCGTACCTGCTGGATCTAGTGCTGTCCTGTCCCATCAAAGTGGTCAGCTCCCGCTCTTGCTGGATGTAACAGGTTATTGATACTGAAATGTCTCTAATTCTATATACTAAAGACTTGGCTAAGGAGGAGTAAATTGGCTAATAATGTATGGATTATGTATTTATGCTTTTCTTTTTATGCTGCTAAAGGACAACTAGGAGCTGGCTCTAAGCACCCTCAATTGTGTATTTGCATGACGCTCTACGTAAATACACTCTGATGATTTTAGGAGAATCTTCTTTTGTATCTGGGGAATAAATTATCTCAACTCTTCCTTTTCATTCAGTAATTCTATGAATAATCTCCGAGTACTTAACCCAGACCCTGACACTCTACGTCATAGACTATCATACAGGTATCTTAAATAATGTAGGTCTGATTGTTTTTAAAGAGTATTGTGGTATAAGCCCTGGCAGGTTTGTTGTTGTTGTTGCTTTTTTATAATACAAATGCCTGATTTAAACATTGATTCCCAAGGCATTCATCTCCAAGAGGCATCCCCTTCAAAGACGGTTAACCCAAATAAACACACTTCCAGCCTCACAACTACATCAAGAGCTAGGCCACCTCCCCGCACTGAGACACCTTTGTTTTACAGATGTTGATTGATTTAAATATCTGACCATTTGGACTACTTGTTTCTTTTTTCCTCTTGCTGTCCTTTAAATCACCACTCTTATGTTTTAAATATGTTCTACCAATAAAGAGTGAGCCCACAGAAACTTAGGCCCCCCACCCTTGGCCTCGATAAAGGCACAGCCCCAGGCTCTGGGCTTCACCCTCCCTCTGGGCCCACCCCTGGTGACCTTGCTATGTTGCTCCTGGTGTGCTGTGTAATTTCCAGGTCTTTCAATTAAGAAACCTTTATGTTTCCAGTTTCCTGCTGGTAATTGCTGAAGGGCATCTTGCAGTCACACTAAGAAAAACAAGGGCATATTCATTTATAGTATCTCTCTAAAGACTACATTGAGTAGAAGAAAAATAAGGTGTAATCAATTACGATCTTTGGCATCTTGAGGGCAAACCACAACATTGGTGATTGATAGGCTAAGACCAGCACAAAACAGGGATGCTTAGCAGTAATTAAACAGATCTAAGCAATGAGCTTAGTGTTGATACTTTCATGCTTAAAGCCTCAGTGCACCTCATAAACCTCTGTTTATCAGATCTGATAATGCTCCTGATATACAGACATTTACATTAGGACTAGACCTCAGATTCTTCATTTAAGGATGCAGAGCTGAGGACCCAAAAGGAATATTACTCAGCCATAAAAAGGATGAAATAATGTCATTTGCAGCAACATGGATGAACCTAGAGATGATCATATTAAGTGAAGTAAGCCAAAGACAAATATCATATGATATTGCTTACACATGGAATCTAAGAAAATGATACAAATGAACTTTTTTACAAAACAGAAATAGACTCACAGACGTAGAAAACAAGCTTACGGTTACCAAAAGGGAAGGGGGAGATAAGTTAGGAGTTTGGGATTAAAATATACATACTACTATATACAAAATAATCAACAGGCACCTGCTGTATAGTACAGGGAACTATACTCAATATCTTATAATAACTTATAATGGAAGAGAATGTAAAAAGAGTATATAAATTTCTACATATGTATGTGTGTGTGTATATATATATAAAACTGAATCACTTTGCTGTACACTTTGTACAACACTGTAAATCAACTATAGTATCATAAAATTTTTTTTAAAAAGGAAAGGAGAACACCCCAAGAATATAGTGGGGTCGAGTGGCTGAGCTACGACCAAAATCCAGGCCTTATGGTTTGCAAATCCAGAAGCTTCCCAGTCAGAGCGCCAGGAATAGGGGAAGGTGTGCTGAGCTACTGATCCACTCAGTCCAGCCAGGTGACCCTCAGCAGTGAGCAGCCTCATCTATTTACACCCATGTGCCCATGAAATAGTATCATTTCTATGTGTATCAGGACGTGAAAGAAACTGGGAATTACTATTTTTATTCCTTTTCTCCAACATTTATCATCTGCAATATCAAGGAATAGAGTGTTTTGCTCAAGATAATACAATTGAATGAAATGATCTGAATTAGGGTTATTGGTTTAATCTTACCCAAAGGGGAACTCTTTTGTGTTCCAATTCTTATCAGCCAGAGACAAAATATGACAACTCTCCCCTACCAATCCAGGAGGTTAGAATATAGGCCTTCAGATACAGCTGGACTCTGATAAGAAATCTAAACAGCACCGTTCTAAAGAAGAGGGAAATGATATTTTAACTGCAACAGTCAAGAACCAAGGAAGAACCCTGTGGGTTTTGAGGATGGTACGAATGATGCAGAGTGGTGCCTGTTTTATTGACCTGGACTGAAAGCTCCAGAGAAGAGTGAAGAGGAGAAAAGCATCCACAGAACTCCACATATGCATTCATACAATAAATAACTTCTAGGGAATAAGAAAAAAACCCTCATTCAAGAATACCGAGGCTGATAATAATGTGCCCATGCCAGAGGAAAAACAAGTACAAGTCTGTAGTCAAATCTGCTAATTATTCTTCTATCTAAAATGTTGCCTGCCTTTTGGCTTCATAGAAAGAACTTTAACCACCCTGATTCATTAGCACCTTTTTTCCAAATATATGTTATGCTCCTACAAATACAAAGATTTCTCCCATTGGAATGTTAAGGATTCTTACTGCTTTCCTTCCCAAAGCGGTTGAGTTACCGTACCAACAGTTAGCACTTTCTAAGAAAATGACGGAAAACCCGAGCAACCCTTCAGGCATGACTGGATACAGAAGCTCCAACGGTATTGTCAAGGTCTGATTCAGCTCCGTTTCTCCACACAGTTCTGTGTGTTGGCTTCATTCTCAGACAGCTTCTCCCCTGTGGTTTCAAAATGGCCATAAATGTTCCTGGTCATATTCTTCCAGACCCCCTTCCATAGTAGAAAAGTTAGTCTCCCTGTCGAATGTAACCAGAGTGGGGGGGGGGAACTAATTGGATCTGCTTGGGTAACGTGTCAACCCTGAACCAATCTCTGTGGCCAGGAGAAGGCACTTCTATAATGTAACAGAGAAGGGTTACAGGTTCCAACATTAGGGCCATAGGGACTAAAAGTGAGGAGGGGTGGCTCCCAGAAGGAAACTGAGGAATCGTTAGCAATATGGTGGAAGAACGCTCACTGGTAAAAACAACAGATGTCCATTTCTCTACTCTGGCCATCCTCCTTTTCTCTCCCCAGTTGTCTGTAATCCAGGTTCTGCAGCTGTCATTCCCCTGACTCTACCTTGGAACCACCACTGGAATATGGAGATTAATCTAACCAGGCTCCACACTCCTCTGATCTCCATCACCCAAAATGCAACCCTTCCCTGCATCCATCTCAGTTCAAACTCAACATCAGGTCTGCTGCTTCCTTTCTCCTTCCTGCTCCTTACTCCGTTCTGTCCCAGAGATTTTGGCTATGGGACTTCAGTGGATGTGAAACGGAGTTCCCTAAACCCTCATCCTCTTCAGAGAACGCTTCCTCCACCAGGTGGAACAAGAATCAGGTCCTCGGGCTTCCCTGGTGGCGCAGTGGTTGAGAATCTGCCTGCTAATGCAGGGGACACGGGTTCGAGCCCTGGTCTGGGAAGATCCCACATGCCGCGGAGCAACTGGGCCCGTGAGCCACAACTACTGAGCCTGCGCGTCTGGAGCCTGTGCTCCGCAACAAGAGAGGCCGCGATAGTGAGAGGCCCGCGCACCGCGATGAAGAGTGGCCCCCGCTTGTCACAACTAGAGAAAGCCCTCACACAGAAACGAAGACCCAAGACAGCCAAAAGAATAAATAAATAAACAAATGTGGGGTTTAAAAAAAAAAAAAAAGAATCAGGTCCTCAACAACAATCAGGTCCTTGCTCATGCCCCCCAAAATTTCCTTCCCTTACAATTCTCTCATGAAAAGTCTATTATTCCCACATGACCTGTAGGAAAAGTCTTGGCATTCTCCAAGCTTGTATCCATATAACGACTTGGTATCCACACACATGATGACTCCTGTTTTTCAAAAACCCCCTTCTCCTTATCTAATCTCATCCCCGGCCTAGACTACATAGCTAACTGCCTCAATCATCCTTTCTAAAGCCTCAGTTTCCTCATGTATATAATGGGGACAATAATTCTGCCCCCTTCATAGAGAACTGGTATGACTTAAATGAGATGTTTGTTGTAAAGCTCTTAGCACAGTGCCTGGCTCACAGGTGTTCAATAAAAGCTAGCTGTTAATTCTGTGGGTTAGATGTGGAGCCCACATGTTTAATATTCACTATTTTAAATGACCAATGCTAGCGAGAGGGGAAGGCCATGCCAGTACTTGGCCTATTTTTTTTTTTTTTTTTTGCGGTACGCAGGCCTCTCCCGTTGCGGAGCACAGGCTCCGGACGCGCAGGCTCAGGGGCCATGGCTCACGGGCCCAGCCGCTCCGCGGCATGTGGGATCTTCCCGGACCGGGGCACGAACCCGTGTCCCCTGCATCGGCAGGCGGACCCTCAACCACTGCGCCACCAGGGAAGCCCAGTACTTGGCCTATTTTTAAACTAGTGTAATAAGCCTAGTCATACCGTTCAGCATGTTTGCTTTTTAAAATAATTAACCACAATTAAGTCCTAGCCCTTGCAGTTCAAGAGATCTAGTCTCCACTTTCAGTTGTCTGATAGGTCAGTTCTGTCTACTATGATGGATGTTAAAAAACTATATGAGCCTGAAGAATTCTCAACCAAATTCAGTCTTGCCTCTCGCTTGATTAGTTGAATTTCAAAATGATTCCATCCACAGCAGCTTGAGGGGATGAAGAATGTGCCTTCATAAATTACTCTGTTGTTCACTCAACTCCTAAGACTGTGAGCTGTCAGCCACCCCCAACCCCTGGACACCGCGCCCCCCCAGACT
Organism: Lagenorhynchus albirostris; assembly: GCF_949774975.1. Lineage (NCBI taxonomy): Eukaryota > Metazoa > Chordata > Mammalia > Artiodactyla > Delphinidae > Lagenorhynchus > Lagenorhynchus albirostris. The sequence goes on from NC_083103.1 coordinate 34,957,926, forward strand.
GTAAGCTCCTCAGGGGCAAGAACAACATGTTCGCCAGGTCACGTGCATTTTCTGAGGTGCTCGGCAGCGCTCTGTACCCTGTGGAGTACTCAGTACCTTTTGTTTGATGTTACTGACAAGACCTAAAAATAATCCCTTAAGAAACCTACCATTAAAATGTAGCAAAACTGGAAAAAATAACAACAACAAAGAGCTAGCTGTTATTATTGTCAAAGGGGTGGGCTTCTAGGTAAATGGCCATACTTTTCTTTAGAGTATTATATTTCTATGGCTTCGACATTCATTGTGTAAAAAGAAAGCATACTTTATATTTAATGGAATAAGCTGAATATGGTGGACCCAACCACCAAACTACTCTGATGAGAAAAGACACATCCAAATAGAGATCAAATGTAGAATATTTGTACTGTGAGCAAGATCCTTATTTACTGACTTTCTTAATTTTCGCAGTAAAGCGAAAAACCCTTTTCACACGTGACATAGGAAAAAGTAAATTTTACTTTTTACTGTTAGTAAATTCTAAAGGAAAGGAAACTCGTATTTACTGGGTTCCTACTATGTGCCAAATGGTCAACATAGGTTATTTCACTTAATCCTCACAACTAGTTTACTGCTTATTTTCCTCAACAAATATTTATTAAATAACCCTTATGTGTTAAGCTTTATGGACACAAAGATGACAAGGACATGCTGTCTGCCTTCCCAGGACAGTGAGGGAGATAGATTAAGCAAATTAGCACTTGCACTATGGTGTGATAAATGCCAAGACAGAGAATGATATGCAGGAACACGGAGGAGGGGTGAAGGCAAATGGCTTGAAAGAGGTAGAACGTGAACTGCATTTTGAAGGACAAGCTCCCACCAAATAAAAACGAAGGCAAAGATTTTTCATTCAAAGTGAGGACGTAACAACTAAGAACATACGATGTACAGGCACTTTATTTAACCCTCAAGTCAGAGAAGTTTAAGTAACTTCTAAGGTCATGGAACTGCTAAGTGCTAGAAACCAGTTTTGAACCCAGCAGACTGGCCTCAACAATCCATGCACGTAACCGTTGAGCTATTCCACAGCAAGGAAGACTTGGAACACTGTAAGTAGTTTGACTGAAGTAGGACTGGTTTTGTTGGAGGGGAAGTGGCAGGAGATGAGACTAAAGAGGTAGGTGGCAACTAGATCAGAAAAGACCTGTGTCACAGGCTAAGAGGTGTGAATCCCATCCTTGAAGTCATGGGGACGCACGGGAAGATCTTCTGCATAGAGTTCACAGTGGAGAGAGATACACAATAGTACCCAATATATTCCAAGCATTACCCTAAGCACTTACACTCCACTTAGTCCTGAAAACAACCTATGGAGATATATACAATTATTACGCCCAATTATAAAAGCGGGGCACAGATTAGTTAGGTAACTAGCCCAAGATGTCACAGCTAGGTATAAGAGCCAGGCTTCTAAGCAAGCAGTCTAGCTCCAGAAGCCATGCCCTTCATCACTCTGTCATCCAGCTTGCAGGTAGGCCACAGAGAATCACTGGATCTGGACGTGCGCCGGGTGGATTAGAAAGCAACCAGACCGGAAAAGATGGGTGGTAACATCCACGATGAAGTTACTGTCATTTCCTCCAAACTCATTAGGCGAGCAAGCAAACTGAGAGAAGTGAAGAGACTAGCCCCTACGTTCCACAGTGTGTGTGGGAGTGGAGGTCTGATGTCAAGAGTGTCAGATTCAAAGGCCCTTGTATTTACACTGTTGGAGGTTGCCCCTTGCTAATTCAATTTCAATAAAATTATTGCAAATTCCAAATTATCTGGGTCTAAAATAATGAGGTTTTATTCTCTGTAAATTCAGCATTCAAGTACGATCCCATTAAGTGGCACGGATAAGCGTGTCAGAAAATTATCCACAAATTGCCGCGTGTCCCTAGCCTCGAGAACGCATGGCTCTCCTCTGGCTCACGGCTGTTGCGAGAGACTGCAGAGCGAGTTACTATGTAAAGCTGGTGAGCATCGCCAGAGTAAGCAGGTCATTAGGAACTGCACATGTCTGCTCTCTTATGAATTGTTTTTAATATGAAACTGATCTTGAAATGCAACAAAAGTAAACGCTCTAGACTTGTTTTCTTTTCCCATCTACTCTCTCTTATCTTAGTATAATTTGAGCTTTGATGAATGCTACTCATTTCTATTCAATATGTGACTTTATGGGGAAATTCCATCCTGAGACAGGAAATGCTATACTGTAGAAGGAATTAGATATTCTCAGCCCCCAGTATATGGATTCCAGCCATCTGTCTGCTTAATAAACACTACGGTTTTGCATTCAACTGAAAGCCAGACCTGGGCTGCTCAATATAACAAAGAAAATGATGGAAAGCCCCATTTCTTACGTTCAGGGCACCATGCTGCCTCCCTAGCGATCTTCTCCATGTGATCAGGGGTACAGATTAAAGAGTGTGCTATATTCTTATTAACTGAAACCTATCCTAAATGTTTAGAGCTACCGGAGTAGTCAGCAGTCACAGCTATCTGCCGAGCACTTGAAATGTCTGGATCGAGGTGTCAAACCTATTTCTTCTTACCTTTGGTAAAGCAACTTCCAGAAAACTTAAATTAACCTGTGTGCTTTACATTATATCTCAACTGGGCATTGCTATTCTAGAGCCCTTACGTCTTCTACTAATGTCAAACCATATGCTTGTGTACGTGCATGTGTGTGTTTTACTTTGTTCTGTTAAACATAAAGCAAGTTCGCTTTTGAAAAATTTATTACACCTTATTTTTCTTCTACTTAATGTAGTCTTTAGAGAGATACTATAAATGAATATTCCAATATTCAATACCCTTATCTGTGCAAAACAGAGTTTGCCATTTAGATGCCAAAGATCATGTCCTCGCTTTAAATAGTCTAGGAGGTCTGTGTCTTTATTCCCAACACAGACCTACTAGAGAATGGCCTTGAGGATATGGGGAGGGGGAAGGGTAAGCTGTGACAAAGTGAGAGAGTGGCATGGACATATATACACTACCAAACGTAAGGTAGATAGCTAGTGGGAAGCAGCCGCATAGCACAGGGAGATCAGCTTGGTGCTTTGTGACCACCTAGAGGGGTGGGATAGGGAGGGTGGGAGGGAGGGAGATGCAAGAGTAAAGAGACATGGGAACATATGTATATGTATAACTATTCACTTTGTCATAAAGCAGAAACTAACACATCATTATAAAGCAATTATACTCCAATAAAGATGTAAAAAAAATAAAAAATAGTCTAGGAGGCTGAATTCAAACCATTTTCCAAGCTCATCTGGTCACATCTCCAAAACTAGGCTGTGTTTCAGAAGAATATCTAGAATTCCTCCCTCATCTACATAGTTACTTAATCCAGGCAAAATATCCATCTTATGAAATTTTAATATTCTACTTAAAAGAAAATCTATCTTAAATTAGTGCATTTTTCCTAACACAACTTAAAACTATAGTTAAACTACATTTGAATAAATACTTGAAATTCTGCCTTATCCCTGTCCAGTATCTGTTTCAGAATATCGCACATTACAAATAGTATCATCCCTAAATAAGTAAGGTGATACAAGAACACAGTGCAAGAGAACCAACACATGATTTCTCTGTTGTAAGTTTAAAAGTGGAAAATTCACTGATTTTGGAAGAAATGATCACAAAACTTAGGAAGAGAGTTATAGTAACAAGCAGGAATCAGTTATTTAAGTAACAGAATGATGAGAGGTCCAGGGCTCAGGTGGAGTTACTTTACTATGTCACTGGCAGTTCTGCTGAAGAGATATTTAATGATTCTGAGTTTTTTTGCACTACTTTCAAGTGACCCATAAAGTTTCTCAATTTTTCTTGTAACTGGCAGGATAAGAAGCTTAGATAAAAAGTGAGCTATCTTTAATTTGACAGAAGCCAGACAGAAGTGGTGATGACATGGTTGGAAAGAATGAGTGCATTCCACTGCAGACCTTTTTTTTTTTTTTTTTTTTTTTTGTGGTACGCGGGCCTCTCACTGTTGTGGCCTCTCTCTCATTGTGGAGCACAGGCTCCGGATGCGCAGGCTCAGCGGCCATGGCTCACGGGCCCAGCCACTCCGTGGCATGTGGGATCTTCCCGGACCGGGGCACGAACCCGTGTCCCCTGCATCGGCAGGCAGACTCTCAACCACTGCGCCACCAGGGAAGCCCTACTGCAGACCTTTTTAAACCCTGGATACTCCGTCTTTCTTATTGGAAAGCCTGCTCTTCACAGTGCATCAGCCAGAACCCATTTTAGAATTGCACACGGAGGTTTGTTTTCTACAAATAATAATGCAGCCACTTTTATTCACTTAGAATTGTATTCACAACAGCAATATAGCAGAGACTGCTAGTGTTCACCCACAGCTGTGGCCTCACCCTCCTTCCCAAGCACACAGACATTCTGCTGTACTGTTAGGTGGGCCATGGACCTAATTCTGCTCAATGCCATGTGAGCCAAAGAGGTATGCATCCCATTCAGGCCTGGCCCTTCAAAACCTCCCGCGCATGACCTAATTCTCCTTCCCCGTCTGCTGATGGAGCGGTGAGGATTCTGAGAACCAAGAAGAGATCACAGCGACAAGATGTAAGGTGAGTGGGTCCCTGAGTTACTGTGTGGAGCACAGCCCTCTACACACACCACCAGCTCTTAGTGAGTGACAGGTAAGAACTTAGTGTTTTGGAACTACTGAAATTCTCAAGCTTGTCTGTGACAGAAGCTACCACTGTTTCCTAACCTTATACAAGCAGTTTCACACGTTAACCCTACTGCCTTCCAGTTTTCCCTAAAATTTAGAAGCTAAGGGTGAGAAGAAATTTGAAAATGTCATTACGTTTATTAGCAAGTGAGGACACTGGTTCATTATCACAGGACAAGGTGTAATCCAGATGCCCTGGAAAATAAACATCTATGTATAAATGAGAAGATTAGGCAAAAGCAACAGAAACAGACACCAAACTCAGTGTGGCTGAGTTGCAAGATGGCTGTATTTTAGGGACTAAAGCTTTGAGCAGTTTTCAGCAGAGCTGAGTTACTCTGCCAGGAACGTATCTAACTTTATTCTAGAAAACAAACAGAGTGGCATGCATGAGGCTGAAATGAAGAAACATATCCTTGTGTTGGGAATAGGAAGAGGCAGAAATGTGAAAGAAGGCAAGTGTAAACCACAACACGTTCTACTGGTCAGTACTAGTTTAGCATCCCACCAAAATCCTGTTGAGGAAGGATCGCAGTTAGCACTGCTGCCAAACTCTGCTGACACTTGCACACTCTTTGTAAATGTTTTTAGACTTATCCTTTACCTTAATAAATATCTGAATCAAGAGAAGCCTCTAAGGGGACTTCCCTGGCGGTCCAGTGGTTAAGAATCCATGCTTCCAATGGAGGAGGCACAGGTTCGACCCCTGGTTGGGGAACTAAGATCCCATAAGCCATGAGGTGTGGCCAAAAAAAAAAAAAAAAGAAGCCTCTAAGGTAATATTAAGAAGTCTCTGGGCCAGGCAGACCCAGCAACGGAACGTGTTCTAGGCTCTTGACTACTTACTTAGCTTTCACAGTGTGATAGTCATTAAGAAGAACCATTAAAAAATGCCATCTGCAGCAACATGGATGGACCTAGAGATTGGCATACTGAGTGAAGTAAGTCAGACAGAGAAAGACAAGTATCATATGATATCGCTTATATGTGGAATCTCAAAAAGGCTACAAATGAACTTATTTACAAAACAGAAACAGAGTCACAGATGTAGAAAACAAACTTACAGTTACCAGGGGGTAAGGTGGGGGGTGGGTGAGGGATAAATTGGGAGACTGGGATTGACAAATACACACTACTATATGCACAATATGTAACTAATAAGGACCTACCGTATAGCGCAGGGAACTCTCCTCAATACACTGTAATGGCCTACATGAGAAAAGAATCTAAAAAGAGTGGATATATGTATATGTATAGCTGATTCACTTTGCTGTACAGCAGGAACTAACACAACATTGTAAATCAACTATACGCCAATAAATTTTTTTAAATTTAATCAGGGACTTCCCTGGTAGCACAGTGGTTAAAAATCTGCCTGCCAATGCAGGGGACACGGGTTCAAGCCCTGGTCCGGGAAGATCGCACATGCAGCGGACAACTAAGCCCGTGTGCTACAGCTACTGAGCCTGAGCTCTAGAGCCTGCATGCCCCAACTACTGAAGTCCGCGTGCCTAGAGCCTGTGCTCTGCAACAAGAGAAGCCACCACAATGAGAAGCCCGCGCACCGCAACGAAGAGTAGCCCCCCACTGGCCGCAAGTAGAGAAAGCCCGCGCACAGCAACGAAGACCCCAACGCAGCCAAAAATAATAAATAAATAAACTAACTAATTAATTAATTAAAGAAACAAAATTAATCAGGATTTTAACATCGGATATAGATATTGGCTATTTCTCATAACTGCATGATTAAATCAGTAAGAAACTAGTATTATGAAATAATTGTCACCCTTTACAGACTAAAAAAATAAAGAACCAGATCTATTTATGCTAACCTTGCCTTAAAATATAACATCCAGCGGCGCAGTCAGCCGCGACCGGTCTCTTGCGGAGCCGACTGAGTGCGGCCCCTGAGCCCAGCCCGCCTCTGAGCGCCTGCTGTTAGCGTGTCGACACCATGGAGCGCTTTGATAAAGTGGTGCTGAATGCGCTGCAGCCATGAGACTTCAGAAATGAAAGTTCATTAGCATCTACTCTGGAGACGCTCCTGTTCTTCACAGCTTTAATAATCACTTTACCTATCGGGTTACATTTCACGACTAAATCTTACGCTTTTGAAGGCGCCTTTGGGATGTCCAACAGAGACAGCTATTTTTATGCTGCTATCGTTGCAGTGGTCGCCGTCCACGTGGTGCTGGCCCTCTTTGTTTATGTGGCCTGGAATAAAGGCTCACGGCAGTGGTGTGAAGGCAAACAGGATTAAAGTGAACATCACCTTTTGATAGCATTGATTTTTTTTAAGTGGTAAATGCGTCTGGGATATTGATGATTTTAATAAAGTTGAAGGAACATGTTAAAATCAATCTTCTGGAATCACGTTTGACTAGTGTAAATTCTGACCCTTCTGAAACAATGGTTTGTATCCTCAGCTTTAATTGTATGAGCCTCTCATTTGCAAATGAGAATTTGGAAAAGTTAAATCGGTTGCAAATAAATATGTGAAATTAGTTACACATTATTCTGGGAAGAATTTGATTACCTTACAACAAAAAAAAATTTTTATAGCATTTTGTCTTTTGGTTGGCTTTGAGTTTTACTCCTCTGGATATATTCAGATGTACATATTGGAGCAAATCTAAACTTTATTTTTCGCTGGAACGCTTTCCCTAACTATCATGAAAACACCAGGTCATTGGATTTTGGGTTGTAAATGCCTACTGGAAATTGCTTAAATTGTGGACACTGGAATTAATCTGAATGTCACTGAGAAATTTTGCATCAAGTGTAATCCCTCGTCAGCAGAAATCTTTCATTACATTATTTCATGGGGAAACTAGGCTGAATCACACCCATTCATGTAAAAGGACTGGGCTTATTGAAGAATGCAGACAGCAAAGCAAAGAGCTACCTGCCTGGGCACCCAGCCTACTCCCTAAAGGCCCCTTGCAGGCCAGCCTCCTGCTTTCAGACAAACTCTGTAATGATCTGCTTTGCTCTGTCATTCAACAATGAACTTATGCTTTAATTACAAGGTTGTGTAAACTCCCTTTAAATTTGTTTTTCCTACTTTTTAATAACGTATCTGAAGGAATTTACATTTAAATGTGTTAATTTTTGCATACTTAGGGAGTGTAAACAATCCTGAAAATAGATTATTTTTATTGTCTAGGAAGTATTCTTGGAATTTCTAGTCTAATCTTTTAAATCAGTGCCGTTATATCCCAGATACATAGATAGATAATGTATCTAAGTTAGATAGTCCTTGAGGTCCTTTCTGATAGAAAAAGACCCTGTGGTTTTACTTTAGTATCCTTGGTCTGTGTTCTTTCTAGCCACTTGGTACTACTTGTGTGCAATCTAAAAACACACGTGAAAAAAATGCATATTAAAACAGGAAGAAAATTTAAATTCCCTGTAATGTTGCCATCTGGAGATAACCACTATTTTGGTTTACATCCTGTGTGCATTTCTTAATGCTAGTTTGATACACACTAAAAGTTTGGTTTCAGTTCAAATTCTGCCAATTTTACCTGGCGCCTATTTGCATTTTTTCAGATGAGTGATTATTGGCCGTTTTCTTAAAAAGCACATTCTACCTTTACTCTTTTAACTAGATATCTCATTGTACAAATTTCCCGTCATTGATAATCCCTAATACAATGGCCCTTGCTGTGTTTGTCGTTACTGATTTTGTTTATTCACCCCTACTTTTGATGTTGTGGAACTGGACTAAAGGAGTAGAGAGGTAGTTAGGCATAAAAGCAAAGAAGGCATCTGTGTTTATTTACTTGTTGAGAAAAAATAAAAGATTATTATAGGACTATTTTTTATTCTTGCTTATAGTTAAATATTATCTACAGTTTAAATGTCTTAAGTAGCTATTCTAAATGTAAAATGTTTTCTTAAAATGACTATAGTTTTGGTATAAAATTGTACAAATTTAATATAAAATTGTAGAATGCTCCAGATTGAGTCTAGCGTACTATATGGTAGATTTCTAGATGGTCCCCTCTTTAGATGTCTTGTTGTACTTAGAATTTGTCCACCTAATTTCTTTTTCTATAATGCCAAGGTTTTTCTTGTACTTTTGGGATCTTATGCTATTTGTAAGATATTAATGTCCAGTGCTGGATTATTTTGTTTGATTTCAGACATTTGCTGAGTAGATAATATGTGTGTTTTTCTGCAAGTATTTAAACTGGGGATTCATGTTAAAGCAGATGTAATTTCCTCTTGGAAAAGGCACCCAGCATTTGAAAGTTAGAATCGGATGTTAAGGTTGATATTTGGGGTTATTACAATATAGACTTGTTTTCAAACAAGTTAATATTTTCTTAGGGTTTTAACTGTTAACTGACTAGTTTGCTGCTGTTGAAATAACATGGTATTTGACAAATAGATTTATTTTTCAAGATGTCTCAGTGATTTCCTCTTGTACATCCTTTCAGGATGTATAGAAAGGAAAGCTACAATTGAGCCCTTATATCAATGTTATAAGGTAGGAATATGTTCACTATTGTTTGAAAACTGATTGTAAGAATAACCTCAATTAGGGAGTGTAACTTGAAGCGTCAGTACAGGCTACTGATTTATCACGTGACCTTCTTAACCTCACCTACCATTTTGCCCCCCAGAATATAATCTTTTTTCTCACTGTGCTTAAAAATGAAAAGTCTGCTGTAGAATGCATCTGATGTCATTAGCTCTTCAAGTGGATACCATTTTACATGTGACAGCAGAATTCAGTTTTGAATTGTTGAAGTAATTTAAACACTCCATAAAAAAAAAAAAAAAACCAACCTGCGTTTCATGGGAATCTAACAGAAATATACTGTAAGACTATTTTCATCATAAAGATCTCATCAGCTTTGCCCAAAAAGAAAAAAAAAGAAAATGACATCCAACCAGGTACTTTCGCTTTTCAGTTCTAAAAAAGGTAAATACCCTTTGCATATATTCTGAACTGAGATGGGTGTGTTAAGTATAGCTCGCGCCATTCTATAAAAGTAGCAGTTGTTAAGCACTTTAAATATCTTGCAAATAATTGCTTCCCCAAACAGATCATAATCCAGCAGAGAGCCTAGAGATTGACTGTGACATCTTTCAATAACGTTGCCTAAAGAAAGCCTCCTGGTCCATTGAGAATTGTTAGTTAGGAAAGAAAGCCAGTCTTATCTTGATTTTTCACCAGAAAGTCAATGTTCAGTAGCCTGTTTTAAAATAAAATTGACTGATATATATATGGCTCTGCTAATCTCATGCATCATTTTGGATGTGACAATTACAGATAACAAACATCTATGTGACTCACCAAAGTGCAACCTCAAAATGCAGTTTTTAAAGAATCAGCAGTTGTCTAAGTGCCAGATTTCCACTCCCTCTGAGATACAAGCTGGTTTAACGTGCTTCCCTTAAGCCCCTAAGGATGCAGCTACGTCTACTGGGCTGCAAACTTTAAAAGGTAAGCAGTGACTTTGGTAAGTGATGGAGTACTTAAAGTGCATCCAAGAGACTCTTCTTTTGCCTAGGAAAAATGCACTTGTAGGAAAAGAATATGAAAAGACTACATCAAGGTCTGCCTTGTTAAGTCAAAATAACACAACCAATATATTGCACCTAGCACCACACAAGTTCCCTTCTTGTGACTGTTTTCTTAATGCACTATTGCTGGTTTCAAGACTGCAATACAGCTTCTGTGTCTGTCTGCCTTTCTTTACCAAGCTGATGAACATAATGTCTCTTGAAAGCTTAGACTAGACAATCAGTTTCATTTTCAAGTTTCAGTCACATTTTTCAAAGGAAGCATTATTGAAAGTGTAAGCATAATAATAGTCTCTGGGCCTAGAGACTTCCTTCTCTTAGAATTAAATCAGTAAAGTGTCCTTCCTGCCCCCGCCCTTAAGGACTATAACAGATACATTCAGATCTAAATTCAGTACCAGTGCTTGTTGGTAAGTATTTGCATGACAGTGAGTTTACAAATAAGTTTGACGTTATTTTAGTTCTGCTCAACACTGGAGTATTGACACTCCAGTACTCCTGTAAACGTTGCTACCAATATACTTTTATTAACAATAATATTAGTGCATCCAAAATAGGGGAGCCTTTCTGGGCGATGAGGAGAGTCTTGATCATGTATCTTTTCCAGCCCTCAGGAAGGAATGGTAGTGAAATGATTGCTTTAAGTTTCTCTGTTTCTGTACCCAGGTAATAGCTTTTTCCTTCATAAAGAGGAGTGTCTATTTGGCAAGTCTGGTGAGGACTGGATCATCCGTGCCCGAGACCGTGGTCCCAGCACAATACAAGCCATCTCTTCTCTCAGACCTTCTGAATCAGTTCAAGCCGTCTGATACTCCTTGTCCAACTCCCTCTATAAATGATCCAGTTACTAGTGGAAAACTCAACTATAAAATGTATGCCTTGAAACAGACACATGTTTGGGTATTTGAGTCACAAGGCTGAGGCTGAAGCCAACTCATGTACTGCCTTCCCCTTGCCCTTCATCACTGTTCCACCAATCATACTATCTTCCACTTTTAGAGCATCTGATAGCTTAAAACACAACAATATATATATTCCTTTAATAATTCTTTGCAATAACACTGCTGGATAAACACTGAAGGTAACATTAACCCAACTGTACTATGTAAAACTACAGAAGTGACAGCTCACCAGTAAGGAAATCAGGTCTAAACCCCAATTCTCCAATTCCTTTGTCCAGTCTTCACCTCTACTGCAATGCTTCCCCACATAACACTGATGAAACGCAGGATTCTCCTGATCTTATTAAGGTTAATACAATGGACCATGAGAATTACTTTAAGAAAATTATTTTCCCTGATTCATAACTTTCAAGGGAAGATGTATTTTCAGAGTCCATGGACACCAGGAACATTATTTGAACTCGTATTTTTCACAGTTGGGACTTCCAAATTCCACAAAGGTGGAGCCATCACCTATCACAGTGGCAAGAGAGGGCGTGACAAACAAAACCCACTGACCTGGTGCCATCAATATCATCGTATGAGGTAGTGGCATTTTGAAAAACAATGCATTAAAAACAATTCCCTGTGTTGTTCTTCAGATTTACAGCATTACCATGCAGGTATCAGCAGTGGCTTGATAACCTGTGGAACTATATTAATGTTTATATTTTTCTGTTTTGCCTTGGAAATATCTTCAAGTCTTCTTTTAAAAGTTGAGCACTAGTTTCTTTATTTGTCTCATGGAACTTTTTAAAAAACACACAAATATTACATATATAAATCCCCACTGTAGGAGATGCAAACAATATTGAATTTATAGCAATAAGTGGATGTTCCTGTTCATACACCCATTAGTAATAAGGTGAACAATCTGCATGGCTCCCATCTCCCTGTATTTACATAAATATATGTAGAGAAATGCAAATCAAAGCAACAATGAGGTATCACCTCACACAGGTCAGAATGGCCATCATCAAAAAATCTACAAACAATAAATGCTGCAGAGGGTGTGGAGAAAAGGGAACACTCTTGCACTGTTGGTGGGAATGTAAATTGATACAGCCACTATGGAGAACAGTATGGAGGTTCCTTAAAAAACTAAAAATAGAACTACCATACTACCCAGCAATCCCACTACTGGGCATATACCCTGAGGAAACCATAATTCAAAAAGAGACATGTACCACAATGTTCATTGCAGCTCTATTTACAATAGCCAGGACATGGAAACAACCTAAGTGTCCACTGACAGATGAATGGATAAAGAAGATGTGGTCCATATATACAATGGAATATTACTCAGCCATAAAAAGAAATGAAATTGAGTTATTTGTAGTGAGGTGGATGGATCTAGAGTCTGTCATACAGAGTAAAGTAAGTCAGAAAGAGAAAAACAAATACCATATGCTAACACATATATGGACTCTAAAAAAAAAAAAAAGTGGTTCTGATGAACCTAAGGGCAGGACAGGAATAAAGACGCAGTCATGGTGCATGGACTTAAGGACACGGGGAGGGGGAAGGGTAAGCTGGGAGGAAGTGAGAGAGTGGCACTGACATATATACACTACCAAATGTAAGATAGCTAGTGGGAAGCAGCTGCATAGCACAGGGAGATCAGCTTGGTGTTTTGTGACCACCTAGAGGGGTGGGATAGGGAGGATGGGAGGGAGGTGCAAGAGGGAGGGGATATGGGGAGGTATGTATACATATAGCTCATTCACTTTGTTATACAGCAGAAACTAACACAACAATGTAAAGCAATTATACTCCAATAAAGATGCTAAAAAATAATAATAGTAAACTAGCCAGGTGATTATACTATATGTCTACCATATGTATTGTCTTGCAACTTGGTTTTATTTACTTTTCTTTTTTTCTCAAAAAGATGCCCTTCAGTGTGGGTGTGTATATGTGTGTGCACGTGTCTGTAGATACACTCAGAAGTTCAAGCCACTGTATTATATTCCATTAAATTATACTCCAAATAAATTAAATCATTCCATTACTGACATATACTTGGGCTGTTTCTGGTTTTTGGTAAATACAAATAATGTGGCAAAAACATCCCTGTATGTGCATTTTTCGCCCCTCAGGAGCATATGCTTAGAACACATTTCAAGAGGTAAAATCTATGGACTCAAGAGAATCCCTCTATGACCCTTCAGATTTACTTTAAAAGTAAATTGATTTTGTCAAGTTGCCATTAAAAAGTCTCACCAATTTAACTCTCAGTCATGCATGAGGCTGTTTACCCCAACTTCGCCAACACAGAATAGAATCAATCTTCTAAGATTCTCCTCTTGGAAGTCATTGTTCATTATTTTTCACCATCAGCATGTCATCTCTTCAGAAGAATACTGATAATGCACTGTGTGTCCTTGGGTAAGTTACTTAACCTTTCTGTGTCTCAGCTTTGTGAACTCTAAAATGGGGATAATAATAATACCTAACTCAAAGGGTTATTTCCTGGGTTTTTGGTACACTTTGCCTCTTTTTCAATGTGACTGTGTCTCTTTCCTCTGGTTGATTCAGTTAGTTATTGATTGTCTACAGCATGCCAGCCACCATTCTAGTTGCTGGGGACAGAGTAGGGAGATGCAACCCAGTGGCCACTCTCACATAGCTTACATCCCCATGGGGAGGCAGACAATACAGAAACAAACACATAAATGCATAATGTTATGATAGGCTGTGTTGGTGAAGAAAAAATAAAGGAGGGTATGGGGCCGAAAAGTACTAGGGGTCTATTTCAGAAACAGTGGTCAAAGAAAGTCTCTGACGATGGGGGCAGACCTGAGCAGAGACCTGAAGGCAATGAGCATGGAGGCTCAGGGGAGCACAAGTGCAAAGCCCTGAGACAGGAATGTGGTTGGCCTGTGCGAGGAATAGCGCACTGGTACCAAGGGAGAATGGGGGAGAACACAGAGATGCAGCTGAGAGGAGCCAGGGACCAGATTCTGAATGTTCTCGTTAGCCAGAAGGACGAATGGGAATTTTATTCTAAATGCAGACAGAAGCCAGGGCACTGGCCTCTGAACTGCTCCAAACAGAGAGAGCGGCTGAAACTTTAAGCTCCCTACACTGAACAGATACCTGGAGTGTGGCCATGAGCAGTGCCCACATGCCCTCTGAGCAGGGCTCTCAGCAATCAGTGCGTCCATCACAAACACAAGCCAACAGGCAAAGCTGAAGAGAGCCATCTAGACACGGAACCACGCCCCTGAACCACACTCATACCTTCTTCCTTCAGCCCAAAAGGTAGACTCAGAGCACCTTCTTCTCTGATGCACAGTGCCCTTGCCAATTGGCAGTCCAGGGACAGGAACGCTGGCCACGCTCAGCCACCAGAGTGGCACAACGGATCTGCCACAGGAGCGCCAAGAGCTCGGGCAGGGCTGCAGCTCAGGACTTGCCCCTACACGGCCAGCCTACCTCTACAGATGGTCCCGTTGCCCACGTAGCCCGGTTTGCAGGTACAGCTGTATCCCTGGACGGTGTTGGTGCAGATGGCATTCTCATCACAGTTGTGCTGCCCGCTGCTACATTCGTCGTGCTCTGTTTGCAGGGTGAGAAAGAGAGACACTTTTTCATAAGATGGAATCACTGGTGTTGGAAAAGTTAGCTGGAACTCACCAAGTAAGAACGACAGTGACTACCGTGCATTGGGACCTTACTCTATGCCTGGCAGTTCCCATGCCTGATGTGGTTGAAATCTCAACAACTCTAAAAGATGGATGTTATTATCCTCACTTGGCAGGTAAACAGACTGAGTGTCAGAGAAGTCAAGCGACTTATGCAAGTGACAATGATTGCTAAGTGCTTCTCTAAGGTCACTGCTGCTTCCATGTCTGCAAAGGTTTCTGCAGAGGTTCCAAGGCAGTGGTTCTCAATAGGGGCAGGGGCACGGTGTGTGCAACGCTGCATCTCCTCCTCCTAGGAAACATCTGACAGTGTCTGAGGATGTTTTTGGGTGTCATGCTTTGAGAAAAGAGATGCTACTGGAATCTAGTGGTGGAGGGCAGGGATGCTGTTAAGCCTCTTACAATGCACAGGACAGCCCACGACAACCAAGAATTAACCAGTCTGATATGTCAACAGCCCCAAGGTTGGGAATTGGGTATGGAGGCTCGATCGCCTGGGTCCAGCTCGTGAGGTAAACCACCTGTCACACCCTATCAGTGTTCTTCTCCGACAGAACAAAGAGGGTAAAACCAAAGAGGAAGGCCCCGCTAATACAGCCCGGCAGAGGAGCATCAACCCACAAGTATTTTCACAAGGTTCAGAATTTAACCACCGGGCTGATGCCTAACGTGTAGTAATATGGCTATATATATTCAAATAGCCATGGCATCCTTAATCCACAAGACATAGGGGAAAATACATCTAACACTATGAAATGGACTGAAAGATTCCAAGTTAGAAATCAAGATTTCACAGATAACTAGACTCTCCCCTCATCCTCAGGACATTTTAATACTCAACTAAACGACTCCTCTGTAAATAAATAATGTGAGAAAGTTTATGCCCTTTATTCCCTTTAACATCTGCTAGTATAACTTCTTAGAAATCTTAAGAAGAAAAATCAAGTAGGGTTATTTAAGTCAGAACAGGTTATAAAACAAGAGTTGAAATTCCAGCTATGAATCTCAAAGAAATCAACACTAATTAAACAAAACTAAAAATTCAATATAGTTTGTTAAGCAAACTGTTAGATCAATGTACCAATAAACTGAAATATCATCTATCTTCATTAATTTTTAAAAATAAATTTATTTATTTATTTTATTTTTGGCTGCATTGGGTCTTCGTTGCTGCGCGTGGGTTTTCTCTAGTTGTGGCGAGCGGGGGCTACTCTTCGTTGCGGTGCACGGGCTTCTCATTGTGGTGGCTTCTCTTGTTGCGGAGCACAGGCTCTAGGCACGCAGGCTTCAGTAGTTGTGGCTTGCGGGCTCTAGAGGGCAGGCTCAGTAGTTGTGGCACACGGGCTTAGCTGCTCTGCAGCATGTGGGATCTTCCCGGACCAGCTCGAACCCGTGTCCCCTGCATTGGCAGGCAGATTCTTAACCACTGAGCCACCAGGGAAGTCCCTTCATTAATTTTTATTTTAAATTTCCTAACAGGGACCAGTAATGAGAAGGGTTAAATTCTACAAAGTAGAGCTGTTTCGGTCACCCACACGCAATAATGTCAAGTATACAAATGCACATGGCTCTTAATTTAACACCTTGGGTTTTTCAAAGAAAACGTTTCTTTAGGCCTTAAAACCAACACAAACTCTAAGACAGAAATGCGAACAGGTTAGCAAGCAGTGTGAAGGGAGAAGATTCATGAAGACACACTTCTAGTCTGTGCTCAGATCATCATCTCCAGGATAGTCCAGAAATAGTATAATCCTATGAATGTCCAATCACATTTACAGACCTAGCAAGCACCTAATATGTACAGGTGCAATACCAGATGATATTAGGGACACAAAGAAGTCTAAGAATATAGGTTTAGACCCCAAGAGTTTTCAATCTCCTTATTTAAATCCATTTAAGTAGTAATTATTAGAGTCTGTATTGGGAATACAAATGAGTAGATATGGTCTCTGCTCATATGAACATTTTAATAGAGGCCACCAGACAGCAATATGTAACCAACCAGAACACATGGGAGAAGTGATAAGAGTTATAAGTAGGTGACCTCATATTTTATCATATAAACAGAACATATTTTAGAGTGAAAGGGGGCTCTGCTAATAATTACACTGGAATAACAGGCATAACTCAGAATGACCTAGGCAAACTGGCATGTGTGCTCATACTTGATAAGAGAAATAAAGATTAACTGGAATAAAAGTTCATTGGAGGGAAGAAATGACTTCTAATAGGGAGAAAAGTCTTCTTGAAAGACATCGTATCTGAACTAGTCTTTTAAAAATGGTCATGGTTTTCTCAGCCAGAAATGCCCATGAAGGGCACTCCAGGCAACAGAACAGTATGGAGAAAGGTGTGGTTCTATGCAACATTCCAGAAGTCCGGTCCATCGTTGCCCATGTGGTGTCCCCCACCTCACCGCCCCTGCCACCAGCTTTATAAAGTTATAACTGACAAAGTTGAAAGATACTTAAAATGTACAAAGTGATAATTTGATATACATATACATTCTGAAAGGATTCCCCCATCAGGTTAATTAACACATCTATCCTACCTTGTATTATCTCCCAATATTCTTAATGCAAAGCCCCTTCTCTAATGAGGTGGTCCCATCACTGTCTTGCAAGTGCATGAGCTGACTCCTACCTCTCTAGTTTGTCATGATGTTTCCCTGACTCAAAATACTCTCCCAGTATAGTTGAATATCTGTGCCCCTGCCTGGCTTCAAAGACCACTTCATATGAACACTTTTCGCCATGCAGGCATCCACTCCTGCTCTCTGTTAACACATGAACTTTAACCCTCTTGGAACTTTTAATAAATTTAAAATTTTATCTCTTTGGAGGCAATCAAATCACAATATATGGTGATGAGGTTTGCGAATTTTATCATGAATGCCTTATTAAGTAGTGAACTTTGAGGAAAGGAATTGTAGTCCATTTTCTACAACCCTGACTTTACTTTCTCGACTTCACACAGTAGTATTCAGCCTCGAGTGCCAAGCATTGGGATAAATATTGTACATATATGATGCCATTTAATTCTCCCAAGTCACGTGAAATATGTCTGCTCATTTTACAATGAAGGAAATGAGACAAAAACACATTATTAAATTTAAATATTAAATTATTAAATAACTTAACATCACGAAACTAATAAGTGGAGGAGTTTGGACTTGTAACTCCAGACACAGAATGATCACATCACTGAGTACTTGGAAGTAACCTGGACGTGGCTGAAGCTAAACCAAGTCACACAGAAGTGACCCCCTAAAGCCAAGAATAAAGGCTGTCTTTTTCTACACTGGTCCCAAATACCCACTGAAGATCCAGCCTATCCCCAAACGACAAAGGTTCCAAAACTTTCACATCTTATTATCTTTAGTCACAACCGAGTTTTCAAAGTAACCAGTACCCTCAAAACTATGTTTGACAGAGATGGCCATAGAAGAAATGGTCTCCTTCCGAAAATCTCAAATCCCCTTCCAGCTGCTGGAGATGCTTCAGGTGTGAGAAAAGCTCTTGTGAGAGGTAGAAGGACATAGAGGCAAGAGACTCTAGAACCACACAGCATGGGTTAGATGATCCTGGACGTGCCACTCACCAGCTACGTGCACTTGAGTGACTCAGACAATCTGTGTCTTCTTAGTTTCCACATGTAAAATGTGGATAATAATACAACCTATGGGGGGGGGAATGAATTGGAAGATTGGAATTGACATATATACACTATCGATACTATGTATAAAACAGATAACTAATGAGAACCTACAGTATAGCACAGGGAACTCTATACTCAGTGCTCTGTACTGACCTAAATGGGAAGGAAATCCAGAGAAGAGGAGATATATGTATACATATAGCTGATTCACTTTGCTGTATAGTAGAAACTAACTCAACATTGTAAAGCAACTATATGCCAATAAATATTTTTAATGGTTAAAATGGTAAAAATAATAATAATACAACCTATCTCCTGGGGTTTTTATGAGGACTCAATTAGCTAATATAGATACAATACTTATTACAGCTAATTGCAACTAGTAAGTGCTCCGTAAGTGTAAGCTCTTTTATTATCATTGTTCTTATTACTACTACTCTTCCCACTACTACTACAATTATTTGTGAGCAGACTCAATTGTTGAATGGCGGTTAAAACTGGTTAAGAAAACTTTCTTTTTCCTTTACAGGCTGGTAGTTCAGGCAGAAAGGCTGTGAACAGATAGACCTTTGAAGACACAAATTAGAATGCCTCTTTAAAGATTCAAAGAAATATTTGCTTAAATTCAATTATGGCCCCTGAGAAACAAGACTATAGATTGGGAAGGTAAAGGATTTATGTTTAGGATCGCTGATATATAACCAGAGCTTGATTATGGTAAATTTGGAGTATTAAACCTCTCAGGACAAAGAAATAACAATTTTGGCAGCAAGCTCTCTACTAATGATAATTATTGTTATGCTGGCTAATATTTATTGGTACTCATTAAGCACTGTCATTATCACACGGTTCCTTTCTCCTTCTTCTTTTCCCTGCTATGGGATGGCTCACAAGGGCTCTAATCCACCTCTGTAACATTGTAATCAATAGCCATTATCAATTAACACACTGTTTTCCTTAGAGAACTAAGCAGGATCCAAACAAGCTACTGAAACAGTCACTCCAGCTGTGGCTGCAAACGTCCACATCTGGGGTCTGGCTGGCTACAGTTTCGCTTTGTTCCAAATAATCTAGTTTGAATTTTACAAAAAATTGTTACAGTAACCTCACTGGGACAAGCCAAGCAGGTTTTATTAGTCATATTTATAAACGAAATTGCAGTTTGGAGCATGTAAGAAAGAGGCTTTTCCTGTAAGTACATAGATAGTAAGGTGTACGTCTATAACTCGAACTCCCATCTCCTCATTTCTTCTCCTGCACTTTTTCTAAACTCCCACTTTATTATGTGATTCAAAGGAGTATCTATAATGTTGGCCACAATGTAGGTAATTTCTTTTACCTTTAAAAAAATAATTCCAGATTTACAGGAAGCTGTAGAAGTAGTACAAAATGTCCCGTATCTCCTTCATCCAGTTTCTCTCCATAGTGCGATCCTATATAGCGGTAGTGCCATATCCAAACCAGAAAACTGACAGTTGTGTGTCACTGTTAAGTAGTCTACCGACCTAATTCAGTTCACACCATGTTTTCAAACTGCGTTCATGTTGTGTGTATGTACATATGGCTGTAGTTCTAAGTAATATTAACTTATGTATAAGTTTGTGTAACCACCACCACATTCATGCTATGACTTTGTGTTTGCACCTAGTCCACACTCCCCCCACCACCCCCAATCCCTGTCCCCTGTCAGCTACTGATCTGTTTTCCACCTCTATAGTTGTCATTTAGAGACTGTTATACAAGTGGAATTACACAGTAAGTAATCTTTGAGATTGACTTTTTTTCAATAAGCTCA
Organism: Lagenorhynchus albirostris; assembly: GCF_949774975.1. Taxonomy (NCBI): domain Eukaryota; kingdom Metazoa; phylum Chordata; class Mammalia; order Artiodactyla; family Delphinidae; genus Lagenorhynchus; species Lagenorhynchus albirostris. The sequence goes on from NC_083103.1 coordinate 34,978,230, forward strand.
ATGCCCCTGAGTCACATCCAGACTGTTGCAGTTTCAATAGTTCATCCCTCTTTCCTGCTGTGTAGTATTCCATTGTAAAAATATATCACAGTTTATTCAACCATTCACACATTGAAGGGCATGCGGATTGTTTCCTGTATTTTACTACTCTGAACAAAGTTGCTATGAACATCTGTGCACAGGCTTTTGTGTGAACATATATTTTCATTACCCTGGGTTAAATGTCCAAAAGTGTGATTATAGGGGCATCCGATAAGTGCTTGTTTTGTTTTGTAAGAAACTGCCACATGATTTTCCAGAATGGTTGCACCACTTTGCATTCCCACTAGCAATGCACGAGTGATCAAGTTTCTCTACATCATTGTCAGCAATTGGTATTTTCACTTTTTAAATTTTAGTCTTTCGTGTGTGTGTTATGATACTGCATTGAGCTCTTAATTTGCATTTTGCTAGTAGCTAATGATGTTGAATGTCTTTCCACATGCTCATTTGCCATCTATTTTTCTTTGGTGAAATGTCTTTTGCTCATTTTACAATGGGATGTTTTTTTTACTGTTGAGTTTTGAGAATTCTTCATATACTCCAGATATAAGGCCTTTGTTGGATATGTGATTTGCAAATATTTCCTCACAGTCTCCAGCTTGTATTTTCATCCTCTTAGCAGCCTTTCACAATGCAAAATGTATTACTTTTGATGAGATTCAATTTACCTATTTTTCATTTTATGGATAGTGCATTTAATGTCACATATAAGAACTCTTTCTCTAACCCTAGGTCTTAAAGATTTTCTCATATTTTTCCTAACACTTGTGTAGTTTTACCTCTTAGGTAAGTTCATGACCCATTTTGACTTAACTTTCGTATATGGTAAGAAGTTTAGGTTTTCGCCTGTGCATATCATTTGTTGAAAAGGCTACTTTTCCTCCACTGAATTGCTTTTGTACTTTTGTCAAAAACCAATTGGGAGCTTCCACAGGGAGAGACCAGCTGAGGGAGCGCCACTGTTGCTCAGATGATGATGTCTGCTTAGCACAGAGGAGAGTCTGGAACCGAGAGCATTGGTAGAGAGGTTAATACCAGACACCTCTGTGAGACCCGGCGGGCAGCCCTGGGATCAGTAACCAGGAGTCGCAGCTCCTGGAAGGCTGCCTGGATCTGGCGAGTGGAGGCCTAGGAGCAAAGCTGCAGCAACAGTAGTTCCAGTGACAGCAGCGAAAGTCAGCACAGCTCCCTGTTGCTTGGTTCCCCCCTGAGGACAAGTTTCTAACCATCAGGATATTCCTGAAATAATATAACAAATACGATACCAAGACAAGAATAACAATAACTGTTGTAATCAAAAGTAAACACAGTGGGCGACCTTCAAGATGGCTGAGAAATAAGACATGGAGATCACTGTCTTCCCCACAAATACATCAAAGATATGTCTACATGTGGAACAACTACTACAGAACACCTACTGAACACGGGCAGAAGACCTCAGACTTCCCCAAAGGCAAGAAACTCCCTACGTACCTGGCTGCATGGCTGACAGGGTCTTAGTGCTCTGGTCTAGTGTCAGGTCTAGAGTTTGGAGAGCTGAGTTCAGGACATTGGACCACCAGAGACCTCCCAGCCCCACATAATATCGATCGGTGACAGCTCTCCCAGAGATCTCCGCCTCAACGCTAAGACCCAGCTCCACTAAATGACCAGCAAGCTCCAGTGCTGGACACTCCATGCCAAACAACTAGCAAGATGGAACACAACCCCACCCATTAGCAGAGAGGCTGCCTAAAATCATACTAAGTTCACAGACACCCCAAGACACACCACTGGATGTAGTCCTGCCCACCAGAAAGACAAGATCCAGCCTCATCTACCAGAACACAGGCACCAGGCCCTCCACCAAGCAGCCTACACAACCTACTGAACCAACCTCACCCACTGGGGCAGACACCAAAAACAACAGGAACTATGAACCTGCAGCCTGCGAAAAGGAGACCCCAAGCACAGTAAGTTAAGCAACATGAGAAGACAGAGAAATATGCAGCAGGTGAAGGAGCAAGGTAAATCCACCTTGTTTAATGTGTCATTTAAAGCTTGTGTTTCCTTATTTATTTGCATTTTGGTTGATCTGTCCATTGGTAAAGTGGGCTGTTAAAGTCCCCTACTATTATTGTGTTACCCTTTTAATCCAGATTTAATTAAATCTGGATTAAATCCAGAAAGCTGGAGTAGCAATTATCAAATCAGACAAAATAGACTTTAAAATAAAGACTATTATAAGAGACAAAGAAGGACTCTACATAATGATCAAGGGATCAATCCAAGAAGAAGATATAACAATTGTAAAAATTTATGCACCCAACATAGGAGCACCTCAATACATAAGGCAAATGCTAACAGCCATAAAAGGGGTAATATAAAGTCTTTTAAATGTGCTACCAGAACACTACTAGAGATAATCAATGAATTTGGTAAAGTAGCAGGATACAAAACTAATGCACAGAAATCTCTTGTGTTCCTATACACTAATGATGAAAAATCGGAAAGAGAAATTAAGGAAACACTCCCATTTACCAATGCAACAAAAATAATAAAATACCTAGTAATAAACCTACCTAAGAAGACAAAAAACCTGTATGCAGAAAACTATAAGACACTAATGAAAGAAATTAAAGATGATACAAACAGATGGAAAGATATACCATGTTCTTGGATTGGAAGAATCAACATTGTGAAAATGACTATACTAACCAAAGCAATCTACAGAGTCAATGCAATCCCTATCAAACTACCAACGGCATTTTTCACAGAACTAGAACAAAAAATTTCACCATTTGTATGGAAACACAAAAGACCCCGAATAGCCAAGGTAATCTTGAGAATGAAAAATGGAGCGGGAGGAATCAGGCTCCCTGACGTCAGACTATAATACAAAGCTACAGTCATCAAGACAGTATGGTACTGGCACAAAAACAGAAATATAGATCAATGGAACAGGAGAGAAAGCCCAGAGATGAACCCAAACACACATGGTCACCTTATCTTTGATAAAGGAGACAAGAATATACAATGGAGAAAAGACAGCCACTTCAGTAAATGGTGCTGGGAAAACTGGACAGCTACCTGTAAAAGAATGACATTAGAACACTCCCTAGCACATACACAAAAATAAACGCAAAATGGATTAAAGACCTAAATGTAAGGCCAGACACTATCAAACTCTTAGAGGAAAACATAGGCAGAACACTCTATGACATAAATCACAGCAAGATCTTTTTTGACACACCTCCTAGAGAAATGGAAATTAAAACAATAAACAAATGGGACTTAATGAAACTTAAAAGCTTCTGCACAGCAAAGGAAATCATAAACAAGACAAAAAGACGACCCTCAGAATGGGAGAAAATATTTGCAAATGAAACAACTGACAAAGGATTAATCTCCAAAATATACAAAGCAGCTCATGTAGCTCAAAATCAAAAAAACAAACAACGCAATCCAAAAATGGGTAGAAGATCTAAACAGACATTTCTCCAAAGAATATATCAGATAGCCAACAAACACACGAAAGGAAGCTTAACATCACTAATCATTAGAGAAATGCAAATCAAAACGACAATGAGGTATCATCTCACACCAGTCAGAGTGGCCATCGTCAAAAAATCTACAAACAATAAATGCTGGAGAGGGTGTGGAGAAAAGGGAACCCTCTTGCACTGTTGGTGGGAATGTAAATTGATACAGTCACTATGGAGAACAGTATGGAGTTTCCTTAAAAAACTAAAAATAGAACTACCACACAATCCAGCAATCCCACTACTGGGCATATACCCTGAGAAAACCAAAATTCAAAAAGAGTCATGTACCACAATGTTCACTGCAGCTCTATTTACAATAGCCAGGACATGGAAGCAACCTAAGTGTCCATCGACAGATGAATGCATAAAGAAGATGTGGCACATATATACAATGGAATACTACTCAGCCATAAAAAGAAACGAAATTGAATTATTTGTAGTGAGGTGGATGGACCTAGAGTCTGTCATACAGAGTGAAGTAAGTCAGAAAGAGAAAAACAAATACCGTATGCTAACACACATATATGGAATCTAAAACAAACAAACAAAAATGGTTCTGAAGAACCTAGGGGCAGGACAGGAATAAAGATGTAGTCATAGAGAATGGACTTGAGGACACGGGGAGGGGGAAGGGTAAGCTGGGACGAAGTGAGAGAGTGGCATGGACATATATACACTACCAAACGTAAAATAGAAAGCTAGTGGGAAGCAGCCGCATAGCACAGGGAGATCAGCTCGGTGCTTTGTGACCACCTAGAGGGGTGGGATAGGGAGGATGGGAGGGAGGGAGACGCAAGAGGGAAGAGATATGGGGATATATGTATATGTATAGCTGATTCACTTTGTTATACAGCAGAAACTAACACAACAATGTAAAGCTATTTTACTCCAATAAAGATGTTATTAAAAAAAAAGTAAACACAGTAAGTAAAATAAAGTAGCACTGTGCTCATCCTTTTTGTTTGTAAAGTGACATATTCTTAAAGGAACCTAACTGCTACAGGTAGAGGTGATCATTTTTTTTTATAATAAATATCTGACTTACAAAAAAAAAAAACAATTGGTTGTATTTGTGTTCTCTGTTTCTGGGTTCTCTACTGTGTTCTACTGATCTGTGTATATATTCCTCTGCCAATTCCATACTGCCTTGATTACAGAAAGCCTCTATATCAGATAGAGTGACTCCCTCCACTTTGTTCTTTTCCAATATTGTTTTAGTTATTCTAGTTCTTCTTCCTTTCTATATAAATTTTAGATAAGCTTGTCCCTTTCTATAAAAAATCTTGTTTGGATTTTCATAGGAACTTATAGTTCAATTTGTGGAGAACTGCCATCTTCACTATATTGAATCTTCTGATCCATGAACACAGCCTGTTTCCCTATTTAGTTGTTCTTTGACTTCTTCCATCAGGGTTTTGTAATTTTCAGCACACAGATCCTGTAAATGTTTTATTAGATTTACAACTGGGGATTTCACTTGATTTGCAGTTATTGTATATGATGTTACGTTTTTAAATTTGGTTTCTATGTAATAATTGCTAGTATATAGGAAAACGATTATGTGTGTTGATCTTGTAGAGCTTTTGACTCTGCTGAACTCACTTATTAGTTATACAATTTTTTCTGTAGATTCGTCAAGATTGTGTACATAGACAATCATGTCATCTGTAAATAGGAATAGCTTTATTTCTTCCTTTCTGATGTGTATGCTTTTTATTTCCTTGCGTTGCCACCTCACTCTGCTGGCTAAGACTTCTGGTGCTACGGCACACAGGAATGAGAGCAGACCATCATTTGCCACCAATCTTAGGAAGAAAGCACTCCGTCTTTCCCCATTAATTGTAAAGTTAGCTCCACCTCATACAGCCTTGTCAATGCTGGGTGGAGGTGGAGGTCTTGTTGGGCCCCACTGGCAATGAAGTTGGGAGAGTTGGACCACCCATCAGCCTTGCCTTGCACTGCCTTGTTCAGTCTGTGTGCTGCTGGGCTGGAGTAGAGGCCCAGCTCCATGTTGAGCCCCACTGACATTCCCACAGAGAGGGAATCAGAGCACTGTCTGCTTCTACCAAGCAGATTTTCTACGAACATACGGCTCAAGGAGGGTAGGTATTTTCAAAAAGGTTTCGGCTGTGTTAGAGCCCCTTCTCTAATTCATTCCCTAGGAGCAGTAGAATTGGCTCTCCTTGGAGCGTTTGTCTTCTGTGCCTGTCTGTGGATTTAGGTTTCAGGCTTCTTTAACTCCCCATCCGGGAGACACCAAAGGCAAAAAAGAAAATGGAGAACTCACCCCTTGTTGTTCCTCACCTCCCAGAGTTGCTAGGTAGTCCACCTTCTTTGCACCTTTCAGAGTCTTGCTGGATATTTTTTGTGTTATATCCAGGGGATTTTTAGTTGTTAACGACCTGGGAGGATTGGGGATAGTTGACCTTGGCCAGAACCAAAAGTCTTCAGTGTGTTTAATTTTTAAGAAAGTAGTCACTTTCCCTCTCTGGTTTTTCAAACAGAGAAATCCTAGTAATTGGGATTTTTCCTAAACATACTATGAGCACATTTATTTGTTTAGCATATTTATTGAGCACATACTACTATGTAGATGCTGCTCTAAATGTGTTGTAGCATTCATATGAATTAAATATTATCATCCATATTTTCTAAATGAAGAAATGGGAACAGAGAGGTTTTAAGTGGTCCAAGGTTATAGGATGGTAGACTCAAACCAAGGCAGTTACTGTCAAACCATGGCAGAATAATTAGCGTCATGTAGTTATCAGTCATTCTTGAAATGTCTTTCTCCCTTAATCCCTTATCATCAAGCTATCTTCAAGTCTCATTGATTTTTCTTTTTAAATATCTTTCAGATTCATTCTTTTATCTCCATTTCCATTTCCACCGCCCTCATCCAAGCTACAATCATCTTACCCACATCTAAGCTGCTGTCACTTGAGCTCCTGCTATAGATCCTCAGTGGACCCTCACATTCACTATTGCCCACCTTTAATTCATTCTTCATACTGCACTTAGAATAATCTCTTAGACATTCAAATGTGATCATCTTCCTGTCTTTTCTAAAACTTCAGTTGTTTTTCACTGGTCTTAAAATGTGGACAAACACTCCTATTACAACCTCCTTGGCCCATCATGGTCTTGCCTCTACCTAACTGCCTCGGTTCATTTTCATATTTGCCTGCTCTGTTCCAACCACACTTTATTTCCTGCCTCAAAGGGCTTTGTTCCCTTGGGTCACAGGCACTTTCACATGCTCTTCCCTCTTAGCTCCCTTAACACTTGCTTATCCTTGGTATCCAACCCAGTTCTTACCTCCTTGGAGAAAAGAATCGCTTATTTCCCTGACCAGGAAGTTTCCCCTGTAATATATTCATATAACCCCCAGCGCCTCTCCTTCAAAGGGCTAATCACAGCTATCGTTTTATGCTTATTAGTGTATTAGTGGTTTATTAACATCTGTCTTCTTTACTAGAGCACAAAGACAGAAAATATATTTCTTTATCCCCAAGCCCTAGCAGAGCTTCTGAAACCCAGTAATTGTCTAGTAAAAGTACCTATTTATATAAGAAAGGAAGGGAGGGAGGGAGGGAATAAGGAAGGACTGAAAGAAAAGAGTATTATTGTCTTTGGCATCAAAAATTGTAGACAGCTCAAGGAGAATTAAGACAAGGGAAAAGTAATTGAATCAGGCAGCTGGGGGAAACTTAGATGGGCAGAGCTTATAAATGAAATACAACCAGGTAATAATGTGTTGATATATTTATTTATCACAGTGACTGTGGGAAAAGAAGAAAGGCAGGCAGCTTCAGGAGCTCTCTCTGAGGCGGGCCATTTCTTTCATAAAGAATAGCTGAAGACACAACCCCTGGACTCTGAGAAAATAACTGCAAATCATGCGTCTGATAAGTGACTTGAATTGAGAATATCTAAAGAAACTTAGCAGGAGAAGATAACCCAATTAGAAAATGGGAAAAATATTTAAATAGACATTTCTCTAAGGCAGGTATATAAATGTCCAATAAACACATGAAAAGGTGCTCAACATCTTTAGTCATGAGGGAGACCCAAAGCAAAACCACAATGAGATACCACTTCACACCCACTAGAATGCCATCATCAAAAAGACAATAAAAATTATTTACAAGAATGTGAAGAAACTGGATGCCTTGTACATTGCTAGTAGGATGTAAAATATTTGGAAATTACTTTGGCAGTTCCACAAACTGTTAAACATAGGGTTACCGCACGTTCCAGCAATTATGCTCCTATGTATACACCAGTTAGAAATTAAAACATGTCCACACAAAGACTCGCATAGGAATGTTCATACTAGCATCATTCACAATAGCCAAAGGTGGAAACAACCCATATAGCCATCAACAGACGATTGCATAAAGAAAATGTGGTATACCCGTGTAATGGAATATTTTTCAGTAATAAAAAAGAGTAAAGCACTGCTCATACTACAACATGTATCATGGATAAACCTCAAAAACATTTTGCTAAGTGCAAGAATCAATCACAAAAGACCACCTATTGTATGATCCCATTTACATAAAATATCCAGATGGCAAATACATAGATACACAAAGTAGATACGTGGTTACCTAGGGCTAAGTTCAAGGGAATGGGTACAAGTTTTCTCCTCGGGGTGATACAAACGTTCTAAAATTAGAGAATTATAATGTTTGTGCAACTCTGAAAATATACTTAAAGCCAGTGAACTGTACATTTTAAGGAGGTGAACTTTATGCTATGTAAATTACATCTCAATAAAGCTGTGAAAAATTACTAAGGATAAAGTTCTGAAATAAGCCGGCACATTTATCTCTGTGGCCATGTCTTAAGATGAGGATGTAAAGACTCATCAGACATAATTCTTGGGTGAAATTGTGCTTCTGCAAATGAGGATCAGGAATGTTAGTTATTCTGCTAATATCCTAGGGATATGTCACATTTCCTTAATTAAAACACAGCATTTATTTAATAGTAATATTTGGGGAAGGAGAGAGGAGTAATTAGATATAAAATGTATTCATCCCCAGCTTCTTAAATGTGAAATCTGAAAATCTGTGCTTTAGGCTCAAGGACAAATGTTCAAACACAGTACTTGAATTCAAGAAACAAATTTCTAAGTCAAAATAAATATAACTCTAAACCCTCTATTTGCCAGAATGGACAACTAAATCGCATTCCTTCTTGAGCTCCATTCCACCCCACTTTGCCCTCAGCTGGATTCCATCACAGTTCTGGGGGTCTCAGGCAAAAGCTGGTGGGAGGGCTGTCTGATTTTCACACTGGTTATTACTCTGGCCCATAAAAAGGAGGCTTGAAGCCCTGTTAGTCCCCTGCTCAACTCAGGTGCTGAGATCCTTGCCAAGAACAGGTACCCCAGTAGTGGGGACCTGAATTTGGGGGTGTACCATACACCCATTCTTTCCCCACTCTCAGGGACACCACTGAAGAATCTACAGGTTTCCATCTTCCCTCTTCTGGGGCTAAACTACTGTAGCTTAGACTACTTTTATCCTCCCAAATACCAAGCCTTATGATCCCAGCTCCTTCTGGGAGATTCAGTCTTTGATTTTTTTCTTCTTTCTTTTTTTAAATGAGGTAATATTGTTTTATAACATTGTATAAATTTCATGCATACAACAGTATATTTCTGTTTATGTATACACTACGGTGTACATACCACCAAAAATTTAGTTTCCCTTCCTCACCATAGAGTTGACCCCCTTTTCCCATTTTGCATCCCCCAACCTTCCCCTCTGGTGACCACTGCTCTGTTCTCTGCACCTACATGTTTGTTTTTGTTTGGTTTGTTCAGTTATTTTGGTCTTTTAGTTTGTTTTTTTATGTTCCACATGAGTGAAATCAGATGGCATTTGTCTTTCTCCATCTGACTGATTTCACTTAACATAATGCCCTCAAGGTCCATCCATGTTGTCATAAATGACAAGACTTCATCTTTCTATGACAGAGCAGTATTTCATTGTTTATATATATACCACATCTTCTTTATCCATTCATCTGTTGAGCACTTAAGCTGTGTCCAGAAAATGTGTACTAACTTCCCATTGGCAAAGATGCTTTGGGGTCTCTAGGACTGGAAGCCGTTCTCAACTCAAAGCCCTGAGTAGGGTTACGAGCAGAATAGATATGGTGGAAGGGTTGCAGAAGTAAAGACGAGAAGTGAAAGGCAACGAGCCAGTTCCCATCCTTTCTTGTGTGTATGTGTGATCTGTGTAAAATAATCTTCTATTTTTATTATTATTTTCTGTTATACCCTAATTTCTCCACAGCAGAGAGAAACAGAACACAAAGTAGTAACTCAATCAAGTGCTTTTCTGCTTGGATATATAGTACTATATATTAAATATGGCAGGTTATATATAATATATATTAATCATTTACATATGATATTTGTACATACGTAGAAAATCTATAAAAATGTATATTAAACTATTAACAGTGATTTACACCGAGAAGTTGGGTAGAGGATAAATGGAAGGCACTTATACTATTTATTTTATTCACTTTGTACTTGTGAATTTTTTACAACCAATATGTATCTTTTATTGCTAAAAAATAGAGGGTTTTTTGGTTTTGTTTTGTTTTAAAGAAGAAAGAAAATGGCTTTTGAGTATAATCAAGTTTGCACGGAAAAGACAAAACTTTGGAGGCTGACAGATCTGGATGCAAATCTCAGCATTGGACACAAATCCCAGAAAGATTTGACAAGTTCTCTGTGCCCCAGTTTCCGTCTGTATAAAATGCAGACAGTGATACCATGACTAAGAGTAGAAAACTGGGTTTAGTCTCTGCTTCCTCAGATTCAAACAGATTATACTACAGAAGGGATATTCAAGAAACATTTATACAGTGAACGTTCATGGGAAGAAACTTTGTAAAACATCTGGTATCATTTAGGGCACACAGTAGGTGCCCCAGAAATGGCAGAGGCCATCACCACCACCACCACCACCACCATCACCACCATCATCAGCATCATCACTGTGTGGTGTTGGCCTGCGTTTTCCACGAACCCTTCCTCGATAATTCCGGGAAGATATTACTAGGAGCTCTGTTACTCTCCTTTATGTCCCCAAGGCCCTGAGTCCAAACCCAGCTTTGTCACTTGCTCTCTGAGCCTCAGTGTTGTCACCAGAAATTGGAAGCAATAAGATCCATCACACAGAGCTGTTGGGAAGAGTGACTGAGCAAGTATGAAGATGTGTCTAGGGTGTACCAGCCAAGTAATAAGGATTCAGTAGATGTTAGTTTTGTTCCACATGGATAATTTAGCAATGCATCATTAAACTACGAAATTAATGAAGAGCTGAACTGTACTCCAATGTTTCTTTTAAAACGCTAGTCCAATAGAAATATCCAAAATGAGAATGAAAGAAAGATGTGAAACTGTTGTTTGACTGTGGTTTTAGGTAATGGTCCCTTAAGCATCCCCAAAGTGACCCTTTTATCTCTTTACTGCGAAGAGGCTGGCTTGCTATTGTTTCGGTTCCACAACTACCCAGAGAAACTCTGAAGAAAACTGTCTAAATATGAAATATGGCAAGAAAACTAATGTTGTGTTGATGTTTTTCTTTATCACAGAAGTTTGCCTTCTCCTTCAGGGATTCTTGACATAAATATACTTCTCTTTGTCTTTCTGAAGCAAGGTGATAGTGCAGAAAAACAAAAGGAATCTGGGAGAAAGATTGGCCAAAGGGAAAAGTCTCTTTTCCTCCCCCTTTTTACCAATGACTATGACTCTTTTTCTAGTGCTCTGGGGCTCAGTTGACTCATGAAGTTCCAAAGAAAAAGAAGATAGAATTAAAGGGAAACGCAGAACCCTGAAAATGTGCTAGTCCTATTATCGTGCTTTCCAATATATTCCTTCGTTCCTTTTGAATTCCTCCTCCATATCCAACTGTAGTGGGTTTAATAGTGCTTCTACCCAAAATTCATGTCCACTAGAACCCCAGAACATGACCTTATTTTGAGACAGCGTCTTTGCATATGTATTTAGTTAAGGTGAGGCTATAATGGATTAAGGTGGACCCTAAGTCTAATGACTGGTGCCCTTATAAGAGGAGAAGACACAGCAGGAAGAAAGCCACGTGAAGCTGGAAGCAGAGACTGGACTCACACAGCCACAAGTCAAGGAACACCAGAGCCACTAGAAGACAGAAGAGGCAAGGAAGGCCCCTCCCCTTGAGCCTGTGGAGGGAGTGTGGCCCTGCTAGCCCCTTGATTTTGGATCCTGACCTCCCAAATTGTGAGAGTAAAATGTTCTGTGGTTTTAAACCACCCAGTGTGTGGCACTTTGTTATGGCACTGCTAGAAAACCAATCTACCAACATTACGTATAATTGTTCACCTGATAAGGTTCTGAGAGGACAGTGAGGGACCAAGTCCTGATGCCCTTCATGTTTCCTAGAAAAGAGACACAGGAGGATCGAAAGAAAGGGGACTGAGGATACAAAGTCCATAATGAAATCATGTGACAGCATCTGCGGGATAAGGGGAAGAGCAGGTATTTGAGAGACATGCATACTGAGTTTGAACCCCAGTCCTCATGTGAAGCAGCTCTAAGAAATCAGCAAGTCACTTAAACCTTCAGAGGCTCAATGTCCCCATCTTTAAGAAGAAACACCACCACCCACCTTGCTGTGGAGTTGTATTAATAAAGATATAATTAGAAAGATTTGCACAGTTCTTAATACATAGTAGATGCTCAGTAATTGTTAGTTTTTTTTGTTTTGCTCAGCTGGGCTAGGATTCTGAAAATTAGAATACTTAAAAATATATGCCAGGCCATATATCCAGACAAAACTATAATTCGAAAAGATACATGCACACCTATGTTCATAGCAGCACTATTAATAGCCAGGACATGGAAGAAACCTAAATGTCCACTGACAGATGAATGGATAAAGATGTGGAACATATATATATAATGGAATACAACTCAGCCATAGAAGAGAATGAAATAATGTCATATACAGCAACATGGATGGACCTAGAGATTATCAAACTAAGTGAAGTCAGACAGAGAAAGACAAATGCCATATGATATCACTTACATGTGGAATCTAAAATATAACACAAATGAACCTATCTACGAAACAGAAAGAGACTCACAGATATAGAGAACAGACTTGTAGTTGCCAAGGGGGAGAGAGGGTGGGGGAGGGATGAAATGGGCGTTTGGGATTAGCAGATGCAAACTACTGTGTATAGAATGGATTAAAAAACAAGGTTCTACTGTATAGAACAGGGAACTACATTCAATATTCTGTGTGATAAACCATAATGGAAAAGAATATGAAAAAGAATATGTATACATCTGTATCACTTTGTTGTACAGCAAAAATCAACACATTATAAATCAACTATACTTCAATAAAATGAATTTTAAATGTATATACATATGCCAGGCCAACTAACAAAGGAAATGCCACCCTAAAAATATTAACGTGTAGATTTATTAAGCGTGAAAGAGGCTTACAATCTGTCTGTGCTGCCTCAGCTCTCTGATGAGTATTCCTGGGAATCCGGAGTAACAAGAAAATCCCTGGAGCATGAGAAGACACTAAGCTTTCTTAGCCTCATGGATTGGAGGGTACACTGTCTTGGATGATTAAGAAGCAAACAAATTGAGCCTAAGTGTCAAAGCAATACCAGAACTCATACAGTGAATCATTACAGCAAGGTGACAGATCTAGAAAAATCGCCTTAGTGAACAACGGGATGGAAACACAAGGCAGAGGAAATAACCCCATTTACATATAGAATGTGCATGTTGTAGGCCAGGATTGCTTTCCAAAGGAAAATGAAGTTGCCCGATATGTCTCCCATGCCTGCCTCCCACCTCTGTGTAACTCCTGGTGTTTACAGGTAGTAACAAATATCATTTTCTCCTGGGTCTGTAGCAGATTTTCTAAAAATGGCCAAATCAATATCTCCCAGCCCACGTGCTATTCTACAATATAACCTCACCCTTCCCTGGATCATGAGGTACAATCTATTCCTCCCTTAGAAATGCATTGGTAATTAAGGGAATGTGGCAGAAACTATGTCACATGACTTCCAAGGCTAAGGTCAGAAAGAGTCTGGCAGCTTCTGTAATGCTCATTCTCTGGATGCCCCATCCCAGGACATTACCTCTTAGAACCCAGCTGCCAACCTGTGGACGGCTGAAGACACATGGCCACACATGTACGTGTACAAACTCCAGGTGACGGCCCCAGCTGAGCCCAGACATCAAGGAATATCAACCCAGGCACCAGACACGTGAGGACAGGAGGCTTAGGAAGATGGCATTTCTCAGTTGTTTGAGTCTCCCCAGCCCTTAATTCTTCCCAGCTGAGGCCCAGATATCAAGGAGATAATAGCCATCTCTGCTGGGCCCTGTCTAGATTATCCACCCACAGAATTTATGAACATAGTAAAATGGTTGTTGTTTTACACGACTAAGTTTGAGGTGGCCATCATACAGCAATAGATTACCAGGACAGTATCCCTGGCTCTGCGCCCAGGGCATGGTGTGACACAGCAGCTCAATGAGGTTGTATGGAGCTCAGTTGAAATGAAATCAAAGCACCTGGAAAGACTGTTTATTCCTTTGAGACAGCCTTCAATCTTCAGAATGAGGTATATTAAAGGGTAACTCACTATCTGCCAGTAGTTTCACATCGTCTTCACTCTGCAATGGTTTCGGTTATCACCTGACATAGATGGGCCCTAAAATGAACCCAAGGATGAGCAATTTTGCAGCAATCAAAATATATTTTCATCAACTACATGATCTCCCTAGAAACTTCAATGCATATGTTGATAGCACTGGTGAAACCTGTCACCAAATTCTGTATCGGTTCCTCCGATTGATGCTATCTAGCAATTTATTAATAGGGGAGGAAATAGAAAATCATACCATCAGAGCCAAAGGTTTTTCTGGAGAATTTATAGGAGGTCAAAAGCACAGATAAAGGTCATAGACAAGGTTTTGTCCTCTCAAAAGGTGGTAAAGTGAAGGGATTAGAAATCTGAGCTCTGGACACACACCATCTTAGGTTAAAGTCTCAGCTCTGCTACTTAATGACTGTAATTTTACACTTATGATGTGTTATCTCTCACACTGTTTCTCCTTTAGTCAAAAACGCCAGATAAAGATTAAATGAGAGGGCTTCCCTGGTGGCGCAGTGGTTGAGAGTCCGCCTGCCGATGCGGGGGACACGGGTTTGTTCCCCGGTCCGGGAGGATTCCACATGCCGCGGAGCGGCTGGGCCCGTGAGCCATGGTCGCTGGGCCTGTGTGTCCGGAGCCTGTGCTCCATAGCAGGAGAGGCCACAACAGTGAGAGGCTCACGTACGGCAAAAAAAAAAAAAAAAAAAAAAAAAATTAAATGAGATAATACATATGCAATGTCATTCAAATATTTACCATGTACCTACTATGTGTTTGCACTGTGCTAACACAGAAAACCAAATAGTAAACAAAGAGAATTTCCCTGCCATGATGGAGACCACACTTTGGTGGGGGAGACAACCAACAAATAAATAGGTAAAGAAATATGTGACATAATTTTGGGTAGTGATAATTAATATGAGGAAAAATAAACCAGAGAGAAAAGATGGGGAGTGACAAGAGTGCTAAATTATATAGAAAGGTCTGGGAAGGTTTCTCTGATGCCATTCAAACAAAGACCTGGGTGAAATGAAGGAGCTAACCATATGGTTATTCTGGGGAACAGCATTCAAGGCTGAGATAAATCCAAGAGAAAGGCTTGAGTATGGAAAAAGAAGATCCAGGAGGCCAAGGTAGCAGGAGTGGTGTGAGGAAAAGGAATGATGGTAGGAAATCAGGTCTTCCAGGTGGCCGTGGGTCAAATCAGGTAGGTCCCTCGAAGTCATCAGATAGCATTTTGAGTGTGGTGGGAAGCCACTGGTACATGAGTGGCTTAGCACAGTGCCTTGCATATTATAGCACAAGCTCAATGAGTGGTTGGTTGTCACGTGATTATGGACAAATATCAAGGTAGGACAGCAGAAACACATTCCTTAGCAGCGGCACTAAACAAACTTCCACTCAAAGCAAGCAATGCGATCAGAGAGTGTCAGACCTGCTGGCTCCAAGTGGAGCTGATATTTCCAGCCACACAGGCAAGATACAGAAGCAAAAAGAGAAAATGAAGCCTGCAGAAATGCCAGTCATTCTGTCCCACACAGACCACATTACCCTGTTCTTCATGAAAATCCAAACTGGGGGGTAACAGCACTTTGTGCAGGAGAATATTATCATTTCTCTGTGACTGAGTCACAATAAACTGTGAGCTTGTTGAGGCTATGACCTTGACGTGAGGACCTAGTGCTTCATGGTCCAATATGGCAGCCACTAGCCACATGTGGCTACTGAGCCCTTAAAATATGGCTAATCTGGGCTTCCCTGGTGGCGCAGTGGTTGAGAGTCCGCCTGCCGATGCAGGGGACACGGGTTCATGCCCCGGTCTGGGAAGATCCCACATGCCGTGGAGCAGCTGGGCCCATGAGCCATGGCCACTAAGCCTGCACATCCGGAGCCTGTGCTCCGCAACGGGAGAGGCCACAACAGTGAGAGGCCCGCGTACCAAGAAAAAAAAAAAAGGCTAATCTGGATTGAGATGTGCTCCAAGTATAAAATAGACACTGGCTTTCAAGACTTAGTCCCATAAGTAAGAACATAAAATATCTCAATATTTTTTATATTTATGATGTATTGAAATAATAATGCTTTGGATACATGACATTAAATGAAAAAAATTTAAGTTTCGTTTCACTTGTTTCTTATTTTCTTAATGTGGCTACCGGAACTTTTAAATGTGGCTAGCGTTACGCACCTACTGGACACTGCTATAGCAGGTGCTTCTTAAATGCGGGCAAGAAAGAAATGGAGGAACAGGAATACCTCTAAGAAGATTTTTGCATTCTTAACTGCGGGTGACAAACGGGGCTCATCTTGAAAGCCAGGTCTGATTGTTGTTGCCTGGAGTGCTGTATCAGAAAAGATTCAAGGCCCCAGTCCACTGGGAAGACTGCTGGGGTTAATTTCTAATATCTGCCCTGGACACAAGAGGAGAAAGTGACAGCACCACATACAATGAAATGACTCTTCTTGTACAGAAATAATATTATCAATAATTGCTTGAGAATGCATTTTGCTGTGAGCATGTGTTAGACATTTACTCTTGCTGGATATTTTCCATTCACAATTTTATTCTATTTTTCACAGCGACCTTGAAAGGTAGTAACTACCATCCCTGTTTTACCTATGTGAAAAATGAAATTCAGAGAGGTTAGTTTCCTAAGTGAATAAAGGCCAGGATTTGAACCCAGTACAGCATCTCTCTAAATCTCACACTCTAATCACCACTTGCTGGGATCTGGTACTATTTCCTGATAAACAGAACTTTCTGGGATGCTGGGTTGCCAGCATGAATCTTGGTATCCTGCTTGCTCCCCAAAGGTTGGTGTCTGACTTATTCCTCCACTTGGGTCTGTGCTGACCCTCCGTTCACATATAATATAGCGGTATCAATGGAATGCGCCCTCAAGCCATTTCCCTACCTTGGAAAGTTAGTCTAGACCAGTGGTTCTCAAACTCTGGCATCATCTGAATATGGAGGGCTTATTAAGACACAGATTTCTGGGCCCTGCCCCTAAAAGTTTCCGATTGAGTTGTTCTTGGGTAGAGCCTGAGGATTTGGATTTCTAATAAGTTCCCAAGTGATGTTGATGCTGCTGGTCCAGGAACTAGACTTTGGGAATCCTAAGTCTATATCTAAGCTCCTAGATCTTCTCAGACACACATTAAATCATCTCAGGAATTTAAAAAATGAATCAGTGCTCAGTCTTAGCCCAGAACAACTGAATCAGAATCTCTATGATGGGGTCCAGATATAAGCATTTTTTAAATCTTCCAGGAAAGAAGGGAAGGTTGAGAACCACTGAGCTACCTGCTCCTTCTATTTAACCCTGCTCTCCAGCTGTTCCAAAAGATAAAAGTGGGAAGAATAACTAAGCCTATTGCAGTCAAGGGGCTAAGGCATCACTGATTCACACAAGACAGGAGCAGCTGCAGGGCTGAGCTCCCGCCTGCGGGTTGACGGGTGGGTATCAGGATGGGGGTTAGGAAGTGTGGAGGCCACAGGACAGGCACAGCAGCCAGAGAGAGAGCTCTCAGAAATGCCACCCAGTAACTGACATTAGTCTGTCCTGTAGTGATGGTTTAATAGATTAAAGGTCAATGTGTGTTCAGTCCCTGTCCTTTGCTTCACAGCTGGAGAATCTTCTAAGGTGAAGGACACTGACATTATAACTATCATGGGGCTCAACGGGAATGAAAGTTGATGGAATGGAAATGATTCACATCTGTGAGGTTCTGCAAAGAGGAGACCCAGCACAGCTAACATCTAATCCTGTAAAATCTACAAAGCTTAGAATTTCACGTATAAACATCATGAGTTTTTTTTCATAAAAGTAACACACATCCTTGCAATCTAAAAATCTGATACTGGCTTCTCCCTTTGCAGTGTCAAAAGTGAAGGCAGCAGACATTCTCTAAAACCTTCCCTTATCCCTGTCACTCAAAAAAAAAAATCAGAAACATCAAATGAAACGACTTCATATCTGTGAAATTTTCTGGTGTTTGGTAATTGTGTAGAAGGACACAAAGTTCCTGAAACACTTCTATTTTAGATTTACTTACAGGAAGATTTTTTTTCTCTATAAAGACATTCTTTTCGCCTTTTCAGATGCGTCTTTACTGCCTTGTGGCTATGGCAAAGATGCTGACTGGCTCTAAAATGCAAACACATTTTCCAATATTTGTTGATATGATTTTTTCAAGATTTCTATACCAAAATTCCTTTTACTTATGCAGTCTCCAATGTTGGGTCTGAATGCAGACCCAACTGAATCCTTATCCAGTTGTTGAAGAATGATCCAATTGCCTCCCATGTGCTGTAAATTATAAGGAGAAACTTCCATTCTTTATTGCTGATTGACTTCAGAGTATCAAAACTACAAAACACTTCAAATTTAAGTTTTCTCTCTGCCAACCTCTTTGAAAAGGAATTGTATTCTTGTATAAGGTAAATCAACTATTTGCAACATTATAAATTGCTCCATTTATCTTTCCAATTTTAACTTTTGAATTTTCACATAGGAGTAGTCAAATAACCAGAGTCTTCACCATTATTTGATGTTTAGAGGAAGAGAAGAAATAACAAGAAATACACTGTCAGGGTTTGCATGAGTTATATTCATTTTAACTGTTTAAATATTACAAATGGATATCGCTCCTCAGTGATAAATGGTTTAAAAACAATGGCTGAAAAGTCCTGTAAAAACCTTAATAGATTCCTAGATGTCCACCTTGCTCCTTATCTTTAGGCTCAAAAATGGGTGAGGACCTTGTGTGATACATTTGCCCTAAGAGGTAACTGAAACAGCTCAGATTCTGGGCGTGATGTAAGCACTACTGACTAGGCTATCTGCTGATCCATAAAAGTGTGACCGCACCCCCTTCTGTGGCCTTCTTTTTAACTGAGATGCTTTTAGTATAGAATCTAAACAAACCACTACTTCATCAAATCTCCACAGGAAACATACATTTTTAAAAAGCTGTCACTACAAAATGTGCCTTCTAACTATGACCACAAGTCACCTGAAAATTTAGAACATGCACACAGGGTCTCTATCACACTACATATTGCCATGTGGTTTTGAAAATGGAAACAGTGGTAACCAGTTATAATAATAGCCTCATTCACTTTTCATTCCATACAGACACACACGCACGCACACACACACACGTAATATGATCCTGACCTCAATAAAGAAAATCGGTTGACTCTTGAACAAAATGGGTTTCAATTGCAAGGATCCACTTACATTCGGAATTTTCTTCACTAAATTCATATTACAGGAGGAGCTTCAGTGCATGTCCCGAGCTGAGGTGTCGGCTCAGCCATTTCACAAGTAACTCTGGTCAGAAGGGCCTGGCGCAAGGCCTCTGCATAGGGCCCACTCAGAGCAACTGAAACAGACTAAGCACAAAGGGAAAAAAGGTGGATGGGCTAGGCCTGAAGTGAGATTGCCAGATTTATGTCCTTTCCTGATGAAATGTGGATCCTCTAGCAACAAGAGGTGTAAAGAGAGAGGACCTTCAAGGCGGCGAAGGAGTAAGATGTGGCAATCACCTCAGTCCCCACAAATACATCAAAAATACATCAACACGTGGAACAACTTCTACAGAACACCTACTGAAAACTGACAGAACACCTCAGACTTCCCCAAAGCTGTGTGGCTGACAGGGTCTTGAGGTTCCGGCCGGCTGTCAGGCCTGAGTCTCTGAGGAGGGAGAGTTGAGTTCAGGACACTGGACCACCACAGACCTCTCAGCCCCTCGAATTATCAACTGGCGAGAGCTCTCCCAGAGATCTCCATCTCAAAGCTAGGACCAAGCTCCACTAAGCAAACAGAACGCTCCAGTGCTGGACACCCCATGCAAAACAACTACCAAGACAAGAACACAACCCCACCCATAAGCAGAGAGGCTGCCCAAAATCATACTAAGTTCACAGACACCCCAAAACACACCACCGAACACGGTCCTGCCCACCAGAAACACAGGATGCAGCCTCATCCACCAGAACACAGGCACCAGTCCTCTCCACCAGGAAGCCTACACAACCCACTGAATCAACATTATCCACTGGGGACAGACAACAAAAACAATGAGAACTACGAACCTGCAACCTGTGAAAAGGAGGCCCTAAACACAGTAAGTTAAGCAAAATGAGAACACAGAGAAATACACAGCAGATGAAGCAGCAAGGTAAAAACTCACAAGACCAAACAAATGAAGAGGAAATAGGCAGTCTACCTGAAAAAGAATTCAGAGTAATGACAGTAAAGATGATCCAAAATCTTGGAAACAGAATGGAGAAAATACAAGAAATGTTTAATAAGGACCTAGAGGAACTAATGAGCAAACAAACAATGATGAACAACACAATAAATGAAATTAAAAATTCTCTAAAAGGAATCAATAGCAGAATAACTGAGGCAGAAGAACGGATAAGTGACCTGGAAGATAAAATAGTGGAAATAACTATCGCAGAGCAGAACAAAGAAAAAAGAACGAAAACAATTGAGGACAGTCTCAGAGATCTCTGGTATAATATTAACTGCACCAACATTCAAATTACAGGGGTCCCAGAAGAAGAAGAGAAAAAGAAAGGGACGAGAAAATATTGGAAGAGATTATGGTTGAAAACTTACCTAATGTGGGAAAGGAAACAGTCAATCAAGTCCAGGAAGGGCAGATAGTCCCATACAGGATACATCCAAGGAGAAACATGCCAAGACACATATTAATCAAATGATCAAATATTAAAAGCAAAGAAAAAAATTGAAAGCAGCAAGGAAAAAGCAATAACAAACGAGGAAATCCCTATAAGGTTAACAGCTGATCATTCAGCAGAAATTCTGCAAGCCAGAAGGGAGTGGCAGGACATATTTAAAGTGATGAAAGGGAAAAACCTACAACCAAGATTACTCTACCCAGCAAGGTTCTCATTCAGATTCAATGGAGAATTTGAAATCTTTACAGACAAGCAAAAGCTAAGAGAGTTCAGCACCAGCAAACCAGCTTTACAACAAAAGCTAAAGGAACTTCTCTAGGCAGGAAACACAAGAGAAGGAAGAGACCTACAATAACAGACACAGAACAACTAAGAAAATGGTAATAGGAACACACATATCGTTAACTACCTTAAATGTAAACGGATTAAATACTCCAACCAAAAGACACAGACTGGCTGAATGAATACAAAAACAAGACCTGTATATATGCTGTCTACAAGAGACCCACTTTGGACCTAGGGACACATACAGACTGAAAGTGAGGAGATGGAAAAAGATATTCCTTGCAAATGGAAATCAAAAGAAAGCTGGAATAGCAATTCCCATATCAGATAAAATGGACTTTAAAATAAAGACTATTACAAGAGACAAAGAAGGACACTACATAATGACCAAGGGATCAATCCAGAAGAATATATAACAATTGTAAATATTTATGTACCCAA
The DNA here is from genome assembly GCF_949774975.1 of Lagenorhynchus albirostris. Classification (NCBI taxonomy): domain Eukaryota; kingdom Metazoa; phylum Chordata; class Mammalia; order Artiodactyla; family Delphinidae; genus Lagenorhynchus; species Lagenorhynchus albirostris. The sequence continues at coordinate 34,999,938 of NC_083103.1, forward strand.
AATAGGAGCACCTCAATATATAAGGCAAATGCTAACAGACATAAAAGGGGAAATCGACAGTAACACAATCATAGAAGGGAACTTTAACAACCCACTTTCATCAATGGACAGATGATCCAAAATGAAAATAAATAGGGAAACACAAGCTTTAAATGATACATTAAACAAGATGGACTTAATTAATATTTATAGGATACTCCATCCAAATACAACAGTATACACTTTCTTCTCAATGCTCATGGAACATTCTCCAGGACAAATCATATCTTGGGTCACAAATCAAGCGTTGGTAAATTTAAGAAGACTGAAATCATATCAAGTATCTTTTATGACCACAATACTATGAGATTAGATATCAATTACAGGATAAAAAATGTAAAAAATACAAACAGAGGGAGGCTAAACAATATGCTACTAAATAACCAAGAGATCATTGAAGAAATCAAAGAGGAAATCAAAAAATACCTAGAAACAAAGGCCAATGAAAACACGACAACCCAAAATCGATGGAATGCAGCAAAAGCAGTTCTAAGAGGGAAGTTTATAGCAATAAAATCGTACCTCAAGAAACATCTCAAATAAACAACCTAAATTTACACCTAAAGCAATTAGAGAAATAATAACAAAAAACCGCCAAAGTAAGCAGAAGGAAAGAAATCATAAAGATCAGATCAGAAATAAATGAAAAAGAAATGAAGGAAATGATAGCAAAGATCAATAAAACTAAAAGCTGGTTCTTTGAGAAGATAAACAAAATTGATAATTAACCAGACTCATCAACAAAAAAAGGGAGAAGACTCAATTCAACAGAATTAGAAATTAAAGAGAAGTAACAACTGACACTGAAGAAATACAAAGGATCATGAGAGATTACTACAAGCAACTATATGCCAATAAAATGGACAATCTGGAAGAAACGGACAACTTCTTAGAAAAGCACAACCTTGCATGACTGAACCAGGAAGAAACTGAAAATATAAACAGACCAATCACAAGCACTGAAATTGAGACTGTGATTAAAAATCCTCCAAAAAACAAAAGCCCAGGACCAGATGTATTCACAGGCGAATTCTATCAAACATTTAGAGAAGAGCTAACACCTATCCTTCTCAAACTCTTCCAAAATATAGCACATGGAGGAACATTCCCAAATTCATCCTACGAGGCCACCATCACCCTGATACCAAAACCAGACAAAGATGTCACAAAAAAAGAAAACTACAGGCCAATATCACTGATGAACATAGATGTAAAAATCCTCAACAAAATACTAGCAAACAGAATCCAACAGCACATTAAAAGGATCATACACCATAATCAAGTGGGGTTTATCCCAGGAATGCAAGGATTCTTCATTATATGCAAATAAATCAATTGATAAACCATATTAGCAACTTGAAGGAGAAAAACAATATGTGAATCTCAATAGATGCAGAAAAAGCTTTTGACAAAATTCAACACTGATTTATGATAAAAACTCTCCAGAAAGTAGGAATAGTAGGGAACTTACCTCAACATAATACAGGCCATATATAACACACCCAGAGCCAACATCGTTCTCAATGGTGAAAAACTGAAACCATTTCCACTAAGATCAGGAACAAGACAAGGTTACCCACTCTCACCACTATTATTCAACATAGTTTTGGAAGTTTTAGCTACAGCAATCAGAGAAGAAAAATAAATAAAAGGAACCCAAATTGGAAAAGAAGAAGTAAAACTGTCACTGTTTGCAGATGACATGATACTATACATAGAGAATCCTAAAAATGCTATCAGAACACTATTAAAGCTAATCAATGAATTTGGTAAAGTAGCAGGATACAAAATTAATGCACAGAAATCTCCTGCATTCCTATACACTAATGATGAAAAATCTGAAAGAGAAATTGAGGAAACACTCTCATTTACCAATGCAACAAAAAGAATAAAATACCTAAGAATAAACCTACCTAAGGAGACAAAAGACCTGTATGCAGAAAATTATAAGACACTGATGAAAGAAATTAAAAATGATACAAACAGATGGAGAGATATACCATGTTCTTGGATTGGAAGAATCAACATTGTGAAAATGACTATACTACCCAAGGCAATCTACAGATTCAGTGCAATCCCTATCAATGGCATTTTTCACAGAACTGGAACAAAAGTTTAACAATTTGAATGGAAACACAGAAGTCCCCGAATAGCTAAAGCAATCCTGAGAACAAAAATGGAGCTGGGGGAATCAGGCTCCCTGAATTCAGACTACACTACAAAGCTACAGGAATCAAGACAGTATGGTACTGGCACAAAAACAGAAATAGAGATCAATGCAACAGGATACAAAGCCCAGAGATAAACCAATGCACATATGGTCATCTTAACTTTGATAAAGGAGGTAAGAATATACAGTGGAGAAAGGACAGCCTCTTCAATAAGTGGTACTGGGAATACTGGACAGCTACATGTAAAAGAATGAAATTAGAACACTCCCTAACACCATACACAAACTCAAAATGGATTAAAGACCTAAATGTAAGGCCGGACACTATAAAACTCTTAGAGGAAAACATAGGAAGAACAGTCTATGACATAAATCACAGCAAGATCGTTTTTGACCCACCTCCTAGAGAAATGGAAATAAACACAAAAATAAACAAATGGGACCTAATGAAACTTCAAAGCTTTTGCAAAGCAAAGGAAACCATAAACAAGATGAAAAGACAACCCTCAGAATGGGAGAAAATATTTGCAAATGAGGCAACTGACAGAGGATTAATCCCCAAAATATACAATCAGCTCATGCAGCTCAATACCAAAAAACCAAACAATCCAATCAGAAAATGGGCAGAAGCCCTAAATAGACATTTCTCCAAAGAAGATATACAGATTGCCAACAAATATATGAAAGGATGCTCAACATCCCTATCATTAGAGAAATGCAAATCAAAACTACAATGAGGTATCACCTCACACCAGTCAGAATGGCCATCATCAAAAAATCTACAAGCAATAAATGCTGGAGAGGGTATGGAGAAAAGGGAACCCTCATACACTGTTGGTGGGAATGTAAATTGATACAGCCACTATGGAGAACAGTATGGAGGTTCCTTAAATAACTAAAAATATAACTACCATATGGCCCAGCAATCCCACTACTGGGCATATACCCTGAGAAAACCATAACTCAAAATGAGTAACGTACCACAATGTTCATTGCAGCACTGTTTACAATAACCGGGACATGGAATTAACGTAAGTGTCCATCGACAGATGAATGGATAAAGATGTGTCACGTATATACAGTGGAATATTACTTAGCCATAAAAAGAAACAAAATTGAGTTATTTGTAGTGAGGTGGATGGACCAAGAGTCTGTCATACAGAGTGAAGTAAGTCAGAAAGAGAAAAACAAATACTGTATGCTAACACATATATATGGAATATAAAAAAAAAATGGTCTGATGAACCTAGGGGCAGGACAGGAATAAAGATGCACACGTAGAGGGTGGACTAAAGGACATGGAGAAGGAGAAGGGGAAGCTGGAATGAAGCGAGAGAGTGGCATGGATATATATACACTACCAAATTAAAATAGATAGCTAGTGGGAAGCAGCTGCATAGCACAGGGAGATCAGCTCTGTGCCTTGTGACCACCTAGAGGGGTGGGATAGGGAGGGCGGGAGGGAGAGGCAAGAGGGAGGAGATATGGGGATATATGTATACGTATAGCTGATTCACTTTGCTATACAGCAGCAACTAACACAACAATGTAAAGCAATTATACTCCCGTAAAGATGTTAAAAAATAATAAAAAAAATAAATTCATATTACAATACTACATGATCCACAGTTGGCTGAACCTGCAAATACAGAGGCACTGCATATAAGAGGCTGACTATAAATTCTAAGTGGATTTTCAACTGTGTGGAGGCTGGCGCCCCTTACGTCCTTGTTCAAGGGTCAGCTGTACTTTTAAAAGGGAATCAAGACAAATAAGTCTTAATTGTATCTGCCTGAATTTACCTATTCAACTGTACATTCAATCAAAACTCACCATAAATATTTGTGAACTACTTAATCATTAGCAAGCAGTACTATGAGAACCATTCCACTTACTGAAAATTAAAATTAATCTTTTAAAACACTCAAAATGTGTTACTGGATATACGATAATTATATTCTTGCCAAATAGATGATTCTTCCACTTCATCTTCAGTTGAATTAAATAAATAGCTTTGTGTTTACATTCAGACATAAGCAAAGGTTGCAATTAAAAGATAACATAAAACTCTGGGATTTGTAATGAAGAACCGTAATCATTACCACATAAATAGGAAATTAAAAATGCAATAAATACAGAACATCTAAAAGAAAAAACCATACTACTCAGTACCAATCAATGAAATTAATACCACCTATTACTCCAGCACTATTTCCTGGAATCAAAGGGTGGTTCATGTGTCACATTTTGCCTTTTTCATGTATCTTTGACAAAACATCTCTTAAGACCATTTGAAATGTAGAGTTAAACTACAACAAGTTACTTTTGAATAGTACCTTAGTTAAAAAATAAAAGTTAAGACAACTTCATTTGCTTCTCACATCAGTTCCATATGAAAGGCAAGAAATTACTATTGTCCTCATTTTGCCTAAGACCATAACCCAAGTCTCCTGACTTCTAGTCCAAAGATTGAGTCTCACCAAGAGTGAGTACATCTTCTTTATCCATTCAACTGTCGTTGGACATTAGGTTGTTTCCATGTCCTGGCTATTGTAAAGAATGCTGCAGTGAACACTGGGGTACATGTGCCCTTTTGAATTATGGCTTTCTCAGGGTATATGCCCTGTAGTGTGGTACATATATACAATGGAATATTACTCAGCCGTAAAAAGGAATGAAATTAGGTCATCTGTATAGATGTGGATGGACCTAGAGTCTGCCATACAGCATGAAGTAAGTCAGAAAGAGAAAAACAAATATTGTCTATTAAAGCATATATGTGGAATCTAGAAAAAGGGTACAGATGAACCTACTTCCAGGCCAGGAATAGAGACGTAGACGTAGAGAACAGACGAGTGGACACAGAGGGGGATGGGGAGGGTGTGACAAATTGGGAGATAAGGATTAACATATATACACTACCATGGGTAAAATAGATAGCTAGTGGGAACATGCTATAAAGCACAGGAAGCTCAGTGCTCTGTGATGACCTAGATGGGTGGGATTGGCGGGTGGGGCATGGGAGGGAGATCCATGAGGGAGGGGATATATGTATACATATAGCTGATTCACTTCACTGTGCAGCAGAAACTAACACAACATTGTAGAGCAGTTGTAGTGCAATTAAAAAAAAAAAATGAGTGAGTACAGAGCCCTGCACAGGTACTTATATCTTCTAACCATGGTAGGAGAATAGGACTGTTACAAACATCATTTTACAAAATGAGAAACTAAATCACAGAAGAATAAAGGGCATTGTTTTAGTTTTCTACTGCTGCTGTTACAAATTACCAAAAACTTAGCAGCTTAAAACAATACAATTATCATCTTTCAGTTCTGGAGGTCAGAAGTCCAAAATGGGTCTCACTGCACTGAAATCAAAGTATCAGCAGAGCTGTATTCCTTTTGCGGGGGGTGGGGGGCTGCGGGTGGGGAGTGCTATGGAGACAGATGTTTCCTTGCCTTTTCCAGCTTCCAGAGGCTGCATGAATTCCTTGGCTCAAGGCCCCATTCATTTGTCTTCAAAACCAGCAATGTATAGCTAATTCCTTCTCATGATGCCATGTGTCTGGTTCTCTTTCTTTTGCTTCCCTCTTTCATTTATAAAGACCCTTGTAGTTACATTGGGCCAACTCAGATAATCCAGGATAATGAAGCCATCTCAAAGTCAGCTGATGAGCAACTGTAATTCCATCTGAAACCTGAATTCTCCTTTGGTTTTTTTCTTTAACATCTTTATTGGAGTATAATTGCTTCACAGTGTTGTGTTAGTTTCTGCTGTATAACAAAGTGAATCAGGTATACGTATACATATATGACCATATCACCTCTCTCTTGTGTCTCCCTCCCACCCTCCCTATCCCACCCCTCTAGGTGGTCACAAAGCACCGAGCTGATCTCCCTGTGCTATGTGGCTGCTTCCCACTAGCTATCTATCTTACATTTGGTAGTGTGTATATATGTCCATGCCATTCTCTCACTTCATCCCAGCTTACCCTTCCCCCTCCTTGTGTCCTCAAGTCCATTCTCTACATCTGCATCTTTATTCCTGTCCTGCCCCTAGGTTCTTCAGAACCATTTTTTTTTAGATTCCATATATATGTTAACATACAGTATTTGTTTTTCTCTTTCTGACTTACTTCATTCTGTATGACAGACTCTAGGTCCATCCACCTCACTACAAATAACTCAATTTTGTTTCTTTTTATGGCTGAGTAATATTCCATTGTATATATGTGCCACATCTTTATCCATTCATCTGTTGATGGACACTTAGGTTGCTTCCATGTCCTGGTTATTGTAAATAGAGCTGCAAATGAACATTGTGGTACATGACAATTTTTGAATTATGATTTTCTCAGGGTATATGCCCAGTAATGGGATTGCTCAGTTGTATGGTAGTTCTATTTTTAGTTATGGTAGTTCTATTTTTAGTGTGGAGAAAAGGGAACCCTCTTGTACTGTTGCTGGGAATGTAAATTGATACAGCCACTACGGAGAACAGTATGGAGGTTCCTTGAAAAACTAAAAATAGAACTACCATATGATCCTTTGTTTTTTAACCTAACATATTAACCGGTTCCAGGGGTTAGGATGTGGATACCTTCATCTTCTGCCTACCACAGTGACAGATGGCTAGGAAGTAGTACAGCCAGGGCTTGAACATGAACTTGTTTGACCCCAAAGCCCACCCATGCTCTCAAATCACTATTATATTGCTACCTTAGAATATGCCCACTATGACATGCAAAGTTTTCTCTGCCAGGGAGGCAGAAAACACCATCTCTACTATGTTCTCTCTCCCACTGTCCACTGAGTTGCTGAGGCTTAGAAAAATGAGATGACATAACAGGTAAGAGTTAACAGCTGGGCGATAATCTCTTCCTCCAGCCTCTGGGAACGCTTGAGGAACATTTGATCCCTGGCTGCACATTCTGCAACATCAAGTGAGGAAATACAACCTTTAGAGATAAATGATGGTCCCACTAGGTTTACCACATGCTGATTTCTGATTTAAGGCTGTCGTCAGAATAGTTAGGTACCTATGTCAGCAGTTGTACTTCAGAATGGGAACTGGGCACGCTCCCCTCCACGTACTAGGTGACTCTCAGGAATGTTAAGCTGAAGGACCACAGACCCTGCAGCTTCTCTACAGCCAGCACCTGAACTTGTTTGACACCAAAGTCATGCTCTCAAATCCCTCTATTATATTGTTACCTTAGAATATGCCCAATATAACATGCAAAGTCTTCCCTTCCAGACTACGGTCAATTCCCATGCCTTGAAACCAAAACAAATCCCATGCTTTGGGATGGGACACCAGCAGCTGCATCTAGGTGTGTGAGGCCTCTATGATGTTACTGGTTGTGTATGTGGCAGTATTCCTTGTTCCATATCTTTTCTTAAAGTAAGTTACTTGCTGCTGGGTAAAACGATCATGTCTTGTCAATTCGACTGACAACACAACTGGAAACAAGACCTGTTATCTTGTTCAACAAATGACTGAGCATTTTTTCACAATCTTCACAAGAGCCATTCCTGAGACTCCAGTTTCAGTACTGCTAAATATCACAAGCAAACATCTGTATTAAACTCAAACAACAACAGAAAGTCTTCTTTCTTCTTCTGGTAATAGTCACAACATTACATGCAGCTGAACAATATATCCAGAGGACTTTGACCATAACCAAGGCAAATTTATTAAGAATTTGGACTGCCATGGTGGTGCAGTAGTTAAGAATCTGCCTGCCAATGCAGGGGACATGGGTTCAAGCCCTGGTCTGGAAAGATCGCACATGCCGCAGAGCAACTCAGCCCGTGCATCACAACTACTGAGCCTGTGCTCTAGAGCTCGTGAGCCACAATTACTGAGCCCGCATGCCACAACTACTGAAGCTCGCACACTTAGAGCATTTGCTCTGCAACAAGAAAAGCCACTGCAATGAGAAGCCTGCACACCGCAACGAAGAGTAACCCCCGCTCACCGCAACTAGAGAAAGCCTGTGTGCGGCAACGAAGACCCGACATAGCCAAAAATAAATAAAATAGATTTATAGAAATAAAAAAACTATAGAAAAACAATTAAAGTATATCTGTCTCCCAAGTAATATGTGTTTCTTATAATGCCAGAAGCACTCTAAGTAAAAAAAAGTAAAAACAATAAACAAATAAAAACCACAGTAGAACACCAAAAAATTGTTGTAAGGTCATTTGTTTCAACTAAACTTAAGAAAGGTGGTCCTAGTAAATTAGTATAGCCCAATGGACTGAGTAGACATTTTTACTATTATATATGATAATAATAAGTATGATAATAAGTGCATATGGCTCGTCTACAGTATAGAATTTGTTGTAACCAGGTTATAGTCTTTCTGATTTTTATATTTAATGCAGTCCAATGCCGAGGAGAACACATAATGTGTGTTAAATGAAAAAAGAAAGTAAATTTAGGATTCTTAATAATTCCTTGAGCTAACAAGTAACTATAAAATAAACAAACATAGGAATAAGCAATTGGAACAATGTGATTCCAATCTCTGGTAGCAATTTGACAATATCAAGGCAAGTTAAAGATGTATATAGCAGAGGAGACCTTTACCAGTGTAATAATTCCAGCACTATTTGCCATTGTAAAAACTAGTGAACAGGAAAGAGAATAAGTAAATTGTGGATTACTCATGTAATGGGTTACTATAGCAATTAAAATGAATGAACCAGAGCTACGTATGTGAACATGGATAAATCTCAAAAACATGTTGAGTGACAAAAGCAAATGACAACTGAATATATGCAGTATGATATCATGTTTGTAATGTGAGAAACATACCAAAGAATTCTACATAGTGTTGACAGATATATAGATAGACAGTAAAAATACAGAAACATCCATGGAGATAAGTATCAAATTCAACAGAAACAGGAAGGTGAATGAGATCCAAGAGAGGTATACAAGCATTTTAATGCTACCTATAACTTCTTAAAGAAAGTATATGTGGCAAGACAACAAAATGTTAAAATTTGATAGGATTCAACGGTAGGTACAAGACTGCTCATTACATTATACTCTCAATTTTTCTCTATGTTTGTAATCGTTTGTGAACCTATTAAAAGAATACACTTACCAGGTCACAAAAAGATTATGCTGGAATGGATCCTTGAAATACTGTATTCAAGATCAGATGGTCAAGAACACACAGCCAGAGGCCTAGGAGCAGCTAAGTGGAAATTCTGAAACTTAAATCCAGTTTCTCTAATTTGCACATCTGTTCTCTATTCACTGTGCCTTCCAGTGTATTAGGCTTTACTTTCATTTCTGGTTCTTTTTAGTTAAATAAAATGTTTTTTTTTTAATTTTTAATTAGAGGGAAAAAGAATCCCAGTTCAGTAGTTCCTCCAGTTCTGGGTAACAGCTTTTGTAGCCTTAAGGGTTGTAAATTTCAAGACTACAGAAATAAGAAAAGGTGAGAGAAAAAAGCCGCAGGGCCATCTGAAAGCCTTTACATGTCTGAGCTGGAAGGAATCATTTCGCTGAAACTGCCAACACATAAACCTCCTATGGGAGCCAAACACACTTGCAGACGTGAGGATAAAGGGCTGGGGTGTCGTTATTCTTAATGGAGATGACAGCCACCTGCCTCATCCCTCAGATGTCAGACCGAATTTCTATCAGAATCATGAGAAGTGTCCCAACCCCAGAAGCAGTGACTAAGGAAGAAACGCTGTTCACCTTCCCCAAAATGATTCTGCCTAGAAAAGAACAGAACCAAAAATCAATCATTTACCCTTAGATTCCTTCTGTAATTTTACCTTTCCCCTTGGTGCTCCTCCCCTAAGAGGTGGCCAAACCCTTTTCTTAAACTGCAGAACGTGAATCAGCTCCAAAGGAAGGGGAAGGGGACTAACATTTGTTGAGCTCTTTTGCCAGATGTTCCCTTATTTCAGCCTCACACTCATCCTTTGAGGCAGGCATTGTCCACCCTCTTAAACAGAGAGGAAATTGGGTTTCCAAAGGTCAGATAACAGATCCAAGTTCATGCATTTAGGTAAGTGCAAGAAATCTCCCTAAAATCCACGTTTTTTCTGCTACACCATGCTTCCAAAAGTCCATAGTCTTTGGCACTTCAAGGTCCTCTCTCAGATCCTCAGGTTTTTCATCTGAAATGTAGATGAACTGTAGTAGCCTATCTTTAACATTCTATGACTCTGAATAAAGCAACCCTGGGGCAGACACAGAGTTATAATTCACAGAGACAACTTGGAGAGATGAAGTTAGAATAGAGTCTGTGACAAGTAATAGAGTCAACCCTCTTTATCAGAGATACTGGATGAAATTTAAAAATAAATAGGAAAAAATTTGAAAGGAAAGTGTTCATTGCTTAATAGTCAATCTACTCTTCGAGACAGGCAGGTCATCATGGGTGAATTTACCACCTTAAGTGTTGCTTTGTTGTATGCTTTTCTGGGCATAGAAACCTCTCAAATCAAACCTCATCAGCAGGTATCTCACCACCATCTTCCATCTTTTTCCAACCAGCTACTCTGAAATCCAGAAGGAAGGTGGTTTGTCTTCCTTACTTCCAGCTTTCAGATATGCTGACTTTTCCGTTCATGTTCTCACTCTCTCTTTCCATGAAGTCCTGTCACTTCTCTCTCTCAAAGACCAGCTCCAGGCTCGCCTCTCCTGTAAAGTCTTCCCTTGATTAACTCCAAGAGGATCCAATGATTTTAATTATTTCAGATTTCTCGTCTTTTTGATATAAGGGGGAAGAGAAATCTGTTTCTACCATGTGCCAGATATTCTGCTAAAGCCTCAATGACTGTAATCACATAAAATCACCTTTAATCCAGTCAAGCTATTATTATTCCTATTTCACTGATGACAAAACTGAAACCAGGCAAAATTAAAGTGACTTGCTGAAGGTCACACATTTGGAAAACCAGAATTGACAACCAAATCAACTTGGATCTAAACCCCAAATCAAAGGGCTTCTGCGCAGAGAACAGACTGCGGGTATGCAGAAATGTGGATCTTTGCTTATTTTTTCCCCTTCCCCTAAGTTGTGTCAAATAACTCCGTTGTTTATCCATATTTCTCTGTTTCTAAAATGTTAGGTCTCCCCAGGGCCAGCAAGGCTTACACTGCCAGATGCCCAAGTGATGTAAAAATGAAACGTATTATCCTCCAATAAATAATATTAATGTTGACCAAGGATATTGGACATAAAACCAAACACACTGTCCTCTCCTTGAAACTAATCACACTACATCAGCACTCAAAGAGCTGTGTTGTTCTGGTTGCCACAGCTCAATAAGGACTTAACAAGACTTGGAAAAAGTCCAGGGATGAGCAATTAAAACATCCTAGGAGACAGAAAAGGCTGTCCTAGAAGAACAAACTAAAATCAATCAAGACCCTTAAGTTTACCAACATAAAAACTGAGAACTGATGGATTCAGAGTCTGTAAACATATCTGTGGATAGATAGTATAAGCACACATATGCTCACCATCATTGGCATTTGCTATTTTTTGTCCATCCAGCATCCGTTTCCTTTTCCCCCGGTATCTGGGGTTCCTTATGGGGAGCTTCCTGTCCTTTACCACTAGTGTGTGTACTGTGATGGAAGAGTAATTTCAGGAATTCCCCTCCTACCTAGGATCTGAGGTAATGGAGCCTTGCTTTCAAGAGCACCATAAAGCCATGGAGAAGTCATATGACCTAATCTCAGCTAATCAGATTCCTCCTCTCCTTCAGCTTTAAATTTTGAGAGAGGGAGAAATAAGAGGGCAGAAGAAGTGGTGGTTAGGTTTATCCACTCAACCATTCTTGCTATGGAACTATTCCTTTCTTCCTGTATCCTGGCCATTAGGAACCTCCAGGATTCCAGTCATTTTCTATATGAGTTTCTCCATCCTACCAAGCAAGTCTATGAGTTCCTGATAGTCTTGCCATAAATCCCTTTTGTTTCGGTTAGCGTCAGTTTCAGATACTTCTAAAAAACAGATACACTCACCAAAGCCCAGATATGGTGCTACAAGGCAACCACTTTTTCAAAATAATAGTAAGAAGCAGGTTAAAAACTAGAAGGGAAGAAACTGATGTATGTCAGATACTGCACTAAGACCTTTATACCTACAATTGCTTTTAAGTCTCAGAATAACCCTGTGAGGTGGGAAGTAGGATCTCAATTCTGCAGACTGAAACTGAGGTTCAGGAAAGATGAATAGCTTGCCCATTATAAGTGGTAAGAAAGGAAAGAACATAGAATAAAATACAAGTATGTCCCTAGGCAAACTACAAAGAGTTGTAAATTGAAACAAGTGATACTTGGACTGTTTGGTTTATAATCTTTGTGGACATCAAAAGAGAAAACACTATTGTACAATGCCTCTGGGTGATCCTGTCAGATCCAAGCCCTCAGGATAGATGGATAGATAGATGGATGTACAAAAAGAAGAAAGACCATTGGTCTAGCTCAAGAGAAGACAATTCTTACGTGATTAGCTGTTAAAGCACAAGCAATAATTGGTGCTAACATAAAAATAGAACAGAATGCTATCTTTGAAGTTTCCATTTTTAAGATATAACATAATTACTTCATATTGCATATAGATTTTTTGAACATTATATTTAGAAGAGTGAAGAAATTTACTCTCACTATACTACTATATGGCTTCAAATTTTCCATCTCAACAGACAGGACCTAAAGCAAAAATCTACATGACTTAGAAAAAACACGGATTTCACTTCAATCAAAATCTGTTCATCAACTGGGCTGGTGACCTTCACTTTAGTAAAATATGTATATCATAAATTAAGTCATTTTGTAAAGAAACTACTACTCTTTGGGGAATGGCATGTACCCCACCACCACCACCACACTCCCACCCAGAGGTACCGACACAGGTCTGACAAAGCGAGGGTTTCTTCTCAACTGACTCATCTGAAACAATACACATTAGCATGCCAAGGAAATACACATTAGCATGCCAAGGAAAATAAGACCAGAGAAGATGCTGGTAGGAAGATGCTGGTAGGAATGAGGAAGAAAATGTGGGATGTTGATTAAGACCAACCTCTTCATTTTTCAACAGAGAAAACTGAAGGTCAGTGAAGCCAAGTGACACAGCCAAGCTCACAGAGCAGCCCCTGGCCGACTTGGGGCTCACGCTCGAGCATCCTGGTGTAGGATGGGGTTACCGCCTCTATACCACACTGCCCACACTCAACCTAGAAAACATACTGTGGGCCAACAAGTAAGGAAACAGAAAATTATCCTTTTAGGATCTGTAATCCTAGAGTATGAATCACGGTAATGGAAATGCCGCTTTCTCTTCTTTTGTTTCAAACTAAGGGAAATATTTCTTTCTACCTCCCCTCACACACATTTTTGTTTTTGTTCAGAGACATGACTGATTTCCTATCAATTTGGCACCACAAACCTGATTCCAATCACATTATTAAAATGAAAGAAGAGCCGTCGGGTCAGCGTTGTTCCCATCAGGGACATCCATTATCCTTTGACAGGTAACACGGGGGATCAGAACACTGCCGCCCAACTGGGAAGCATCCCTGAAATATGAATGAAAATTGGACCCTACCTTTTCATAGGCCGTGGCTCTGCTGATGGAGTGCCACCAAACAGATCGATGTCTCCATTTCCTTAATTAATGAGCATCTCACCAGGGGAAAGAGAGTGGATATTGTTTCAATCTTTGTAAACTTTGCTGCAAACACTGGAGCTCTCTTGAGCATCCACAAGGATCTAACAAGCCCTTACCCTGAATAATACACTCACGCTTTATTTGTTCAGCTGAACCCATGAACAGATTCTCTGAAACCTATAAAATGATTTCTAAACAGGAAACCTATACTCACGTTTTTTAGACATCACTTCCGCAATCATAATTTATTATGTCCCTACTATGTGCATCGTACTAGGCTGGCCCTTGAAAAATGTCTAAGGCAGGCACTGTTAGAGAGACTCTCTAATTTAATAGGAGAGGCAGATCATATTCATAAAAGGTGTGTAAGATTTCATTGTACTGAGGGAACGAAATAAAATTCCCAAGTAGCCTGTTTTCCCGCTGAATTCTGAACAGATTTCCCTATTTGAAAATTGCGCTTTGAGTCAAACCCAACTCTCCTTTGTGGTGCTGGCTGGGACTGGGACTCAAAACCACATCTCTACCTTGCCAGCTTCACCCTGTTAGGCTCTTCCCATAAGGATGCAGGAAGGGAAAAGCAAGGTTTCAGAATGCAGAAGGGACTTCATCCTTCTTATTTGTTTTCATTTTGATTCCTAGCAATGATTCTTCAATCCAACAGCAGCAATTTTCTGCCAGTGGCAGCATTTGGTTCCAGTCTGCATTTTTCCTAGCACTTGAAGAACCATTGTTATGACGCCCCCAGATATCAATACCAGCTGGCCAACACTTCCTCCTTAGACATCCACAGACCAGTCCCGTGATACCACTTTTCCACTCTCAGAGACACTAGCACCAGCTAAACAATGCCCCATCCTCGGATATCTGAGTCTGTGCTCTGTAAAGCCTTTTCTCCAAGCTTCTGAAATATTACTAATTCCGTCCTCACCCTTTTGTCCTCCCAGCCCATCTGCATCCAGAAGTTGCTTTACCGGTGGTACCCTGACATTCTCTTTTTGCCTTTTTAGTTCTTTAATATATAGTTACAATTCATCATATTAAGTCCCTCCTTTAATATATCTGGTATGATTTCTGTCTCCTGGGTGAACCCTGACTGACTGCAAACTTCAGAGGATCCCATTTCCTTAAGAATACAGTCCCTAGAGTCTGACAACCAGGGTTTGAATCTCAGCTCCTCCATGCAGCAGTTGTATGAAGTTAGTTCACCTCTATGTGTCTGTGTTCTCATCTGTTAACTTGGGATAATGGTAGTACCTACATTGTAAGGTTGTTGGGAGAATTAAATAAGTCAATATATGTCAAGTATTAGAGTAATACCTAACTCACAGACGCACTATTAAAATCTTAGCTATTCTTCTCCCAGGATGGACCACATACACTCAGAAACCAGTCTCTCACCTTTGGTACACTAGATGGGAAGAAATAATGATGATAATTTAAGGTGCTGCATTTTCCATTCTTTAAATGAAGATCTGAGGTTTTTGCAATTTGCCACGGTCCAGTCAAGAAAGTGAGAACACTTAACTCGCTAAAATCGAGAAAAAAATAGAGGAGTAAAGGTCAACAAAATTAAGTGGAGACATTCTCTGTCTCTAACACTACAAAAATACAAACTTCTTACTGGGTATGTGGTTCAGAGACGGTAAAAGAAGAGGTGTCATTCCCCAGCTCTTTCCTTAAACCAATATGTACTGCTCATGTGACAGTGTGATGCAGGGAAAGAGAATGACTTTGAAGTTGGAATCGGGTTCCAAATCCAGCTCTGCCATCTCCTACCTCTGACACTGACAAGTTACTAACTCCTCAGCCTCGGATTCCTCAGAGCCACACAGCTTTGGCACTTAGTAGGTGTTCAACAAATAGCAGCTTTGTATTTGTTTTCAGTAAGTATTCCCTGAATAAATTCAACTGTATAGTTTCACCTTGTGCTATTTCTTTTGTTTTTCCTTAACAACCCAATATAAAATTACTGCTCATTGCCACATATCAGTCCAATGAAAGCCAGCAGAATCTCAATGATGAGTCATAAATTAGGTTTCAGAGGTCTAAGCTCCTGCAGTGGTCACCTTGGGGACAGAAAGTATTCAGCTCACTAAAGACTGGTGGAACTTAGGGAAATGTGGGCACTCAGGTGCATCGTCACTTTCAAAGAAGTTTCTCTGACATGGAGCTTACTTTGCCTATTACATAAATGATGAGATAAGAAGATAAGGGCTGGAATCCCTAAACAGCTCCCAGCTGTAAATAAATAGAAACAGATGATTAATTTCTACATTATTTGCCAACTAATTTCTCTTCCACAGAAAGCAAAATGGTCTACTCTTGATCTTACAGTATTTCTGATTGCTCACAAATCATGTTAGAGGCTAAAAGAGAATTTCTATGTAAATGCTCTGATAAAAATCATGAACAACAGCGTGGCAAACAGAATTGTGCACAAATTAGTAATTCTAGAACAGGACACATTTCAATCATCTAAAAATTTGTTTTCCAATTAATTCTCACTAATTTGAACAACAAAAAGGAAGCACCTACTATAAACTCAGCTTTGGAGACAACCAAAGATTTGGGCTTTTATCTTCCAGATGATGTGATATAAATCAGAGATTATGCAATACAGATTAATACTATAAAGAAAGCAAAATAGTGTTCGCAATACATATAGGCATACCATTGTCTCCTAATCATATGTATGCAAATTATGGCCTGGAGTTAAATACAGCTCTCCAGTCAGCTACCTCTTTTTGGTTTTGCTTTGGTTTTTTAAATTTAATTTAATTTACTTTTTATACAGCAGGTTCTTATTAGTTATCTATTTTATACATATTAGTGTATACATGTCAATCCCAATCTCCCACTTCATCGCACCCCTCCATCCCCCCTTGGTGTCCATACATTGTTCTCTACATCTGTGTCTCTATTTCTGCCCTGCAAACTGGTTCATCTGTATCATTTTTCTAGGTTCCACATACATGCGTTAATATATGATATTTGTTTTTCTCTTTCTGACTTACTTCACTCTGTATGACGGTCTCTAGGTACATTCACGTCTCTACAAATGACCCAATTTCGTTCCTTTTTATGGCTGAGTAATATTCCATTGTATATATGTACCACTTCTTCTTTATCCATTCATCTGTTGATGGGTGTTTAGGTTGCTTCCATGACCTGGCTATTGTAAATAGTGCTGCATTGAACACTGGACTGTATGACTCTTTCTGAATTATGGTTCTCTCAGGGTATATGCCCAGTAGTGGGATTGCTGGGTCATATGGTAATTCTATTTTTAGCTTTCAAAGGAACCTCCATACTGTTCTCCATAGTGGCTGTAACAATTTGCATTCCCACCAACAGTGCAAGAGGGTTCCCTTTTCTCCATGCCCTGTCCAGCATTTATTGTTTGTAGATTTTTTGAGGATGGCCATTCTGACTGCTGTGAGGTGAAACCTCACTGTAGTTTTGATTTGCATTGCTCTAATAATTAGTGACGTTGAGCAGCTTTTCATGTGCTTCTTGGCCATCTGCATGTCTCCTTTGGAGAAATGTCTATTTAGCTCTTCTGCCCATTTTTGGATTGGGTTGCTTATTTTTTTAATATGGAGCTGCATGAGCTGTTTATATATTTTGGAGATTAATCCTTTATCCATTGATTCGTTTGCAAATATTTTCTCCCATTCTGAGGGTTGCCTTATCATCTTGTTTATAGTTTCCTTTGTTGTGCAAAAGTTTTTAAGTTTCATTAAGCCCCATTTGTTTATTTTTGTTTTTATTTCCATTACTCTAGGAGGTGGGTCAAAAAAGATCTTGCTGTGATTTATGTCATAGAGTGTTCTTCCGATGTTTTCCTCTAAGAGTTTAATAGTGTCCAGTCTTACATTTAGGTCTTTAATGCATTTTGAGTTTACTTTTGTGTATGGTGTTAGGGAGTGTTCTAATTTCATTCTTTTACATGGGGCTGTCCAGTTTTCCCAGCACCACTTATTGAAGAGAGTGTCTTTTATCCATTGTATAACCTTATCTACTTTGTCATAGATTAGTTGACCGAAGGTGCGTGGGTTTATCTCCGGGCTTTCTATCCTGTTCTGTTGATCTATATTTCTGTTTTTGTGCCAGTACCATATTGTCTTGATTACTGTAGCTTTGTAGTATAGTCTGAAGTCAGGGAGTCTGATTCCTTCAGCTCTGTTTTTTTCCCTCAAGATTGCTTTGGCTATTTGGGGTCTTTTGTATCTCCATACAAATTTTAAGATTTTTCGTTTTAGTTCTGTAAAAAATGCCACTGGTAATTTGATATGGATTGCATTGAATCTGTAGATGGCTTTGGATAGTACACTCATTTTCACAATATTGATCCTTCCAATCCAAGAACATGGTATATCTCTCCATCTGTTTGTGTCGTCTTTGATTTCTTTCATCAATGTCTTACAGTTCTCTGACAACAGGTCTACCTACCTCCTTAGGTAGATTTATTCCTAGGTATTTGATTCTTTTTGTTGCAATGGTGAATGAGAGTGTTTCTTTAATTTCTCTTTCTGCTCTTTCGTTGTTAGTGTACAGGAATGCAAGAGATTTGTGTGCATTAATTTTGTATCCTGCAACTTTACCAAATTCATTGATTAGTTCTAGTAGATTTCTGGTGGCATCTTTAGGATTCTCTATGTATAGTATCATGTCATCTGCAACAGTGACAGTTTTACTTCTTCTTTTCCAATCTGTATTCTTTTTATTTCTTTTTCTTCTTTGATTGCCGAGGCTAGGACTTCCAAAACTATGTTGAATAATAGTGACGAGAGTGAACACCCTTGTCTTCTTCCTGATCTCAGAGGAAATACTTTCAGTTTTTCACCATTGAGAATGTTTGCTGTGGGTTTGTCATATATGGCCTTTATTACACTGAGGTTGGTTCACTCTATGCCCACCTTCTGGAGAGTTTTTATCATAAATCTGTGTTGAATTCTGTCAGAAGCTTTTTCTGCCTCTATTGAGAAAATCATATGGTATTTATTCTTCAATTAGTTAATATGGTGTATCACATTGATTGATTTGTATATACAGAAGAATCCTTGCATCCCTGGGATAAATCCCACTTGATCATGGTGTGTGATCCTTTTAATGTGTTGTTGCATTCTGTTTGCTAGTATTTTGTTGAGGAATTTTGCATCTATATTCATCAGTGATATTGGTCTATAATTTTCTTTTTTTTATTATATCTCTGTCCGGTTTTGGAATCACGATGATGGTGGCCTCATAGAATGAGTTTGGGAGTGATCCTTCCTCTGCAATTTTTCAGAAGAGTTTGAGAAGAATAGGTGTTAGCTCATCTCTAAATGTTTCATAGAATTCACCTGTGAAGCTATCTAGTCCTGGACTTTTGTTTGTTGGAAGATTTTTAATCACAGTTTCAATTTCATCACTTGTGATTCATCTGTTCATGTTTTCTATTTATTCCTGGTTCAGTCTTGGAAGGTTACACCTTTTAAGAATTTGTCCATTTCTTCCAGGTTGTCCATTTTATTGGCATAGAGTTGCTTGTAGTAGTCTCTTAGGATGTTTTGTATTTCTGTGCTGTCCACTGTAACTTCTCCTTTTTTCATTTCTAATTTTATTGATTTGAATACTCTCCTGCTTTTTCTTGATGAGTCTGACTAAAGGTTTATCAATTTTGTTTATCTTCTCAAAGAACCAGCTTTTAGTTTCATTGATCTTTGCTATTGTTTTCTTTGCTTCTATTTCATTTATTTCTGCTCTGATGTTTACGATTTCTTTCCTTCTACTAACTTTGCGTTTTGTTTTTCTAACTGTAGCTCTTTTAGGCGTAAGGTTAGATTGAGATTTTTCTCATTCCTTGAGGTAGTATTGTACTGCTTATAAACTTTCCTCTTAGAACTGCTTTTGCTACATCCCATAGGTTTTGAGTCATTGTGTTTTCATTGTCATTTGTCTCTAGGTATTTTTTGATTTCCTCTTTGATTTCTTCATTTATCTCTTGGTTAATTAGCAACATATTGTTTAGTCTCCATGTGTTTGTGTTTTTTTATGTTTTTTTCCCTGTAATTGAGTTCTAATCTCAGAGGGCTGTGGTCAGAAAAGACGCGTGATATGATTTAAATTTTCTTAAATTTATCGAGACTTGATTTGTGACCCAAGATATGATCTATCCCGGGGAATGTTCCATGTACACTTGAGAAGAAAATGTAATCTGTTTTGGGATGGAATGTTCTACAAATATCAATGAAATCTATCTTGTCTATTGTGTCATTTAAAGCTTGTGTTTCCTTATTAATTTTCTGTCTGGATGATCTGTCCATTGGTGTAAGTGAGGTGTTAGAATCCCCCACTATTACTGTGTTACTGTCAATTTCCTCTTTTATACCTGTTAGCATTTGCCTTGAGTATTGAGGTGTTCCTATGTTGGGTGTATATATATTTATAATTATTATATCTTGTTCTTGGATTGATCCCTCGATCATTATGCAGTGTCTTTTCTTGTCTCTTATAACATTCTTTCTTTTAAAGTCTGTTTTATCTGATATGAGTATTGCTATCCAGCTCTCTTTTGATTTCCATTTGCATGGAATATCTTCTTCCATCCCCTCACTTTCAGGCTGTATGTGTCCCTAGGTCTGAAGTGGGTCTCTTGTAGACAGCATATATATGGGTCTTGTTTTTGTATCCATTCAGCAAGCCTGTGTCTTTTGCTTGGAGCATTTAATCCATTCACATTTAAGGTAATTATCAATATGTGTGTTCCTATTACCATTTTCTTAATTGTTTTGTGTTTGTTTTTGTAGGTCCTTTTCTTCTCTTATGTTTCCCACTTAGAGAAGTTCCTTTAGCATTTGTTGTAGAGCTGGTTTGGTGGTGCTGAATTCTCTTAGCTTTTGCTTGTCTGTAAAGCTTTTGATTTCTCTGTTGAATCTGAATGAGATACTTGCTAGGTAGAGTAATCTTGGTTGTAGGTTCTTCCCTTTCATCACTTTAAATATATCACGCCACTCCCTTCTAGCGTGTAGAATTTCTGCTGAGAAATGAGCTGTTAACCTTATGGGAGTTCCCTTGTATGTTATTTGTTGTTTTTCCCGTGTTGCTTTTAATAATTTTTCTTTGTCTTTAATTTTTGTCAATTTGATTACTATGTATCTCGGTGTGTTTTTCCTTGGGTTTATCCTGTCTGGGACTCTCTACACTTCCTGGACATGGGTGGCTTTTTCCTTTCCCATGTTAGAGAAATTTTCGACTGTAATCTCTTCAAATATTTTCTCGGGTCCTTTCTCTCTCTCTTCTCCTTCTGGGGCCCTTATAATGCAAATGTTGTTGCATTTAATGCTGTCCCAGAGGTCTCTTAGGCTGTCTTCATTTCTTTTCATTCTTTTTTCTTTATTCTGTTTGGTGGCAGTGAATTCCACCATTCTGTCTTCCAGGTCACTTATCCATTCATCTGCCTCAGTTATTCTGCTATTGATTGCTTCTAGTGTAGTTTTCATTTCAGTTATTGTATTGTTCATCTCTGTTTGTTTATTCTTTAATTCTTCTAGGTCTTTGTTAAACATTTCTGGCATCTTCCGATCTTTGCCTCCATTTTTTTCTGAGGCCCTGGATCATCTTCACTATCATTATTCTGAATTCTTTTCCTGGAGGGTTGCCTATCTCCGTTTCATTTAGTTGTTTTTCTGGGGTTTTATATTGTTCCTTCATCTGGTACATAGTCCTCTGCCTTTTCATTTTCTCTATGCTTCTGTGAATGTGGTTTTCGTTCCACAGGCTGCAGGATTGTAGTTCTTCTTGTTTCTGCTATCTGCCCTCTGGTGGATGAGGCTATCTAGGAGGCTTGTGCAAGTTTCCTGATGGGAGGGACTGGTGGTGGGTAGAGCTGGGTGTTGCTCTGGTGGGCAGAGCTCAGTAAAACTTTAATCCACTTGTCTGCTGATGGGTGGGGCTGGGTTCCCTCCCTGTTGGTTGTTTGGCCTGAGGCGACCCAACACTGGAGCCTACCCGGGCTCTTTGGGGGACTAATGGTGGACTCCAGGAGGGTGCATGCCAAGCAGTACTTTCCAGAGCTTCTGCTTCCTGTGTCCTTGTCCCCTCAGTGAGCCACAGCCACCACCCACATCTGCAGGAGACCCTTTAACACTAACAGTTAGGTCTGGTTCAATCTCCTATGGGGTCACTGCTCCTTCCCCTGGGTCCTGATACACAAACTACTTTGTGTGTGCCCTCCAAGAGTGGAGTCTCTGTTTCCCCCAGTCCTGTCAAAGCCCTACAATCAAATCCTGCTAGCCTTCAAAGTCTGATTCTCTAGGAATTCCTCCTCCCATTGCCAGGCCCCCTGGTTGGGAAGCCTGACATGGGGATCAGAAACTTCACTTCAGTGAGTGGACTTCTGTGGTGTAAGTGTTCTCCAGTTTGTGAATCACCCAGCCAGCGGTTATGGGATTTGATTTTATTGTGATCGTGCCCCTCCTACCATCTCACTGCAGCTTCTCCTTTGTCTTTGGATGTGGGGTATCTTTTCTGGTGAGTTCCAGTGTCTTTCTCTCAATGATTGTTCAGCAGTTAGTTGTGATTCTGGTGCTCTCACAAGAGGGAGTGAGTACACGTCCTTCTACTCCGCCATCTTGAACCTCTCTTTTTGTGAATAAAGTTTTATTGGAACATAGCTACATCCATCTTTGTTTACATATGCTCTACGGCTGCTTTCCTGCTACAACACCAGGCTTGAGTAGTTGCTACCCACACTGTATGGCCTATAAAACTTAGACATTTTACTATCTGGCCCTTTCCAGAAAAAGTTTGTTCACTCCTGTCCCAAATTGTTGCACAGATACTCTCCTATATTTCAGTTGCAAAGGGAGAAGGGATAAGACACTCCTAACTCAAACTACATGCAAAATATGGCTCCCTAGAAACAAATAAAAGGCTACTCATTGAGTCCTCTCTTTAAGCCAAGTTCTAGGGCAGTCACATTTTACCTAGGAATTTGGATAGATGGTAATTATGACTAGTAGATAAATATACACTACTGAAGCCCAAGAACTAAGTTAGCCCTAAAGACATAATGGAGATTATGAAGATTGTTTTTCATTTATCCAAAACTAGTAATGGGAAAAAAAGACATTCTGTGTAACTATCATTGTTCAAAAAAGCTAGAAAATAATAATACAGTGATCAAAACGATCATCCTTTCAAGAAAGATGATATGCTACTCCATGTAATAGGGAGAGATAGTATAAGGGAAACTAATCTACAAAATATCAACACAGTATAAGTTTACTTAAAGAAATATGAACACGTATCAAATGTGCCCAAAATTAAACTTTCACCAAATATACATGAGACTTTGATGAAGCTGAAGAGTATAATCTGACTTATCAAAAAGTCAAAGTATAGGGCTTCCCTGGTGGCGCAGTGGTTGAGAGTCCGCCTGCCGAGGCAGGGGACACGGGTTTGCGCCCCGGTCCAGGAAGATCTCACATGCCGCAGAGCGGCTGGGCCCGTGAGCCATGGCCGTGCGCATCCGGAGCCTGTGCTCCGCAACGGGAGATGCCACAACAGTGAGAGGCCCGTGTACCGCAAAAAAAAAAAAGAAGTCAAAGTATAAAGCTATCAATTTCAAGAAGGTCTTAAAATCAGATAGATTTGGAGCATAAGAGTTCCACTCTGGGAACTCTATTTTATCTTTACTTCTAAATCTTAGAGCCACAAGGAACGAGCAGCAGGTGACTGTCTATAGGCAAGGAGGGTGAGAATTTGGGAAGTAGTCCTCAAAAATGGAGATGAAGAAGGAAACAGTAAGACAGGAAAATACCAAAAAAGCAAAACTGTAAAACATGAATACCAAAGACAGAGCTGTAGCATAATACAGAAACATGCATTGAGAGACGATACATTCTGCACTTAGTAACTGCATATTTGCAAATGTGATTACAGAAACACCAAAAACATACATTGGGACAAGAACTACAGGAGTTTAAGGAATAATAGTAGAACACAGAGCAAAACTAGCTGGGTAGGAGGGAGCTCAGAGACTGCGATAGGTAACGAAGAACAGCTGGGTAACTGCAATAGAACTGATTAATTCCTTAGATGGATGGATACCAAATTCACTTTTCAAAAATACTCTTTTCTTCACGCTATTCTTACGGTCAAGAAAGTAAACCGGAAACTGCTGTTAATTTTATTAAATCTAACATTACTGAATTCCAGTTCTTTCATCCATACACATTCATATAACACTTATCGAACATCTATTATTACTTATATAGCAATTGTTATCTATTAAACATTAGCTGTAATAGATATTCACCATCATTCTAATTTTATATCCCATTACTACCACATGTTCAAGTCTATCATAGATTGCATTATTGGTCCCAATTCTTCACACTTCTTTGTATCCACACCCTTGGCCTGGTAACTTTGTAGCTCCACTACTAAAGGGATAGTGTATTCCTTTGCCTTTTTGTCTCAGCCACATGAATTGCTTTGGACAGTGGACGTTAACAGATATGATGTAAGCAAAGGTTTAAAATTCATGTGTATGTATGTTTGGGCTTGTCTTACACTTTCCTTTCCATAAAAATTACATGTCTCTGCTCACCTGCTGTCCCAAGGAGGAAGAGGGGAGACACACACTAGCAGACTCACATCATGAAGCAAAGCCACCCCAGTTAACCCAAAGGTCCTTTGAGTTTTGAGGTGGTTTGTGATCTATAATTATTGTGGCAATAGCTAACTAGAATGTAATCAAACCACCTTCCCTCATTATACTTTAAAACAGCAGCCCCCAACCTTTTTGGCAGCAGGGACCAGTTTCGTGGAAGACAATTTTTCCACAGATGGGGTTGCTGGGGGGATGGTTCAGGTGGTAATGGGAAGCAATGGGGAGCAGCTGTAAATACAGATGAAGCTTCGCTCGCTCACCCGCTGCTCACCTCCTGCTGTGCAGCCCGGTTCCTAACAGGCGCAGCTTGGGTACTGGGGACCCATGCTTTAAAACACTCCAAATACATTACTTCCTCTATGCCTATATTTCTGCTGGTCTCTGGCCTAAAATATCCTCTCTTTACCTCTTCCATATTCAAAATACTTTGTTTTCAGGAACTAGCTCAAGACCAACTTTTCCAAGGAGATATCTTCATCTATGATCTGATCATAAAAAAAACTAGTGCGAAACGCCTATGCTCCTTGAAGGCCAGAACCCAGACAATAATTAATTATTCTATGAATCAGTGATTCTCAGTCTGGAAGATGCTGAGTAGTTTTTAAAAATTTCCTCAGGTGCTTGTGATATTCTGCCCTTTTCCCATGCCTTGCCCAGTCAGAACACAACTCCTCAGCGTTTCATAATATCACAGTCATTCTTTCTCATCCTGTGGTAGCTCTCAAGGATAACTTCTGATTTTTGCCTTACAACTATAGAAGTCTCTACTGTTGTTTACTTAACATTTTCCTTTAAATTGATTTTTGGACTTAACTAATTGTACTAATAAGGAGACTTTATCATTGAAAAAGAAGTCAATGTCTCATTGTGTTATTCATGGTAATACTATTAATTAACGTCTTAGCAAAAGGCCTTTAAAATAATCTGTATATCACCTGGACTCTCCTTTAGAGTGAGGAGGGAAGGAGGTAGAGTTCTGAGTGAGTCCATATGTATTTTCATCTATTCAACTAGATTGCAAACCCTTTGAGAATGACGATCAAATCTCATTAAATACTTGCTAATTGACGGCCTCAGACAAGGCCAAGAAAATAAAGAAACATTGTGAGAACAAAATGAAATCCTTATGAGAGAAGGAAGACTGTAAAAAAAAAACAAAAAGAAAACTAGTACTACTCCCCTTACTAATTCACTAACGAATTGTAGGTAACTCATATTAGCATCTAAGAAAGAACTCAAGTTGACCACATAACATGTTACCACTCCTTAAACCTGGAGTCCATTAATGTCCTTGAAGTCCATAACATGGCTTTGGGTGAATAAGGGTCAGGATGGAGGAAGAAGGTGGTAAATAGTCTGATATGTTACACATTCTTTGCAATGGAAAGGGCGTAGGCTTCAGACAAGGAAGGATGTGGACCTGACTCCCAGTTCTATGGTTCATTATTTAGGTGACTTAGACAAATCCGTGACTTCTATGGATTTGTTTCTGGATCTGTAAAACAGAGATGGCAGTATCGATTTCCCAGTGCTGTAGTGAGCATTAAATGAATTAAGCAAACAACATATGTAAAATCATAGTACAGAGTCAGATCCATACTACAATTTCCATAACTATCCACAGCCCCCCTCCACCTCCATTTTGAAAAAGGCCAAAGCATGGAGGGATTCCGGGGCCACACAGGAGTTTTCAGACAAGACTAAAGTGCCGGAGGTTGTGCAGTTTTCAAGAGTGAGTAAAGGATTTGATAAAAGGGAATCAAATAAGAGAGGCATACACCTTTGTGCCTCCCACACTGCAAGCACCAGAACCGTCACAGTTCTCAGTGCGGTCATTTTCAAACTGTAGAGAATCACATCAAAAACACTAGGCACAGCAGCTGCAGAGCACAGGGAGATCAGCTCGGTGCTTTGTGACCACCTAGAGGGGTGGGATAGGGAGGGTGGGAGGGAGGGAGATGCAAGAGGGAGGGGATATGGGGATATATGTATATGTATAACTGATTCACTTTGTTATACAGCAGAAACTAACACAGCATCGTAAAGCAATTATACTCCAATAAAGATGTTAAAAAAAAACACACTAGGCGCAGGGGGCGTGGGGTGCACTTTAAAATGCAGATCCCTGGGTCTCACTTACAGTCCACTAAATCTAAATCTCTGGGGTAGGTGCTCCAGAATCAGCAGTTGCAACAAGTTCTCCAGGTATGAATATGCAGCTTGAAGTCTGTGCATCAATGATACAGTGACCTACCAATATTACTCTCAAGGAGTCTAGAGTCTTTGCCAAAGCACATGGACTGTGGGCAATGTCTCTTGGCTTTGGGGAAAATGCAATGTCAGGCAGCCCTGTTACCTATGAGGGGGGTCTCTCTTTTTTTTTTTTTTTTTTTGCGGTATGCGGGCCTCTCACTGTTGTGGCCTCTCCCGTTGCAGAGCACAGGCTCCAGACGTGCAGGCATGTGAGATCTTCCCAGACCGGGGCACGAACCCATGTCCCCTGCATCGGCAGGCAGACTCTCAACCACCGTGCCACCAGGGAAGCACGAGGGGGTCTCTTATCATTGCACCTGAGGGGGTCTCTTATCATTGCACCTGAATCAATAACCCTGCCACTAGGGGAGAAAACACATTTAGATAACTAGAGCCAGAAAACCTGAGTCTTGGTGCTGCTCTCACTATTAGTTGAGTAGTAATAACTCTTGACAAATTATATTTTATTCTCACACAGGAGCTCATTATACCTGGATTTACTGTTAGACTTCTCCATTCTGGGAATTCCTTATTCGCACTGCCAGTCCTTACTGGAGTTTGTCAATACAGACAGAAACACAAGAGTCTCAGAAGTTTCAGTCGGGATTCACATTATCAGAAATTCACATTTGTGTTACCAACGAAATGTCTGGTTGATGACAAAATACAGTAGAGAGGGCCCATGCCGGCTTGACGTCTATTGGGTGTGATGCAAATGTAGGCAAAGTGTATAAGGATGCTAGGCTCCCCTTTTTCTCTTTTGTAAAGAGAAATGTACATGTAAATTGCCCATGCAATTGTTCCTCAACTGCATGAGGTAATTTAAGTGGAATCAAATTTAAAGGCCTAAAAAATGCTATAGTGACTAGCAGGTCAATTTGACAGCCATTACTAATTGGTTCAAGCCTACTAGTAGGACACTTGGC